>NW_023494792.1:61103210-61520710 GCF_904425465.1 Colossoma macropomum | reverse complement strand
CAGTGAACTCTCTCTATCTTGATGTATTTGCCAGCAAGTGGAGGGAACCGCGCTGGTAAGCTGGTGTGAAGAATGGTGTTCAACTTTCTCACTGAGGCCCTGTGAGTGAAAGCTGGAGCTGCTGTATGGAGACAAAGACATCCCTGTTAGGATTTCGAGGCTGCTTGTATGGTTCTTAAGTAAAGGGAACGGTTCCATTTAGAACGCTTGAATGGTTCTTCGCATGGTGAAAGCGTTCTTCAGATTGCATGTGTTGTATATGGTTCTATGTAGAACCTTTTTTGAAAATGGTTCTATATAGCACCCAAAAAGGGATCTTTTATTGTTACAATCTTGACGTTGTAACAATAGCAGAACCCTTTTTGGTGCTATATAGAACCATTTTTGGTGCTATATAGAACCATATTGAACCATGGAACCATAGAACATGCTCCCTCAGTCTGAAAGATTTCACTAAGTAAATGGTTCTTTGAGTGTTCGTGGTTCTGTATAGAACCAGTGTCTTTATTGATTGGTACTATGTAGAACCATGCACAACTTATTCTCCAACACATTCTCACTTTCACATTGCAGAGAACTCTTTAAGCATGCAAATGGTTCCTTGAGTGTTCGTGGTTCTGTATAGAACTTTATCATAAGTCTTTGATAAATGGTTCCTTGAGTGTTCGTGGTTCTGTATAGAACTTTATCATAAGTCTTTGATAAATGGTTCCTTGAGTGTTCGTGGTTCTGTATAGAACTTTATCATAAGTCTTTGTTAAGAATGTAAAAAAGGCATTTTTGTTAGGATTTTGGGGCTGCTTGTACATACACTCTTAAAAGATGGTTCTTTAAAGGTTCTTTAGTTAAGGGAATGGTTCTATTTAAATCCATGAGTTCTATATAGAACCATTTCGTGCTTCGTGGTGAAACAGATGAATGGAGAATGTGTTGGAAACGAAAATGGTTCTATATGGCACCAAAAAGCATTTCGACATATCAACAAAAGCAGAACCATTTTGGTACTATATAGAACCATGCACAACTTATTCTCCAACACATTCTCACTTTCACAATGCAGAGAACTCTTTAAGCATGCAAATAATTTCTTGAGTGCTTGTGGTTCTGTATAGAACCATTGTCTTTATTGATTGATATAAAACTTTATCATGAGTTTTTTTAAGAATGTAGACAAAGACATTTTAGGATTTAGGATTTTGGGGGCTGCTTGTAGGTACACTCTTAAAAGATGGTTCCTCAAAGGTTCTTTAGTAAAGGGAATGGTCCTATTTAGATCCATGAGTTCTATATAGAACCATTTTGTGCTTCAATGGTTATCTGCATGGTGAAACTGCTCAGATTAATGGAGAATGTATTGCAAGCAAAAATGGTTCTATATGGCACCAAAAAGCATTTTAAAATATCAACATCAATCTGAAGAAACATTTCACCGTGCAGAGAACCCTTTAAGCATGCAAATGGTCCTTGGAGTGTTCATGGTTCTATACAGAACCCTTGTCTTTACTGAAGACCATTGAAGTGCCATCTTAAACCCAATTATCTCCCCAATTTAGTCGTCTCCAATTCCACCCGCTAGTTAGGACTCCCCTAATCACACGATGCTATCAACGCTAGGAGGGTGAAGGCAGCACAGGCTTCCTCCGAGACCTGTGAAGCCAACCACCGCTTCTTTTTGAACTGCCGCTCACGCAACGTCACTGGACAGCTGAACGCGCTCGGAGGAAAACGCCAACCGCCAGATCTGCTACGTCAGCTAACAGACGCCTGCGCTGACTAGCATCGCGCTGAGTGATGGGGGGAGAAGGAGGGACCATCCCACCCACCCAGAGAGAGCGGGGCCAATTGTGCTCTCTTGGACTCCCGGCTACGGATGGCTGTAGCATCACCAGGGATCGAACTCGCGATCTCCTGATGAGGGCCAACGCTTAGACGGTTGCGCCACTCGGGAGCCCCCGAAGTGCCATCTGTTTAAGAGTGCAGTGCTGGGGAATAAAAAATTCAGTGTCACTTCATTTTAAGAACGTCTTACAAACCTGATGTTGCTTATTTGGACTGTTTTCTTCTGATTTCTTCTCTTAAAATTACAGCAAAGGGAAACTTAAACAGTATCGTAAACAATAACCAGACAGAAAGCATATCTACAGAAAGGAAACCTGCTGTTTTTAAATGTTTATTTGGATTTTAAACAACTTAAAGCACTCAGCAAATGACACATACTGCAGTTGACTGTTTGGGCACAAAGTAAAATTAGAAAGCTGTAAACAAACTGCTTGGCAACAGCAACACTGCAGCTTTATAGGCATTACATAATACGTGTAATGCTCATTATCTATCAGATGTATTAATAAAAATATCTCTGAAAAGCAGTACAGGATGATGGTGCAGGTGGTACATCACCCAGCGCTATCTGTACGGTCATATGTAAGTTTGGGTGCCCCTGGTCAAGTGACACATATTGTTGATTTTCTAAGTCTGAATAACTTACACATCCTCTGCACTCTCAGAAATAAAGGTACTAGACTGTCTCTGGGGCAGTTCCCCTCTTATCACTGGGGTGGGACCCTCAAGGGTCCATCTCAGTACCTTTAGTCAGGGAACATAACTGAACCATAATCCACTGAAATGATATGTTCTAAGCTGTACTGACTCCACACACCCCGTCTCGTCTCCAGGCTTTTATTTTACTGTTCTGTTTAAAACATTCGGTTATGAAAAGGTACAAATACGAACTTTTCACCTGGAGAAACTTATTTAAGGTTCACAATCAGACCTTAAAACCACTGTTGTACCTTTGAGGGAACATTTACACTGTTTGTACCTTGATGAACGAAAAATGTACCTGCACAGAACCTTTATTTCTCACAGTGTACAGAGACACATCTCTGCACATTTTATTTACTCAATTTAACATTGGTGTAAAAAAAATAACATAGTATTTAGTTATTTCATGTAGTCTTATGGAAAACAAGACAACTTCATAGAAATCCTGAGCGTGATACACATACTTAAAGGGGAACTCCACAGATTTTTCAAAATTTCTGCATGATTAAATTGTTAAGATGTAAAAACAAAGTCATTCAGAGTGGTTTGGTGTGAAATGAGGCTTATGTGTTTTATGTTAAATATGTTTTCTGCTTTTACTAATAATAATAACATAATTTCAAGCAAATGTTCGATGCAAGTGTCTTTGAGTTAAACAGGCCATCGCTGATTCAAAGTGTTAAGGTTTCCTGGAAATATTTGCTTGTATAATGCTGTGTATATAATAATAATAATATATATATTAAGTAGTGATATATCTAGAACTTCCAGAAGGACTAGAGTGACGTTTTTGCCCATTTTCCATCGTAAATCAAAGTGTGATTGGTTGATTCCTCTGTCACTTCCTAATTATGTTGGTAGTTATTGTAACGTGTAAGGCCTTCTGTCCAGGTCCTGAAGTCCTAACCAATGGGAGAGCTCACTTGGCTGCATTTACCTAGATACTACAGAGAAAACAATCCTGATTGGACAGTTTTCCATTGGGCGTTTCAGGAATTTAACCCTTTTGTTTCCAAACAAAACATAACAATGAAATATGAAGTTATAAACAGTTGAAAAATAAGAAACACTGGTTTGTAGATGGCACTGTACTGTACCCTTCAATCCAAATGCAAATCAGGTCTTGCAGTCACAGGATATCTATCTATCTATCTATCTATCTATCTATAATCATACAAAATCAATAAAACACAGTTTGCGCAGCACTTAAAGGGAAGAGTGGTTTGGTGTGAAACGCTCTGTTCTAGATAAACTTACGGAGTCAGAATTGTCCACAGTGGTGGTGATAGGAACCAGACGTCCACCTCTAAAAGCTCCCTCACAGAAAGTTACTACATGAAGTGGTTATGAATTCACTGCCTGATGACTGAAACACTGTTTTACTATAGTTGTAAGACAATGTTTAAAATGCATTCATGGCGAGATACATGCAGGGCGTCATAAGGCAAAATAGTGCTCATATAAACTCAGAAGACTCGTGTAGGTTCACTGGTGGTTCTGGATAGTAAATAAAATGTCTATATTTGTGTTGTAGTCATGGCGACCCCTGGTTCCTATCACCACCACTGAGTCTCTATAATGCACTAAACCACTGAATTATGCAGAAATTTTTAAAAATCGTTGGAATTCCCTTTTCCAACAACAGTGGAACGTATAAGATTAAAAAGGTCCAGGTCACAGGTCCAGCTGGTGTGGTGAAGGGTAGTGAGCAGGACTACCGTGCAGTAGATGGATTACTGTGGCGCCTGCTCAGCTCTGGCTGCAGAAGAAGTGGATACTTGAGGAACTCAATGTGCTGTCTGGATTAAGGCAGTGAAGAGCAGGTGCCTGTTTCGGTATTTTCCCCTTCCACCTGCACCTGACTACTGCGATAAAAATAGTTACATGATTCTTGAGAGCTTAGCTTAGCAGGGAGTCAGGAACACGCAGAGTTTAACCCTTTAAATGGCCAGAGCCCGCCAGCAGGCCTGGAGCGTTACTACACACTCCTGTAACCTTAGAATAGCGCAGCCAGTCTGCATTGAAGCCCCTGTCTTTACTGAATAATAAGCCTTAGTCTGTAATAAGCCTGAGATTTTAAGGGGTTAAGAAGATGAGCTGCCCTCCCAGTGCTGATGTGCTGAACAGTGCAGTGCTGACTCAATTTTAAGGAGTGTAAAAGCTGGTTATACTGAAGTGCTCAATTTTACAGTCATTGAAGGAAAACTTTAGACTGCAGTGGTATAAACTGATCTCGACCAGCTCCAAACTCTCCAAAGAGCTGCGTGGCAATAACATCGAGCAAAGGACTGTATTTAAAAGTGTGATTTCATGACAACCTGGACTCAAATGAGTTTCTCTACACTCTTCAAAAAGGCTTGATGTGAAATGCTGTCATCTTTTTTGTAATTCACATTAATACAGTTTAGCTATGCATTAAACATCCCCTTGTTTCACTAAAACCAGACAGAGTAGAGCAGAATCACTACACTCTTAAAAAAGATGGTTCTTTGAGGGTTTTTTAGCAACGACAATGGTTCTATATAGAACCATGAGCAATCAAAGAACCATTTGCTTGCTTAAAGAGTGATAAAATGATTGATGGAGAACGTATTGTGAATGGTTCTACATAGAACCTTTTTGAAAAGGGTTCTGCATAGCACCAAAAAAGGTTCTATTGTGTACAAGCTTGACATCATAACAATAGCAGAACTCTTTTTGGTGTATAGAACCATACACTGATCAAGCATAACATTATGACCACCTCCTTGTTTCTATACTCAATGGCCTTTTTATCAGCTCCACTTACTATATAGGTGCACTTTGTAGTTCTACAGTTACAGACTGTAGTCCATCTGTTTCTCTGATACTTTGTTAGCCCCCTTTTACCCTGTTCTTCAGTGGTCAGGACCCCCATGGACCCTCACAGAGCAGGTACTATTTGGGTGGTGGGTCATTCTCAGCACTGCAGTAACACTGACGTGGTGGTGGTGTGTTAGTGTGTGTTGTGCTGGTGTGAGTGGATCAGACACAGCAGTGCTGCTGGAATTTTTCTTTGTGTTGTTTACAGTGGTAAACAGTAACTATTAGGGCTAGGTTCTCAGTTTGGGCTGTAAATGTCAAAATTTGGTTAAAACAAGAAAAGAAACACCTCTGCGATGGTGCTATGTTGGTGCCCAGCTAACGCTGGTGCACAGGAACATTTTCTGGTTGTTCTAGATTAAACATGGACATTTAGGGGCTTGTAAAAGACATTCCTACCAACAAACCCAAACCTGCTTAAACTACGACTTGTATATATAGTAAGTGATGTATCTAGAACTTCCAGAAGGACTAGAGTGATGGTTTTACCCAATATTGTAAATCAGAGTGTGATTGGTTGATTCCTCTGTCACTTCCTAATTATGTTGGTAGTTATTGTAACGTGTAAGGTCTTCTGTTCAGGTCCTGAAGTCCTAACCAATGGGAGAGCCTGGTCAGCTGTATCTACCTAAATACCACAGGGAAAGCAATCCTGATTAGACAGTTTTCCGTTGGGCTTTCAGGAATTTAACCCTTTTGTTTCCAAACAAAACTTAACAATGAAATACAAACTTGTAAACAGTTGAAAAAATTTGATACTTTGTAGATGGCGCTGTGCTGTACCCCTCTGTTCCAAATGCAAATTAAGTCTTGCAATCACAGGATTTTGCACCATCCTGTGGTACAATTTGGTCTATTTGTAGTCTATTTGGCCAGAAGTGAGTATGAACAGGTGCCCAGGATCCTGGAGAGGTAGTGGAAGGTGGCACAGATGTGCAGCAAGAGCAGCAATCGCAGAGGGCATCACAGTTAACACTGGGGTCTGTGGATTGGCGCGAGACTGCAGATGCCATCCACCGTGACACCGAAATGAAAATTCCTGAAATTCATGACACAGTTGAACTAAAAGAAGGGATTGTTTTAAACTTTTAGACTTTGCCATTTATTATTTATGCTTATGAATTAACGTAACAATGCTGACGATAAAAAACGTGTTGGGAAACTGAACTGAGAGATCTAGAGGGTTTGCAAAGTACTGCTGAATATTAAAAGTTGTAAAATTATGGCGGTATAATACTCAATGGTTTCCCAATGGCGTCTGAAGCTGAATTCTGTGGGGTCTCTGCATGTGAGCATGGCTTTGGAACTCCTGCCTAGCAGTCTGATGTTTCTCCAGCAGGGGGTGCTATTAGCAAGTTACTTTAGTTTTCATCAATTAGAGAAGAAACAGCCATGAACCCACACCAGCAGGATCTAACCAACACACGTTCACAGCAACTTTTAGACCAGAGGTGAAAATGTTTATTGCCAAAAGATACTGAGGGATATTTATGTGATTTCCATTAAAGTATTAAAGTAATCTCAGTAAACCAGTTAATGCTAAAAAGCATTTAAGCTAAAGACCATACAGAACGCAGCTACAGAGAACCAAATTAAGCTTGAAGTTAGTCGGGTAAGCAAGAAATCCTGCTTCATGATTCAGAACGCTGGATGGAGAATGTTGAGATGAGTATCTATTATTTAAGTGGTAACTTGTTAGAACCCCAAACAGGCATTAATTAGCCTGTGATCGTCATTATTTACATAATTTAGACCACTGGTGCTAGTCATTGTCACTAGCTCGTCTCTGTTTTACACCTCTAAGGTGACACAGCATATTAGCTTCAGTAGAAACAGTAAAGAAGCAAATCGCTGCTGTCAGAAGAAAACCTCTCCATTTTTTCACGTTTTTCAGTTTTTTACATACTTTGAAAATATGTTTTATCCTTAACATCGTGTGTAAATTTCATCACAAACAGACTAAAAGAAACGACCCAAAATGACTCTGAAATAATTCTGGTTCCATTGACTTACATTAAAAGTAAAGTATGTTTTTTCCTTTTCCTGAAAAGTTACCATTTTGGAGATTCAAGGTTTTCTTCCGACAACAGCAAAATATAATCTCGACTGTTTATCGATGGCAGTACTGATAGTACAGGTGGTGTTGTGTATATAAAGGTCCCTAGATTTGGTAGCTTGGATGTTTGTGGCCAGTTGATGAGGTGGGCTCACAGCGTCTGAGGCACATAAGGTTTGTCATACGATGGTGGGTTTAGACAATGAATGTATTGCAAGCCCTTTCCAGCCAATCCCTTCAATCCTCAAGGGCTAGTTTGATGGCTTGAGGCTTGAGAACAGACACCGCTTTTACCTCTGACTTATCCACCTCTACGACAAAGGGATTAGAAGGGCCCGGGCGCCTCAGCAATGAAGCAGTGGTGAACCTCCGGCTCTTCAGGTCACAGAAAGCCTCCTCTGCAGCCACTGGACACTGATGCGAGTGGGAAGCGGCTTTGAGCTGTGCTTTGAGGAGGTGGCAAGTTTGGAAACCACAGAAGGTCTTTAATTGTTTCAAAATTGATCATTTCAGCTTTTGCTTCCTCTGTCGGAGCCCCTTCCAGACTCAGGACGGGCCTGAAAAAGGACACAGAACTCTGGGAAAAGAGGTTTTTCTGCCTTAAAACACAACCTGGGCTCATGTGACTCTTATCTTCCTGTATGGATGGAGACGAGACCTGAATGCTAACAATGCTACCTGCTAAGACTGAACTGAATCATTTAAATACTCCAGTATTTGTTTCCTGATTTAGTCATCACAACACTCTTTAAAAACATGGTCAAGGGTTCTTTAGCAAAGAAAATGGTTCTATATAGAGCCATGGACACTTAAAGAACCTTAAAGGGTTCTTAGCATGGTGAAATGGTTCTTCAAACCGATGGAGAATGTGCTGTAGATGGTTCTATATAACATATTTGTGAAAAGAGCTCTATATAGCACCATAACAAGCTTGTAACAAAGGAAGAACCCTTTTTGGTGCTATATAGAACCATCTACAGCACATTTGCCATCAATTTGAAGAACGCTTTTACAATGCAAAGAACTCTTTAATCATGCAAAGTTCTATTTAGTAAGCACAGTGGTTCTGTATAGAACCATGAACACTCAAAGAACACTTTACATGGTGAAAGGGTTCTTTGAGTGAGAATGTGCTGTAGATGGTTCTATATAGCACCTTTTTGAGAAGGGTTCTATTTAGCACCAAAAAGAGTTCTTCTGTTGTTACCATATCAAACTTGTAACAATGGAAGAACCCTTTATGGTGCTATATAGAACCATATACAGCACATTTGCCGTTGATTCGAAGAAACCTTCCACCGAGCAAAGAACCCCTTAATCATGCAAAGGGTTCTTTGAGTGTTCATGGTTCTATATGGAACTTCTTCATTGCTAAAGAACCCTTAAAGAACGATGCGTTGACTACAGTTAACACCCACCAGAACTCCTGGTTCTGATTCCTGACCACTCAGAGGTCTATTTAACACAGTATTAAAGTTCTGAAAAAAAGCACCAGCTGTCTACATTCTTAAAAAAGATGGGTTCTTTAGTAAAAGCAGTGGGTCTATTTAGAACCATGAGCTCTATACAGAACTATTTTGTGCTTAAATGGTTCTTTGCATGGTGAAATGGTTGATGGAGAAGGTGTTACTTATGGTTTTATATAGAAACCTTTTTGAAAAAGGTTCTATGTAGGACCAAAAAAGGCTCTTCTACCATATACAAGCCTGACATTGTAACAATAGCAGAACGCTTTTTGGTGCTTTATAGAACCATGTTCAAAAAGGTTCTATGTAGAACCTTACAGATTCTCCATCAGTCAGAAGAAAGATTTCACCACGCAAAGCATGCAAATGGTAATCTAAATAGAACCATTGCCTTTGCTAAAGAACCCTTGAAGAACCCTCTTTTTCAAGTCATTTTTTCATAACATAGTGGCAAATATGATAGGCCTCACCAGCCGTTTTAGTGGCCGGAGGTGGTGCTGAAGGCCATCGTCCATTCATCATCTCTTCTAACAGGAGCGCAGTGGTCAGCACTGTGTAAATCTAGCTTAGTGAATATTCCTCCTGCAGTTGCTCTGAGGCTGAAGGCTCCGGAGAAATGGGAAAACCAGAATTTCAAAGTAATCTTACTGAGTGCACAGTAATTTATGCAGGAGCTGCTTATGCCCACTGATGCAGGAGAAGCTGATAAGTCTGATAAACCAGGTGCCTCTATGATGTATTCCTCCATGACCACAAGCTCCCTCACAGTAAAGCCAGAAGCCAGTCAGAATAGCTCCTGACAGCACCTCAGTGGGAAAGTCATGGGGCTAGTGAGGAGGCAGGGCTGTACGAGGTGTTGATATGCTTCTTGATGGATGTAGATGCACAGAAGCAATGCATGTTCACAGGGCGAGGAAAAATACATGAGTCAAAGCGCTTGGTCCACTAACTCTGGACCAACTGGAACATTGTTTCAAGGCCCAGTCCCATTTCGCCCCTCGGCCCTACCACTTAGCCCTACCCCTCCATTTTGCGTATTATTGTCTAGGGGTAGGGTGTCCTGATTCTTGTTGAGATAGAGGGGTGGGGTGAAGTGTTGGGGCTACATGACCCTCCAAACGGAGGTTTTACAGAGACTCCAAACAGAGAGTTATGAGAAAAAAAGAAAAACCAGCAAGATGGAGAACAAGAGACCAAAGAAACACACAAATGTGAGAATTTTCTCTGTTAAAAATTACGATAATCACTGTATTATCTTAGTTTAATGTCGTTTCAGTGTATTATGGTCCTTTTCTTCATAACGAGCATAAAACATCGCTATTAGTGCTGATGTCTCAGTAGTTTGCTATTTAACTTGCCTGTTCCACCTTAAATGGTGCTCCAGTTACATTCTGGCATCAGAACTGCTGCTCCATTTAAGGTGGAACGGGTAAATTCAAGCAGGAAGCTGGTGAATATCTGACTTCAGCTTCATATCACTGAAGAATTAGGGGTGAGCGATAATAAATAATTGCCCCCCTCTTTGAAGGCATATGATGCACTAAATGTAACTAAAGCCCAGCAGTGAGGAGCTGAACTTTACCCTCCTCTGCTGTCACTGAAGACGGGCCGGGTGTTCTTTTTATTTGAGGGTCCCATTTCCTGTAGGGGAAGATTTCAACCACTACCCCTTGTAACTCAGTTCCAAGGGGCAAGTTGACACCCGAAAAGAAGGGGTGGGTGTAAAAATAAGAAATGGAACTGGGCCTAGAAGTTGAAGATGTCCACTCACTGTCCACTCTATCAGACACTCCTACCTTGTCAGTCCACCTTGTAGATGTAAAGTCAGAGACGATAGCTCATCGGACGGGATGCCGTTGGCTGGATGTTTTTGGTTCTCAGTCCAGCAGTGACACTGAGGTGTTTAAAAACACTGCTGCAGCGGGTTTGGAAAGTAGTGATGAAGATAACGGAGCATTTTGATATGAAGCATATGAGTGTCATGTTATATGAAGAGCCTTTAAAGGAGAATTTAAGAAGACAAAAGCACACAAATGTCATTAGCGGACAAAAAAATAGACACAGGAAAATGTAGGATATGGGCTCTTTAAATATGTTCACAGACAGAGATAAAGTTCTCATATATACGTCCTTAAAAAGGTCCTCACAAAGACACAGAGCTGTGTTTTTTATATAAATAGTGGGTTTAATAACGTACAGTATTGTATTTCTGCGTGTGGCGTCCAGCAGCACCATCTTATTTGGTGTTTCATCATGCTAAGCTAGTATTGGCAGGTAGGAGTGGGTAATAAATGTGAGAGATAAATTTTCAGGGAGGGACGGGGACATGCCTGAGACACACAGAGGCGTATATCAGCGATGGAGAGTCACCTTGTGCTGAAGAACAGGCACTCAGTGAGCCTGATATATTACCCAAGACCCAATTAGATACTCTCACTCTCTCCCTCTCTCTCTTTCCTCTCTCTCTCTCTCCTTTTCCCACAAACAGCATCTCGTTCACAACAAGTACGCGCAGCGGATGATGATTCACTCTCAGATGCTCTCACGCTCTCATTCTCATTCACTCACACCTCTGCTCCGCAAGCCGGGGGTCATGTGACCGAAGTCATATGACTTGAAAAGGAGAAAGGAGGAGAGCAGCAGCGCTCAGTGAGAGAATTCCCCTCCAGATATCGCTCCACTGATCTGCCACACACTCGCTCTGCTCTTTTTACAGCTCTCTTTTAACATGTGTAGTGGGCAGAGTTGTGGGGGGTAATGAGTCAGCATGAAGCTGCTTACTACAGCTGTTACGACCTGATAGAAGAAGGAAAAAAGGCAGAGAACATGAGGGAATGAGGGAGAAGAAGGTCTGAGGAGCTGAATTAATGGTGGAGATGGTCTTCTGTGGGTCCGGTGGTGTTTATCTTTACAGTAAAACAGTGAAGAGGTTCAGAGAGTTGTGGGAAGGAAAGGTTTTAAGACGTTTGTTGCCTTATTGAGACGACCAATTACAGTCGTATGCAAACGTTTGGCCGCCTCTGGTTAAAAATAAGTGAACACAGCCTCTGTAGAGAACACACTTAACACGCTCTGCTAATGTTAGCACACAGTTTCTAGCTACTTTCTGAGTTAAACGTACTGGAAAAAAAAACAAAATCTAAAATATGCCTTAATTAAATGTGTACAGGGCACATTTTAAATGTCGTTATTTAAATGATATGACCAAACCTTCACACACAAATGTGTATATACAGTGCAAATGTTTTTGGTACTTGAGAAAATTAAGAAAAAAGTTAGAAAAATTTTAGAAAAAGTTAGAAAAAGTTTTATTTGCATAATAAAAACACTAATATTAAAATGAACACAAGTATCATTAATACAATAAATAGTGATTTTATGTATGCCAATGTGTTTGTTTAACCATTTTGAAAAGGGTTCTATATAGCACTAAAAAGCGTTCTTCTATTGCTACGATGTCAAGCTTTTTATAATAGAAGAACACTTTTTTTGGTGCTATGTAGAACCCTTTTCATAAAGGTTCTATACAGAACCATCTACAGCACATTCTCTATTAATCTGAAGAACCCTTTCACCATGCAGAGAACCCTTTAATTATGCAAAGTGGTTTTTTGAGTGTTCATGGTTGTATATAGAACCATTTTCTTTACTAAAGAACCCTTGAGGAACCATCACTTTAAGTGTATAGAACTAGTTTGGTAAACCGGACTGGAGCAGGATGTTTTAGAGTGGTCAGTTTTTACCCTGCAGCTCTCTGTGTGAGGGCGTGCCGAGCTGGCCGGTAGGCAGGCAGTAAGGACTGTGTTACGAGATTGAGTCATACTGTAACAAAGGAAAAGGGCTGGAATTCCAATGAGGCGTTTCAGGCTGCTGAGAAAAGTGGGTTCTGTGGGAGAGAGTTCTCCCTCTGGAGGGAACGCTGAGCTTTGTGACTCAGTAGAACGTTTACATGCACAAAAAGCTACAACACACTGAAGAAAAGAGAAAAAAACAGAAAAGCAGATTAGGCCACTTTAAAATTATTGGTTGTTTTTAGACTTTAGTGAAGCACCTGATGAACCTGACTTGTAACTCACTCACTCAAATATAGCAGGCTGAAGATTCCCCACAAGGGGGCGCACTTAAGTAGCGTCTGGTGCTTCATAGGTGTGGTGCTTTACGTCACTGACTCTCTCTTGACCACTGAAATGTAAAAGTTTAACTTAAACGTGAAGTTGAAGCCGAACTTGATCTGATGTCCACTGAGGATGGTCTCTAGCCTGACTCCTAGGTATTGTTCTGGGTGAAGATTAAAACCACAGTATCTCAGTGTTTCCACAACTGAATTTAATAATCTATAGCTGATAACTGAGTATGTTTGTGGAGATTTCAGTGAGTGTTTAATGCTGTGTCTGTCCTGTACTGGTCAAAAACAGTGTTGCTCAGACAGCCAAGATGCAGCGCTGTTTAGAAGCTTGCTGTGTGCTGAGTAACAGTTGGGATTATAGAGCCTCTACAAAGTACAGTGTTACAGGTCAATTACTAAGGCTAAGAGAGTGAGGCGAGGGGCCTGTGCACGACCCAGAATTCCTGCTGGCATCTGTGTGTACATAGGTTTGTGTTGAACATTAATTCAGTTACTCTGTTTATCAGAGGGTTGTTTTGGTAAAGTACTGGTTGTTCTTGATAAAGTGATGGTCAGTGGACAGCAATGGGCCATTTATCATGGTGTAATTACAATTTCTGACAATATCAGTATATATAATACTGTATATATATATATGTCAAAACTCGGTTTGCGTGTTTCTGCTTGATGATTCACTGGATGTGACATGCACCACTGCATTGTCACCTGCATAATATTTATGCGGTTTTACTCTCTTATTTGTACTGCACGTTATATTTTATGGTTATTTTAGTATATTTTATTATATATCTTTATTTCTTCTATTTATGCATCTATATACTAATCTACTTTGTACTGCTGTAATAGACGACTTTCCCTCTGTGATTATTTGTCTATCTATCTATCTATCTATCTATCTATAAATTTTTGTTGTTTTTGAGTTTTTTGACAGAATTTGAAAATGCCTGCTGCTCTTTACATTAAGAGTAAATTTCATGACGAATGGACCAAACGAAATGGGCCAAAATTATTTGGAAAAAATCTGGTTCCATTGAGCATTTTGGAGATACGATATTTTGTTACAACAGCAGTGATATATATATATATATATATATATATATATATACATACTGTAAAATTTTCTCATCAGATCAACTAAAAAAATACATAAATTCAAAGAATCATTCATTCAAAGTATTTATTTAGGTTGAATAAAAGTAGCAGCTGCTCATTATCTTGGGATGTAAATTTCTAACATTACTATTAGTGCTAAATGTTGTCCTAATTTCTTCAAGGCTGAAAGTGGCTTCTTATTTACTTTTTGTTCTAATTTTCTGTTCCACCTTAAATGGAGGAGCAGTCACATTCTGGCACCTGTACAGGCACCTGAGTGTAACTGCTGCACCATTTAAGGTGGAACAGGAAAATTAAATAAGGAGCCAACTTCAGCTTCAGTGAATTTCTCACGGCGTTTGTCTACAACCGCCAGACACTGCTGGAATTTACTGACCTGAGGAGTTCGGCTTCATCACAGATTTTTAAAGTCAGAACTTTTAAAGTTGCTTGTTGCAAAGCGTTTTCTTCTCGTATGGTTTTGTTCATGACGTCATCAGCATTTAGTCAGCGTCGACTCGACTTACATCACATAACTGTTCCCTTTGAAAAATCTACTTTGCACAACCTGCAGATTTATACACGTGCACTGCTTTCTTACTACACACACACACAAACACAACTCACATCACACTCAAGAACAACAAAGAAATATTTTACATACTTTACTTTTAATGTTAGTCAGTGGAACCAGACATTTTTCTGAGACGTTTTGATCTGTTTCTTTTGGTCTATTCATCATGAAATTCACACACAATGTAAAGAGAAACATACATACATCTTCTAAGCCGCTTATCCTTCTGGGTCACGGTGGGGTGCTGGAGCCTATCCCAGCTGTCATTGGGCAGAAGGCAGGATACACCCTGGACAGGTCGCCAGTCCATCGCAGGGCAGACATACACAGTCACACACATTCACTCACACCTAGGGGCAATTTAGCATGTCCAATCAGCCTGACTGCATGTTTTTGGACTGTGGGAGGAAACCGGAGTACCCGGAGGAAACCCACGCAGACATGGGGAGAACAGGCAAACTCCACACAGAAATGACCCTGGTCACCCAGCCGGGAATCGAACCCAGGCCATTTTTGCTGTGAGGCGACAGCGCTACCCACTGCGCCACCGTGCCGCCCCTAAAGAGAAACAGGCATTTTCAAATTATGTCAAACACTGAAAAACAGTGAAACTTGAGATACGAGGTTTTGTTCCAAAGCAGCGGAATATATGCTTATAAAACCTAATATCAGAGGGAATATGACTGTCAGCTTTCTCCAGCTGTTGTCTGAATGGCCTAAATCTGTAAGGTTTAGTTCATTTGAGCCTTATTCAGGAATTCTTTGAATGCTTTATTTTAATAGAAATAACTGCAAGCAAATTCGTGACACTTTCAAGAATGCACACACATTTATCCTTCGATGACTTAAAAAACAAAGGGCTTTCAATGTGCTGGGATAAATTTGCATTATTTACATAATTTACATTATTTACATCTGCAGTGCAGTTATTTTTCATGGTGGTTTAAGAACACAGTGTGTTAACAACTGGAAGCGCAGAACTGCTGAGTTACTGAGTGAGCCTGAGTTTGATATGAGCTGTTTTTGGGCCGTAAGCGCATCCCAGAGTTCTCTCTGATGAAGCTGTGAACCGCATATGCAAATGAATAAATAAATAATTAAATAAATAAATAAAATAACTTTTTAAGATGAGTCTGCTTGCTGCATAGCGGTTGCGTAATCATAACGGCGGAATGAAGTTCAAAGACCTTTTTAATTAATTTGTTTACCTTCACAGCTCTCTCTCTCTCTCTCTCTCTCTCTCTCTCTCTCTCTCAGTCTCTCTCTCTCCCTCTCTCTCTACCTTTCTTTTTCTCTCTCTCTTTCTCGTTCTTCTGTTTGCTCCTTGCATTTTCTTCTCTTTTTTTCTTCTCTCATTCTTAATTTCTTTTTCTTCAGTGCTTTCTTCTCTCTCTCTCCCTCTCTTTCTCCCTCTCTTTCTCCCTCTCTCTCTCTCTCTCTCTCTCTCTCTGCTTGTTAGAGTCATTGATCTGTAACTGAGAGCTGTTAAACCCTCGTCAACCACAATTACCCAACTCACACACACATACACACACACACACACACACACACACACACACACATACACACACACACACGCGCACACACACACACACACACACACATTCTCTGTTACTCTCAATCCACGAGTACAGCATGCTGAGAGAGAGAGAGAGAGGGGGGGGAGAGGCATCTCTCTCTGTGCTCATGCTGACTGAGTCAGGCTCTGCAGTGTGGGAGTCAACATCACATCTCCACAGCCCACTGACAGCATCACAGAGAGAGAGAGAGAGAGAGAGTGAGAGAGTGACAGAGATGGACAGAGGGAGAAGGAGAGAGTGAAAGAGGAGAAAGAGAGGGAGAGAAAGAAGAGAGAGAGTGAAAGAGAAAAGAGAGAGAGAGAGATGAAAAAAAGAAAGAGAAACCAAAATGAAAGAGAGGAAAAGAAAGAGAAAGATAGAGTCAAAGAGAGAGGGAAAGGAGAGAGAGACAGAAAAAGAAGGAGAGAGTGAAAGATGAGATAGAGATGGGAGAGAGATAGAGAGACAGAGAGAGAGAAGTGAAGAGAAAGAAAGAGTGTTGGGAGAGAAGGAGAGAGAATGTGAAAGAGAAAAGAGACAAGCAAAGAGAAGAGAGAGAAACCAAATGAAAGACAGAGGGAAAGAGAGAGAAGAAGGACAAAGTGAAAGAGAAGAAAGAAAAAAGACAATGAAAGAGAGAGTAAAGGGAGAGAGAGAGAGACAGAGGGCAAAGGAAAGAGTGAAAAAGGAGAGAGATGAGAGAGAGAGAGAGATATAGTACTAATGACTTCCTGAAATATTTAGTTTTGTGCTGCATGCTTGAGACACACAGGTGCCAAACTAAGTAACTATAGCAACCGTGTTAAAGCTCGGGCATTTTTCTCTCTCTCTCGTGTCAAAATTCGTATTTTTAACTGATTGTCACTGTTAAACAAAACCTCATGTCTCTATAGCGGCGACTACTGAAGGAAAAAAAAAAGTTCTTTTTAATATAAGTTAATTTTGTTCCACCGACTTCTGGCCCTTTTCTACTGACCCCTGGTTCCTATCACCACCACTGTAAAGACATCTGAACCATTTCGCACCAAACCACCTTAAATTACTCTGTTTACATCTCACACACTGAATTACGATGGAATTGCCCTTTAAAGCAACTGACCTTCACATTGTGTGACCAGCTCATGATGAAGAGGTCATCACCTAACCCTAACCCCTGGTTCCTATCACCACCACTGTGAACAGTTGAACAATGCATTGTGAAATCATTCTTCATATTAAAGGAAATGTGATATATAATATATGGTTCTATAGAGCACCAAAAGGGTTCTTCTGCTGTTACAAGCTTGACATTGTAACAATTTCACCATGCAGAGAACCATTTGAGCATGCAGATGTTCATACATCGCAGCAGCTCCACACTATAATACTCCCTCCACCATGCTTCGCAGCTGAGATGAGGTATCGGTGGAGGTATGCAGTGCTTCGCTACCTGTCTCAAGTTCTCTAAAGACTCCCTGCATATTCCACAAGTAAAACATGAAATCCTACACTCTTAAAACAGATGGTTCTTTAAGGTTCTAGTAAAGACAAAGGTTCTATAAAGAACCATGACTACGCATGGTGAAACTGTTAAGTTTGTAGCAACAGAAGAACCGTTTTTGGTGCTATATAGAACCATATACAGCACATTTCCTTTAATCTGAATAAACATTTCATCATGCGAAGAACCATTTCAGCAATGAGTGTTCATGGTTCTATATAGAACTACTGTCTTTAGTAAAGATTCTGCTCTACTCTGTGTTGTACCAGTGAAACAAGCGCAGTGAATGTTTAATGCACAGCTAAACTGTGTATGACTCAAAAAATGGCATAATGTTCTCTATAACTGAGCATTTCACATCAAAACACACTGACTGACTTTGTTTACATCTCAACAATTGATTTAAATGAAATGAAATGTTTAAAAGTTGGTGGAATTCCCCTTTAAGTAAAGCCGAACAAATTAAACAGCATTGTCTACAAGTTTCTTCTTTTATTTTTGTGTTTTGTTACATAAAACATCCTCTCTTCATTGCACATTAATAATAGGCAGACAGGATTTTAGCTTCTGGCTTTGGATGCTCAAAGCTCAGTTATGCATTTTGTCAAGTTTGGCAAAATGTTTAATTTTTGTAGGTTTTGCTGTCTGCAAATGAATGATGAAATATGGATTATGATGTTTCCTGTTTGCTGATGTGCGCTGATGTGCGCTCCCTGTGCTCCAGCGGGAACGAGAATTATAGAAACCTCGGATCATTAAAGCATTACTCACTGATTTGGGCTCATTTGGTTGGATGGTTGGCAGACTGAGTGAGAGTGAAGATGAAATTTGTCAGTTAACTCCCATCCACTGTATCCCACTTTATTATTATGTAGCATGCTGATGGCTTGAATGGAACAGATCCAGACTGCTGTGCCAGAGCCAAGAGTGGCTGGACTCTCTCAGCTTTCTACATAAAATCATCATACAGCCCCACTATCCAGTCTAGTGGTGCAGTCAAAGGCAGCATACAATACAGGTTTGCGATTCTGGAAGGTTAAACAATTACCTCTCCATGCTCCGCCCACAAAAGTACTCTTTTGTAGCTACTCTTGCGATGGTTGCTTTTAAGCTTTAAAAGAGTGTTGCAGAGATATCTTCTGAAGTTAGCATGCTAACCAGCTAGCCCTGGCTTGTCCTGTCTTGTAATACCACTTTGTGCTTGTGAGTGAAACACAAAACATGTGGAAAACAAGTAGTATTTCTGGTTGCCGCAGCGACCCTGCAGCTTAAAATCATACAGTTAATGCAGTTTCACTGTAGCAGCTGTTTTCAGACTGTTCTGTCTGGTTTCAGTAGCTGCATCGTGTGGCGTGTGGGCGCCCTCTGGTGTTTCGCAGTCCTGTTGTTGATATAACGGGGAAAATAAGAAGTGGCCAGGCTCCTCGTAAACCGGCTTTGGTTCTATTCGATGTCATGTAGCTGGCGCGGGACTATGAAAGCCCACAGTACTGCGAAATCTGCCGATATTAGGCCTTAACAAGGACACGCCCCCTTTAAATCCCACCTCCCAATTCCTTGTCTGGAGTACAACTGATAAAACAAGCAAAAAAAGCCAGCGAGCGAAATGCTAACAGAACTTATTTTCTTTTGCGAGAAGTAATGTTTATTTTTACTGCGTGTAATATATTCCCCACACACGACACACGGTGTTGGATTGGTTTAAAAAATTCACACTTATTTTGTTCCCACCATAACAAGTCTACATTCCATTTCACACCAGAGTTTCCCCCAGGAGACTTTAGTGCTGGTCACGGTTTCAGAGGCATAGCCAAGGGGTGGTCATTGTCACCCTGGAATGAAGCGTGGTTGACCCTTCTGGCCCCCCCAGCCATCGTCAGTCAGCCATCATTAATAAAGCATCAATCATGCTTAATTGTGAAAATCTGCCATCAGGGTATCTGTCAGCTGAGAGTGATGACAAGAGACATGAGAGTCTGATGACGATGCATTTAATAATTAGCATATCATGCTGTGATTGGCTAATTTACTCGGTAAACAGGGGAGTGAATGTGCGCTGGGTCAGCAGTGCTGCTCTCTGAGCTACATTATGAAGCAGCTATTTCATGGTAAGATGAGTAACTATCAAGAACAAGTCAGCTAGAAATGTTTGTCATGATAACTTTTTTTTTTCACAGTTGAATATGTGCATGTATTGTAGGTTCCCTTATACAGTGATATCTAATCATTGGACCTAAGTGTGACCTGTAGAGCGGGCAGCCTTAATTAAATTCTCTGGCCTGTCTAAATGAAATGTTTTCACACTATAAAAAGCAGTGCATTTAATTTACCTGATTCATCTCATGAGTGGCGTCCACACCGTTGTGTTCTTCAGTTTACTCTTGGCAGTAGTTGTATGGATGCAATATTTTATTGATGTGAAAATGATGGACAGCTTTAGTTGTGTACACAGAAAAGCCAACGCATTCATTTATATGTCATTTTATGACAGTAATGCTGTTTTTTTTTTTAGCAGTGCACCACCTCATTAAAGCCTGAGGGTCTTACTTGGCCATCCCATTTTGAAAGTTCTAGCTAGGCCTCTGCACAGTGTCTGGCAATGATTCGCTTAAAATTCCAGTCTTTGATATTAACGTTGCGCAAAACCTATGTTGTGTTTTTACTCATCAGACCCTAAAAGCCTCGTCTTCTCCTCCAGCGCTCCTAAAGGCCTTTAGTGAGTTTACCGTACTGAGAGCTGATTGGTTGGCATTACTGCTACTGAGTGTTAATTGGCTGGTGTTATGGCTACTGAGCACTGATTGGTTGGCTTTATTGCTACTGAGTGCTGATTGATTGGCAGTGGTGCTACTGAATGCTGATTGGCTGGCAGTGGTGCTACTGAATGTTGATTGGCTGGGTGTGGTGTTACTGAGCGCTGATTGGTGAGCATTACTGCTACTGAGTGTTAATTGGCTGGTGTTATGGCTACTGAGTGCTGATTGATTGGCATTACTGCTACTGAATGCTGATTGGTTGGCAGTGGTGCTACTGAATGTTGATTGGTTGGCAGTGGTGCTACTGAGTGCTGATTGATTGGTTAGCATTACTGCTACTAATTGTTGATTAGATGGCATTACTGCTACTGAGTGCTGATTGGTTGGCATTAGCGCTATTAAGTGTTGGTTAGTTAGCATTACTGCTACTGAGCGCTGATTGGTTAGCATCACTGCTACTAATTGTTAATTGTTTAGCATTACTGCTACTGAGTGCTGATAGGTTGGCATTGGTGCTACTGAGTGCTGATTGGCTGACATTGGTGCTACTGAGTGCTGATTGGTTGGCATTAGTGCTATTAAGTGTTGATTAGTTAGCATTACTGCTACTGAGCGCTGATTGGTTAGCATCACTGCTACTAATTGTTAATTGTTTAGCATTACTACTACTGAGTGCTGATTGGTTAGCATTACTGCTACTGAGCGCTGATTGATTAGCATTACTGCTACTGAGTGCTGATTGATTAGCATTACTGTTACTGAGTGCTGATTGGTTAGCATTACTGCTACTGAGTGCTGATTGATTAGCATTACTGCTACTGAGTGCTGATTGGTTAGCATTACTGCTACTGAGTGCTGACCTAAGAGAACTGGTGTACATTTCAGTGCTTTACCGCACTGGATGATGTCTTTATTGGGTGCAGACATGTGATGCTGGTTTAAATGATCAGATAAAGTAGATAACGTCTCTAAAAAGATCTGTCAGCTGTTTGAACAGCTGCATACAGGCTAACTTTACAGGCTCACATTTAAACGATTAGTACCCTCAGTGTACAGTCCTACATTCATGACCTGCATTTCTGAAGTGGTGCGACGGCAGCGTTGGTTAATGACGAGGAGCCAAGATTAAAATAACCCAAACAACTTGAGCGAAGCCCTATCCTCCATCGAAGGCAGGAGGCCGGGAGGTGCTATTTTCCCCAGAACAGGAAAAGTGGGCGTCACCATATGACTATATTTAATTAAATGTTAGTAGGTACTTTGGGTGAAATTTGTTTTACCAGTTTTTTACATGTCAAATACCTTTTATCTTTGGTTGCCACCCTCATTTAGCCCCAAATTTCTCATGGTTGTCCCCAGAAGGTCATGTCCGGTCCAGCGAGACTAGGCGGAACATGTATAGGACGACTGTACACAAATGTAAACAGCTGTTCCAAATGTTGAAAACCTGTAATCCCGTTCATAACACCCGTTCGAATCACACATTCGGTTTTATTTTGATGTCTCAATTCTGAATATGTGCTGAAATTCAGTGTATAGGAAACCTCGAGTGTTAGCGGAGCTCTCATTAGTGTGAAGAGGCAGGAAATACATTACTGTCCACAGTTCAATTACACTCTAATGAGGCAGGAGCATTAAACATGCTCACAGTGCGCGTGAATGCGTGTGTGAGGACGAGTGTGGAGGAGCCGAGCGGCAAGAGACGCTCTACAGCCCCTCAATCACACCCCCCCAGCGAGACCTGTCCAAAACACATGGAGACGGTGGGATCATCCCAGGTTTAGTGCAGCAGATACAAAAAAAATTTGGGCCTCATTTGATCGGATCTGTTCTTCTGTATGGTTTTGTAAATGAGTTAAAGCGAAACTAAATCAGTGTTTTGTACATGTGTTTGTCCTGCAGGGCAATTAAACGTGTAATCGAGTGTGAAAAGGTAAGTGTAGTAAATTAGAGGGATAATTAGGGTCAGCTGTTCGAGTACTATATTAAACAATTACGTGTGATTCATGGTGCCTCTTATAAATTATGTAACTGACACCTACCAGTGTAGTAAAGGTGGTAACATGCTGCTCCTGTCAAACTTTAAACTGAAACAATAACTAGAAGAGAAAAGTTTCTGAACAAACTTTTGTTTGTTACTCAATTCTGATTGAGTAGCGTTGAGTAGCAATGCTAGTCAGTGCTACTGATTTGCTAGCATTACTGCTACTGAGTGCTGATTGGCTGGCATTACTGCTACTAAGTGCTGATTGGCTGGCATTATAACTACTGAGTGCTGATTGGCTGGCATTATAGCTACTGAGTGCTGATTGGCTGGCATTACTGCTACTGAGTGCTGATTGGCTGGCATTATAGCTACTGAGTGCTGATTGGTTGGCTGCTACTGAGTGCTGATTGGCTAGCATTACTGCTACTGAGAGCTGAGTAGTTAGCATTACTGCTACTGAGTGCTGATTAGTTAGCATTACTGCTACTGAGTGCTGATTGGTTAGCTTTACTGCTTCTGAGTGCTGATTGGTTAACATTACTGCTACCGAGTGCTCATCAGTTAGCATTACTGCTACTGAGTGCTGATTGTGTGGCATTACTGCTTCTGAGTGCTGATTGGTTAGCATTGCTGCTTCTGAGTGCTGATTGATTGGCATTACTGCTACTGAGTGCTGATTGGTTAGCATATAAGCTACTGAGTGCTGATTTGTTGGCATTACTGCTACTGAGTGCTGGTTAGTTGACATTGCTGCTACTGAGTGCTGATTGGTTGGCATTACTGCTAATAAGCACTGATTGGTTAGCATTACTGCTAATGAGTGGTGATTGGTTGGCATTACTGCTACTGAGTGCTCATTTGTTAGCATTGGTACTACTGAGTGCTAATAAAATACCATTACAAGTACTGGGTGCCAATTTGTTGTCATGACTGCTACTGGAGACTGATTGGCTAGCATTATTGCTACTGAGTGCTGAATGGTTGCCATTACTGCTACTGAGTGTTGATTGCTTGATATTACTACTACTTAGCACTGATTGGTTAGCATTACTGCTACTGAGTGCTGATTGGTTGGTGAGCTAATCAGCTTATTGGCTGAGTTTAACAGCCATATAAAAATATATAACAGCAGAATATTTTATTGTTCTTCTTTGTTGATTAAAATTATAATAAATATTTACAAACATTTGTCAAACGCAAAAGTGAACACAAAAAAGTCTAAACGTTCATGCTTATGATCGGCCTAACCCAAAGCTTAACCTGAAGCTTACTTCACTAATGCTTTATGTGTGCATGCTGGGCTGTGCTCAGTGTGGATGAGTAGCGGAGAGAGGGGTCCTCGTGAGGCGTGTTCGTTCACACTGTGTTGCTGTAGAGATGATGGATGAAGTGTTAGCTTTAGCTCCTTGGTGCCTGCTCCACGCCATAATGCTCTGCAGATGTAGCAGCGTGTACTGTAAGCTCGCTCCATCCACTCTGCCTGCTTCATTAGCACAAAGACTGCAAACTGCAGTCAGAGCACTGGAGGAGGAGACCACCAGAGCACATCTCAGCCAACACAGGAAATTATAAACAGGAGCAAAATGATTCATGAATTAATTAAACTCGTTTCTTAATTAAAATGTCGTCAGTCTAAATTCACTTAATTTATGAATAGGCAGGGAATAGTTGGCAGTTTGTAGGATATGCTACAACTTTCCTGCATTGTTTTACCCACTGAATTGCACTTTTTGTGGTTTTATACACCAAAAACCGTCATAATTGCCATTTTCCAGCCTCTTTTTATCCCTTAAATAAGCGGGCTGTTTTTGTTACTGTGCCTTTAAGACTAATACATGTAAATGAACTCTGTTCTGATTGGCTGCCCTGCATTCTGCGTCATTCAAAAAATTGCCCAGGATAAAACACTCCTTCTAACTTGATTTAAGATTTTATTTCCACTTTTCCACAGTTAAGATCTAACCACAGATTTTCAATAATATTCTTGTCTATTTGCCCATTTGCCGAAAGGCCATTTCATATATATACATTGTCTTCATATTCAACCTTTTCTTTAGTTACATTAGCTTGTAGGATTTGTTGATATTTATCAAATCCTTCCTTCCCTACAACAATTCTTGTTCCACTGGCTGCTGCACAACCCCAAGGCATGGTAGACCCTCCCCCTGCTTTACAGTTAGCACGGCATTCCTTTCATCAAATGCTGCTCCTTTTCTCTCCTAATATACCTTTGGTGATTTTACCAAAGAGTTACATTTTTGTTTCATCAGACCACAGCACTTGATTCCAAAATGTTTATGGCTTCTCTAGAGGTTGTGGTGCTTACTTCTGATGCTGGTTTTGGTGATGAGATCATAGTTTCCTTCTTATATGACCTTTCAATGTAGATAATGTCAACAGCACCGCACAGTGGGCCAATGCCTCACTATTCCTGTGCTAGTCCAATTTTCTTGTAGGCCATTGGCAGTGATGTGGGGGTTTTGCTTTGCATTTCTGACCAGGCTATTGGCAATTCTATCAGAGAATGTCATGGATCTTCAAATTTTGTCTTGGCTTCAACAGGTGTCCTTATCTTCCATATCTTTATGGCATCTCAGACAGCAGAAAGTGTTCTTTTTGTAAGAGTCAGTTATGTTTAGTTTTAAATCCTTAGTCAGCTGCTTAGATGAACATCCTGAGAGACTTGAAGGGTCACAGTATTTATTATGCTGTACACCTGACTTGAATAGTAGTGTACTATTATCATTTACACACAAACACACACACACACATATATCTTCTTCTGCAGATGGCGTTGCACAAGGATGATTGAGCTATAAATACCTGCGGGCTGTGCGACAGGATTCATCGATTGAGAAGAGGTGGTACAGTGCAGTGAATGTCCCGTTCAGTGTGTGGAAGCAGATGTTAATGATTGGCAAAAAGGAGTGACTGCTTTTGGGCAGCCAAAGGCCACAGTGTGAAGGATGTAGCTGAATTTGCAGGTGTATCGTAGCATATGGTCACACGGGTCGACCAGCAGTGACAAAAATCCCAGAATTGTGGCTGAATTGTGGCTGAAAGACGAAACTGGCGGACAGGGACCGCCAGCATGTTTCACGGCTTGTGAATAAAAATTTCCTGTGGAGAGTTCTTTCAGAATTTGGTTGTGAAGAACCTGCATTTTTATTCACAAGCTCCCCAGACACTTGCCACATATATAATGGCTCATCAGCATATATAATGGCTTGTTTTATTCAACTCAGAAATTACACTGATTGAAAGAATCATTCATTCAAAGTATTATTTAGGTTGAATAAAGCTAGTTAATTTACTTGTTACCACATAAAGTATTTTTTAGGTTGATCTGACGAGCCATTTTTTACAGTGTATATAGATAGATAGATAGATAGATAGATAGATAGATAGATTTGTCATCTTTTTTTCTGATATGCAACGGTTGTGGCTCTATAGCTTAGTTTTCAACCTTGAAGTGTGAAATAAATTGTCTGTAGCACTACCCATAGTTATGTGTATGTATTTAGGGCAGCTTTATTCATTCCTCTCCTGTCCCCACACAGTGACCTAATGTCCATTTGTCAGTTTGGGGTCTTGTCTGTTCATGTCCATGTCTATATCACCTTATCTTGACACATATATGGTACATTTTAGCGCTGAAAGTGTTCCAGACGAGTCCCACAAAGTGAAATGGTCATGATGTGTTTTCTTGTACCTTCAGCCTTTAATGGGAAAAGCACAAAATGTTTAGAAATCCGAGTGATTTATGTCCTCTTATCATCCTCAGGCTCACCTGCCTGCATGTCGTAACCTGTGTTTGTGTTTTTTTCCTCCATATTTCTTTTCTGTTTTTAGCAGTGGTGTCAGCGTGTTGCCATGGTTCCTCCGAATGTAAATGAGTACGACTAGTAGAGTGAGCGAGCGTTTGCCGCTCTGAGGGAGACACATATACCTCCATAATCTATTTAACAGCATGTAGCGGCTAATTGAGCTACACTAGCACAGGTCGAGTGCATAGCTGCCTTGACATATTGATCCCAAACTGTGGAACTGCACTCATCATTTCGGATGATTTTTGTCTACATTTTGTCATGCAAGACACTTTAGAAAGATATAAGGAGGTGACAGAGCACAGAGGAAGGAAGAGAGAACGCTAAAAACAGAGAACGTCTACAGGCGGATAGCTCTTTAACTCTTTAAGAGCTGATACTTGCACTCTGTTATACCATTCAAATGTAACTACACAACTACATGTTTGATTGATCAATTGCATTTAGATTCTGTTTACATTTTTAATCAATGCATTAGATTTCTGTTTCATTGTCAACAAAGAACAAAGTGTGGCAAAAATGTAAAATAATGTAAAACTACTATGCACACAACACTAACTTTTAATCAAATCCAGATCATCCTAAAAATGAAGGATTGAAGAGTTTAGAATCCACAATTTCAACAAATTGTAAACACGATGTTACATGTAAGCATGTAATACATATGGGATATGTTATTATCACATTTCTTATATATGTAACATAAATGGAACATATCACAAATAGCTACTTACATATATGTAAAATGCATGTGGGGCATATTATTATTACATATCACTACATATATATATATATATATGTGTGTGTGTATAATAAATATGGGAAACATTATTATTATTATTACATAAGCTACTTACATATATATGATACATATGGGACAAATAATTACCATATATACCTACTTACATATATATGATACATATGGAAGGTATTATCACATATAGCTACTTACATACATATAAAATGCATATGGAGCATATTATTATTGCATAAAGCTCCTTACATTTAGGTAACACATATAGGGCATATTACATATAGCCACTCACATAAATAAAATAAATATGGGACATATTATTATTACATATCACTACTTACATATACTGCGATGGACTGGCGACCTGTCCAGGGTGTATCCTGCCTTCCGCCCAATGACAGCTGGGATAGGCTCCAGCACCCACCGCGACCCAGAAGGATAAGCGGTTTAGATGATGTATGTATGTATGTATGTATGTACTTACATATATATGATAAATACGGGACATATTATTATTACATACCGCTACTTACATATATATGATACATATGGAACGTATTGTCACATATAGCTGCTTACATTCATGTAGAGTGCATATGGGGCATAATATTATGACATATAGCTACTTACATATATATGATACATATAGGACATATAATTATCAGATATAGCTACATACAGCAAATAAAGTGTGTAAGGGACATATTATCACATATAGTTACTTACATATAAAATGCATATGGAGCATATTATTATTGCATAAAGCTCCTTACATTTAAGTAACACGTATAGAACATATTACATGTAGCTACTCACATACAATAAAATAAATATGGGACATATTATTATTACGTATAGCTACTTCCGTATGTATAATACATATTGAACATATTATTATTATTACTTTTCATTTTTAGTAGCCTTTAAGTGAGTAATCAGATTACGCTTCTGTTCTCGTGGGCGATAACTGTGACTGCCAAGTGTTAAACGTGGTGGATGCATGCAACGCTGCTAAAATGCTAAGGTGCTAGCTAGCACATTGCCGGCGTACCAGCCAAACGTTTGTCATCTTTGGTATAATGTGTGACAGCTTCATCCTCCAGTGACCTGCTCGCAGTCATTAGTGCCATTAGTGCACTGCAGCCCCCTTCAGTGTGCCAACTAGGGCAGATAACTAGCCCTCAGACTGTGAAAATGAGATATTGTGGTTCAGTTTTCTTTCTGAGGGCCTAAAGTACCACACAGCTCTCCGAGCGCTAATTAACATTAGTCACATTCTTCCCCGCATGGTCGTCAAAGAGACAGGAAGCAAGGCGCAACACCCTCTCTCTCTCTTTCTCTCTCTCTCTCTCTCTCTCCCTCTCTCTCTCTCTCTCTCCATCTCTCTCTCTCCCTCTCTCTGCATTCCTCATTACATTCTTACCTCAGCAAGTTACATTCTTCTTAGTGCTGAGGATGCTGGAAGACTGAGAATGTAACTTTCAGTAGTGTTATTATTGGTTTGGTAGAGACAATGTCAGTTCAGTCATATATATCTGTCTTCAGTCATATATATATATATATATATATATATAGATATATATATATATATATAGATAGATAGATAGATAGATATAGATATATAGATATATATCACTGTTGTCAGAAGGAAACCTCGTATCTCCATTTTTGACATTTTTCAGTTTTTGACATAAGTGTTTGTAAATTTCATGATGAATGGACTAAAAGAAACGGCCCAAAATAACTTGGAAAAAACTCTGGTTCCATTGACTTACATTAAAAGTAAAGTAGGTTTTTTCCTTCTCCTATGAAGCTGTAAAGTTACCATACAAGGTTTTCTTCTGACAACAGCGATATATATTATATTTTTTTTATTAAAAAACAAATGTTTAAACATTCTGTCTCTACCAAAACATTTTAACTCTACCCAAACTTTACCAAATGTTTCAGTAGTGACTGTTTGGTGGCAATTTTAGCTCATTTTGTGCTCAGAAACTCAGCCAGTACATGACCAGCAAACACAGCTTTGAACAGCTGTTCACACAGAAAATCATCATATTTTTCATTACAACACTAAAAAGTGCTGAACTGCAGAAAATATGACGATTCTTAATGTTCCACACTGATTTTCAGACTTTGGGACTCATTTACTTCAAAACAATGGGATCTAACTGCTCACCATGTGGCCATGAGGGACAGGGATGCAGCTACCTACCTGCTCACTACCTGCTCTAAAATGCAGGGGCGTGGCTAAAATAAGGCTCAGCCTACTGACCTAAACTCTTTTTGTTTTGAAAGTAACATGAAAAAAATTTAATCTAAATATTTCAACTTTAAAAGAAATAACAAAAATGTAAAAATTATTTAAAAGTATTATTTCTTAGAAGTGTAAATTTAGGGGTTAGGGTTTGGGACAGACACCTCCCAATAGAAAGTGCCCTATATATGATGATTTTATATATATTTAGCTTATTACTATCTCTATTAAAGCCTTGGCTTTAAATAGATCATAACATAATCCTTGTAAACATCCAATGTCTGAATATGTAGTTGTTTTTTTTACTGTAAGACTGCTGTTTGAACTAATTTGGTAGAATGGAACATATAATATCAGCCATATTATTGATTATGATTATGTAGGTACTTACAAATATAGATGTATTACATATGGGACATATGAATGACCCCCATATCCTGACATTGTGTAAAAACAAACAAGTGTGTGTGTGTGTATGCATTTCTGAGGATTCTTATTTTGGTATTTTCTTATTTTGTTTCTTATACGTTCTGATATTTCGGTATGTTATGTTAGTTATTTTGTGTGGAATGTTAATGAGCACAGGAGCTGGCATACCTTTGGAAGCAGAGATGAAGGAGTCGGAGAGGAATGAAAGGATGAGTGCATCGGGAGAATGCGGGGCTGTGGAATGCTGCTCCCGCTGTGTTTGTGTTTCATTCATAATCACGCAGCTGCAGATTTTATTTCCATCATAATAAAAGCCTGTGAGAGGAGTGTGTTTCACAGTGTGTTGTCTGTGTGACCTCTCGGTGTTGAACTCTCACTGCATCCTCACAATTAGGCCTGCTAATGTATTTTACCACTCAGCATGACAATGGGGGTCATCACTCTCTCTCTCTCTCTCTCTCTCTCTCTCTGTCTCTCTGACACATACACAACACACACATACATACATACAAACACATTACCTGTCTGTTTTATATTCAGGGCATCCACAGCACCTTAAAAAGTCCTAAATTTAATTGAATTCATTCAAGGTCTTACATTTTTATGTTTTCTCTTCTGAGGTCTGAACTACATAACAATGTAATACCACTGAATGTATTTATACACTGTTTTTTGCATTTTACAGGCTTTGAGTTTCTTGTGGTTGGCCTCAAAATCACCCTTAAGAGCACTAATATTTATGCTTCATAATTAACCATGATTTTAAAGATGGTCATCACTACAGTTCAAAATATACCCAAAAGGCAGAGACAATCTATTCGTATTGCAGGCTGAAGGCCGGCTGCAGCACACAGTGTCATAGCTATTATGTAGCTCTTTCATTCAAATACAGCTTTGCTTCTAAACTTGAGTAGCATTTATGTGTCACACTTCTCCACCTGAAGTGTGTTCGATTTCGTTTTAGCTGTTTTTGGTTTAATTGTTTTTTAATTTATTTTATTCAATACATTTATTTGTCTCGGTTACTGTATGGAAAGCAATGATGCTTCATAATTCACCCAGGTTTAGCTCAGTCATAGCCTGATTTAGCTCGGGCGTAGCCTGATTTAGGTCAGGCATAGCCAAGTTTAGCTCAGTCATAGCCTGATTTAGCTCGGGCGTAGCCTGATATAGCTCAGGCATAGCCTGGTTTAGCTCAGTCATAGCCTGATTTAGCTCAGTCATAGCCTGATTTAGTTCAGTCATAGCCTGGTTTAGCTCAGTCATAGCCTGGTTTAGCTCAGTCATAGCCAGGTTTAGCTCAGTCATAGCCTGGTTTAGCTCAGTCATAACCTGGTTTAGCTCAGTCATAACCTGGTTTAGCTCAGTCACAGCCTGGTTTAGTTCAGTCACAGCCAGGTTTAGTTCAGTCATAGCCAGGTTTAGCTCAGTCATAGCCTGGATTACCCCATAATCGTCAGATTTAGCTCAGGCATAGCAGGGTTTAGCTCAGTCATAGCCTGGTTTAGCTCAGTAATAGCAGGTTTTAGCTCAGTCTTAGCCTGGTATATCTTCGTCATAACCTGGTTTAGCTCATTCATAGCCTGGATTACCCCATAATAGGCAGGTTTAGCTCAGACATAGCAGGGTTTAGCTCAATCATAGCCTGGTTTAGCTCAGTCATATCAGGGTTTAGTTAAGTGATAGCAGGGTTTAGTTCAGTCATAGCCTGGTTTAGCTCAGTCATAGCCTGGTTTAGCTCAATCATAGCCTGGTTTAGCTCAGTCATAGCCTGGTTTAGCTCAGTCATAGCCTAGTTTAGCTCAGGCATAACCTAGTTTAGCTGAGTCCTAGCCGTGTTTAGCTCAGTCATAGCCTGGTTTAGCTCAGTCCTAGCCATGTTTAGCTCAGGCATAGCCGAATTTAGTTCAATCATAGCCAGAGACTCATGCTACTCGGATAAGTACAGCTATACTTACACATCTGAAATGATTTGTCTGCCTCTTATTGCACTTTTTTCACTGAGCACTTGTTTAATCGTCCGATAACTGAAAGTGCTCTATGATTTCTCAGAGATTTGCACTTTTTTAGCTTAAAATGATCCATGGAAAGTGTGAAAAAAGGTGAAGCCTTCACTAAATAAAACCAGTACTATAACAAACAGACTAATGCTCAAGTATTCAAATCATCTGCACCAGCTTTAATTACTTCTGTTAAAAAAATTGTGTTTACCACCTGTAAGTGGTTATGGTTGCCATGGTTCCCTAAATAATTGGTTTTGGACACAACGTCCTCAGATTTCAATAAACTTTCTCCTTGTACTGTTTGATGATAGTCTTAATATCGCTCCCCTCAGTATTAATGATTATCACTGCTGCTCTAATGGTGTTAAATTGTATTACAGCTGGTATTAAAAAGGTCATTAAAAGTGCCTAAACCTGTAGATAACCTGCATACCTACAGGTTTGTAGCTCATAATCAGATATGCAGTCAGACACATTATTTAAAAGTGCTGTTTAGTGTCTGTGTGTGAGTTTATGAGACAGACAGAGAGATTCATTTAGAGTCATCCTCACAGGAACACTGCCATCTCCCACCACCCCTGTCATGCTGAATGAGAGTTTCACTAGGCCTGAGTCAGTCCTGATATTTTTTCAAGTGGTTTCATTGTAATAATGGAAATAAGACTTTCAGGTTTTTTTTCCTTTTTGTCTTGTCTTGTTTTTTTTTTCCAAAATCCACTACTTGTATTAGAGCCATATACCACCTGCATTATAATTGGATTGAATAGTGTTTTACTATGATTTGAATTTGGTGAAAATGCTTCATAAGGCTTGTTCACTGTTCACAAGGCGTGCTCACTCTTCATAAGGCATGCTCATTGTTTATAGGGCATATTCATAGTTTATAGGGCATATTCATTGTTTATAGGGCATGCTCACAAGACATGTTCACTGTTCATAAAGCATCTTTCCCACTCATAAGGCATGTTCAGTGTTCACAAACCATGTTCACTTTTCATAAAGCATGTTCCCCACTCACAAGGCTTGTTCACTGTTCACATGTTCACTGTTCACAAGGCATGTTCACTGTTCACAAGATATGTTCACTGTTCACAAGGCATGTTCACTGTTTATAAGGCATGTTCACAAGGCATGTTCGCTGTTTATAGGGCATGTTCACAAGACATGTTCAGTGTTTACGAGGCATGTTCACTTTTCACATGGCATATTGACTGTTCATAAGTCATGTTCACTGTTTATAAGGCATGTTCACAAGACATGTTCACTGCTCACAAGGCATGTTGACTGTTCACAAGATATGTTCACTGTTCACAAGGCATGTTCACTGTTTACAAAGCATGTTCACTTTTCACAGGCATGTTCACTGTTCACAAGACATGTTCAGACTTCACAGAGCATGTTCGGTGTTCAGAAACCATGTTCACTTTTCACAAGGCATGTTCCTAAAACATGTTCACTGTTCATAAGACAAGCTCACTATTCTCATGGCACATTTGCTTTTCGTAAACCACGTTCTCTGTTTGGCCTGTGGTTTTCTGGAGGCCATCCCGTCCCACCATGTCAGTGCTCTAGCCTGTGTGCGTGTGTGTTTGAAACATAAACACTTTTGTTTAGTCTACATTCAGTCTCCAGCAGTCATTTGTAGGACTAATAGGATAAATACAATGTGCTCCATGTCTCCTTCTTTAAGCAGCATGTCTGAGTAGATGTACAGTATTGTGCAAAGGTCTTAGGCACTAAGCACATTGTTGAAACTGTTTATCACAGCAAGAAGTGCTTTTATTGGTAACAACACTGTATACCATTTGAATAGATGCAAATAAACATGAACACAGTAAAAAAAAAATGATCGTCTTTTATTTAGAAAAAAGAAGTGGATATATTTTGAATTAGTTTAAAGAACAAAGTTTGGTTCCAGATTTCTCCTGGACACCTAGAGAGATCCCATGGATTTATAAAATCCCATTAGCAGCACATGATGTAACATAAAGAGGTATTGATTAGATAAAGCAGATATTGGATAACTACAAATAATACAGAGAAGTGGGCAGGAAATGGTTAAACAAATGCATTGACACATAAAATCACTACTTGTGGTGTTAAAATGACTTGTATTCATATAACATTACTGAGTAAATAAACTCTTACAGCTCAGATGAACAGCTTTTAAAATGTAATTTTCTCAGAAGCACTGTGCTGTGCAAGTTCTACCTGCTTGGTTTGTGTAGTTTGCAGGAGATGGTTTAATGTCTGTAAGGTCAGCACTCAGTAGTGACCTTCAGGCATGGTGCATCATTGTCACAGTGAGAAACTATGGCTCCTTTGGCCAGCCTGAAACGTTCCACAACGGGACTCAGAGAGCTTGCTTTAATTCAAGATTCTGAAAACAAACATAGTTTAAACACTTTTTGCCAAATGCTCCTTACAGAAGCAGCTCTAAGCATATCGCTGTTTATGGAAGAAAACCTCGTATCTCCAAAATGGTAACTTTACAGGAGAAGGAAAAAACATACTTTACTTTTAATGTAAGTCAATAGAACCAGAATTTTTTCCAACTCATTTTGGGCCGTTTGTTTTCGTCCTTTCATCATGAAATTTACACACAGTGTAAAGGACAACAGGCATTTTCAAAAACTGAAAAACAGAGGTGTTACTAGGATGCCATCTCTCGGTGGGCACTTGAATGATTTGGGTGGGCAACAATAACGCCTGTTCACCATCTCGGTACCACATATGTGAACAAGTGCCTGGTTTGGCGATGATATCAAGGAGGAGCACTGAGCACACCCACACCTTCAAAATGGCCAATAGGAAAGCAGTACATTTTAGATGAGCAATATCAAAATTATCCATGACAAAAAAACTATGAACACTCAAAAAATAGCTATAACGGTTTTCATTGGATGGGCGGATGATTCCTCTGGGTGGGCTTATAGTCTAGCCCACCTGTAGACATGCACCCCCGAGAAGAAATCACTTTTGTTTTTCAAAAGGACCTTAAAATGGACGTCTTGTAGAAGAGATGTGTGAGTGTGAAGAACCTCCACATAATCCGCTAAAGCTATATTTAGCCAATAGAGGATGACAGTAACTAGTTACATTTACTCAGGTACATGTACTTAAGTAGAACACTGATGGATTTGTGCTCTCCTGAGTATCACTGTACTTTTACTTCTGCTCTGGTAGGTTAGTATGTAAAGGAATCTAATTTTTAGCCATTTATATTTAGCTGCGAGTTCCTGTTTTGTGTTTAATTTCATAGTTTTCACGGTGAAAACATCTGTACTGCTTTGTGATTGATCACACTTCTCGCTTTGGAGCTTTAGCATCTTATTTTAGACCAAAAGAAACCCAAAAAGAGAAGAATAGAGCCGAGCAGTCTTCACTTCCTCTCCTGATAGATGCTACTAAGAAGTGCTCAAGTTATCTTTTGGGAAGGTACTTTTACTTTTATGTACTTGTATGTGTCATTATTTTACCTAAATATCAGTATTTTCACTTGAGTATTGATTTAAGGAGTTCTTTGTGCTTCAGTACGTCCAGTTCAGCATATGAGCTTGAATCTGTACTGACCATCTGAACATTTAACCTGCAGTGCTGTGCCTAAATTATTGAGTGAGGAACCGAAGAAATGTATTTTATTACTTTTCTCAGTGCCGGTGACAGAGGTCCTGGAGGTCTTACCATCAGTGGGAGTCGGCCTGCATCATTCTGAGTCCCTGAGAGAATCTTGCAAGTTTAATACTCATAATCATGATGATCCTCATTACAATGCATCAGTTAAAAATAGCGCTCGGATTATAAAGCTGAAAAAAATCATCCATATTGTCCATTTTTCATCTCTCTAGGAAAACAGCTTTATAGTTACTGGCTATAAATAGTTCATGGACACCCCTGATATCCATCTCTCCAGGAGATACTCGACATCTTTTTTTAACTGCAGGCTCAATCTGTCATCCTTTTGAGTGCTTTTACATTTTCGCACACATCAAATAAGTCAGAATGTGTTTTGCATGTTGTTTGATGCTTTGAACAGGTGAAGTCATGGATATATCATTTTCTATTCCTGTGGGTGCTGCGCTCTGCCTTTCTGCGTCGGTTATTTTTGCACATGCTTTATTTATAGTCCTTGTCAAGAATTTTTAACTGAATTTTAACTCTATTTTTAACACAGAATGGTGCTCATATCCTTCTGTGTGTGGGTTAAACCTTAATTCGATGCTTAATGAACATATTTTCAACATTTCAAGCCATCTATAGTTCCACCCTGAAGCCCAGCTGCTCATGCTGTGTTGCTATGACTGACGCGACTGTAGTCCTACTCTACAAATATAGCTTTTAAATAGCAACTTCCACTGATGGTGCTCTTGATAAAAGTTTTTTTTCCAGCTACTGTAGTGCCATGAATTTGTTTATCACCGAAGTATGTAGAGTCTGAAGGGTCATTTCCAAGAAAAACACAGCACTGACACCAGTTAATACCAGTAAATCAGCAGATTACACTGGTCAGCACTTGCCGGAAAACCATGGATAAGTCAATGAGCAGCAAACTAACAAAATAAGCAGCAAAGTGTTCCTCTGAAGAGCCTCCACTGAAACAAGAATCCATGAGCTGTACGAACGAGAGTGAGAGGCTACAATCACAGAGGAGTTGAACTACTGACTCTATAAATGATGTACATGATATTTATGCTCAATAACTGTATATATGATATAAATGATATCTACACTCATTGAATATTTATAATATACATGATATATACACTCATTGACTGCACATGATATATATGATATACACTCATTGACTTTATATGATACATAATAAATATACACTCATTTACTGTATTTATGATATATATTATATATATGCTCATTGACTATGTATGATATATATATACACTCATTGACTGTATATGATATATATGCGCATTTACTGTATGTATGATAATATATGCTATTTGTAAATATAATATATACACTTATTAAATGTATTTATGATATGTCTATACTCATTGATGGTGTATATGATGTGTACACTCATTGGCTGTGTATATCATATACAGGTTATATACACTCATTGGTTGGAACATGCAGACACTGTTGCTCTCACTGGACATTGATGAGGAAATTTAGTTAACTCTGTGATTGAAATCACATGATTTGTTCAGGTTCTGCATTCCAAATAATGTTATTGAATTACTGAAATAATAATTACATTCTGATGAACCTTATTCTGTCTGATTATATAGCTATAATAAATGCACTGCTTTATAAATGGAAGCAAATCTTCCTTTAGCAAGTAAGTCAAATGTGATTAATCATTTGACAGCCCTAAAATATACGGTACTGTGCAAGAAATGTATATATAAAAAGCAGTTTATCTGTGCAGTAAGTGTTTATTTGCTCAGAAAAACACTGATATTAGAATAGATACAAATAACAACAATACTGTAAGTAGTGATTTTATAAATGTCAATATGTCTATTTAGCCTTTTCCTGCTCTGTCCTTAAGGAAATCAAATCTAGTGTGCTGCTGATGGAATTTAATAAATCTATGTGATGGCTGGAGACATCCTGGAACTGAACTTTCTTCAAACTAGCTCACAAGAAATTCCTGTAACTGAGAAATGCTTGTTTATTTTCACTGTATTTATGTTTATTTGTATTTCTTTATGATTTATTAATAATACATGGTGATTTTACAAGCAACAACAAACATACAGCCAAAAATGGTTTTAAAATATGCTTAGGTGCCTAAAACCTTTACACAGTTCCGTACATCTATATATAAAAGGAACACCATCATCAAAACACAAACTGAGTAAATATCTTCTGGAACAATGGTGTTTCATCCCTCCAGCACAGTATCCAGGGACAAAGGCCCAGTCCCATTTCTTATTTCTACCCCTACCCCTTGTTTTCGAGTGTTACCCTAACCCCTTGGAACTGAGTTACAGGGTAGTGGTTGAAGTCTTCCCTCTGAAATGGGACCCTCAAATAAAAAGAGCATCACTTCATTAACAGCTACCAGCGCTGCTCTGTAGGAGACGCTGCCAGTCTGCAGTGACAGCAGAGGAGGGTAAAGTTCAGCTCCTCACTGCTGGGCTTTAGTTACATTTAGGGAATCATACGCCTTCAAAGAGGGGGGCAATTATTTATTATCACCCACCCCTAATTCTTCAGTGATATGAAGCTGAAGTCAGATATTCACCTTAAATGGAGCAGCAGTTCTGATGCCAGAGGCGCCAGAATGTAACTGCTTGACTATTTAAGGTGGAATGGAAAAGTTAGCTAGCTAGCTACCAAGATATCAGCATAATATTAGTGATTTTTTATGCGTGTTATGAATAAAAGGACCATAATACATTGAAATGACATTAAACTAAGATAATACAGTGATTATCGTAATTTTTTAACAAAGAAAACTCTCACATTTGTGGGTTTCTTTGGTCTCTGGCTCAGCTATCGTGCCAGTTTTTCTTTTTTTCTCATAACTCTCTGTTTGGAGTCTCTGAAAAACCTCTGTTTGGAGGGTCATGTAGCCCCAACACTTCACCCTCCCCCTCTATCTCAACAAGAATCGGGACACCCTATCCCTAGACGTGAACATGCTAAACAGAGGGCTAAGGGCTCAGTGGTAGGGGCGAGGGGTGAAATGGGATTGGGCCGATTGTGGTGGCCCAACACCTTACTAAGAGACTTTATTGATATAGCTTGGCTGCCGTGTGCTACCGAGGCCACTTGTAATGCAGAAATGATGTGGGGGATGAGTGGAATGAGTGATAAGTGAAGGGCTACATTCACTTGCAGAGCCACTGAGGCTGGACCAGACACTGACCTAACACGCCTCCATAATTAATAATGCACACCGCACACTGACTGTGTGTCGCCCAGCTTACTGATGCTGATAGGATAATGAATGTGTATATCAGTGCTATACATTACTGTGCAAAAGTCAGAGACCACCTTTTGTTTGTTTAATTTCCAAAACAGCCATTAACCTCTTAAAATCTCAGGCTCATTACATACCAAGGCTTATTATTCAGTATTTATTAATTCAGTATTCAGTATTAATTATTCAATTATACAGGGACTTCAGTGCAAACTGGCTGAGCTATTCTTAGGTTATAGAAGTGTGTAATAAAACTTTGGGCCCACCAGTGGACGCTGGCCATTTAAGGGGCAAGTACAAGTTACTCATTTTTCAGGAGATGTTTCTACGGAGATTAGATTTAAGATAATCCACTTGAATAAGACAGGAGAAAGTCAAAGTGAAAAAACAGGAGTTTCCAAAACTGGAGTTCAAAAAATTCAAACACTACAGAGAAAATGTTCCTCCTAACAACCACCTGGAAGACCTGGTAGACACCGAAACTGCCCCCATCAGATAAACAGCACTTAAAGCTTTCGTCTCTGAGAGAGAGGAGAAAATCAAGCTGCTTCAGATCTGAAAACATCCACAGGTGTTTCTGTCCATCCTTCCACTGTGAGAAGACGACTCAGCGCTGTGGGTCTGAAAGGATGTGTAGCTGATCAAGAAGAACCTCACTGAGAAAAGGAGACAGACACATCAAACAAAGAAGCTGAACAATGGACTGACCACCCCAGAGTCCAGACCTCAACACCACTGAATGCGTTTGACTACTTCAGAAAATGATCAACCAGCTTCTAAGACTGAGCTTTGGAGGTGAGTCTGCAGATTCTTTGAGGAGCTGAAAGTGAGTCTCCTGAACAGAATGGAAGCTGGAATGAAGGTCAAGAGTGGACAAACCAAATACTGAAAAATGATATTACATTTGGTTGTTCTGTTAAATGTTTGCATTTTTTATCCTCAAAAATGAATAACCTGAACTTAATGACTGCTCTGACTGGAAATTAAATAAACGAAGGGTCTCTGACTTTTGCACAATGCTGTACAAAAAACATCATTGACTTATTGAGGGAGTTACACCTATACTGTATGTCCACAAGTCTCCAGACGATCCTTCTAATGAGTGAATTCAGCTACTTTAAGATGAACCCATAACTGATACAGGTGTTCAGCTTGTATAATCTCCATAGAAAAGCACTGTCCAGTAGAACTGAGCTCTGGAGCAGCTGTATATGTGCCTAAGGTCTCCATGCCCATGGAGAACTTTTGTCAAGTGTTCTATGTATTTGGTTTCAGTGTTGCTCCAAAAGTGTTTAGCTGCGTCTCGCAGCGACGCTGCTCGCTTATTTCCGGTACCGCTGTTTGTTTTCGCACATGCTCAGACTGAGAAATCCGAAAGAAATCAGAGTAAGAGTTTTCATGCACTGAGAAATCTGATTACTGAGCTAAACTCCAGCCTCTTTATCAGATTTCTTAATCAGATTCTAGACCTTACTCCAATCTAAGAAATCAGAATGTGCTGTTTACATGACCATTTCAGTAATCAGATAACTGCAGAAACCTGATTACGATCAGATTATTGAGTGCATGTAAACACATTCATTGAATGCATATACATGCACTTGAGTAATTAGACAATGGGAAACTCCAGGTCTACATGAGTCAGACAGTAATCAGATTTCTGCTTTGCAACCAATAAACTCACAGAACGATGTAAACGTAACATAAAACTCGAACTTCATGCTGTGGCTTTTTTTAAACATCGCGCCACTTGACCTGAAAATATGAACATACATCATCTAGAAGATGAAGAATATTTAAATCCTTTATTTCGTGTTTGGTTTCAGTACCGCTCGCGACATCCACCGTCTGATCTCACACATGCGCAGACTGAGAAATCCGATAGAAATCAGAATGAGTTTACATGCACTGAGAAATCTGATTACTGAGCTAAAATCCAGCCTCTTTATCAGATTTCTTAATCAGATTTTATCGGAGTGTGGTGTTTACATGACCATTTGAATAATCAGATAACTGCAGAAATCTGATTATGATCAGATCATTGAGTGCATGTAAACACACTCATTGTTAGAAACCTAGTAAGGAGTAAATCCTAATTTATGTCCATATAAATTACGATTCACTGAAAGGAATTAAAAATGAGGCTCGATGACTGACGTGAAGAGTTGACAAGTAAAACGATATATATTTGACGATATATTTTTCTGTCAAAGTATAACTACTTCACAGTTCACTCTCATGTAATGTGTAATATTTATCTGTGTAAAGCTGTTTTAAATGTAGGGTGTTGATGTTGATCAACGATGTTGATGTCTAATATCTCTAATATGACTTTTAATTAGTTATTTACTTATTATTAAACTACTGTTAATCTGAAACTGGAGAGCATTTAAACATCTAGGACTACAATTAAAATCTTCATAACATATTTATGCTTTAGGTCGTCTGGCTGCCTTTTATTTAAACCATGCCTTTAATTTCTCAGTTAAACTTGACTTTAAAAAGTCATAAAGGAAAAACAAATTTCCTTGCATTTTGGGATTAAAAGTAAGAGTTTGCTGCAGCATTTAAAGCCCCAGTCTTCTCATTTTCATCATTTTCTTCTATTCTCTATATTTTTGTGAGGTTTTACTATGAATTGACCGAGTTTTGTTGGTCTGCCAGGTCTTGCCTGAGTGTTAGGAGTCACATTTTCTCTTTAGTCTTTTTTGAGCTATTATCTTCTATGATCTGAACGTTCTGGCCGTTTTTTGCCTGGAAATCAAATGAAATGTGCTCGCTGACTTCAGCGCAGGGCTGCGTGTGGTGTTATATGTGTTGATGCAACAATGTTGACATAACGTTTCTTCTCCTTCTTTGATGTAGTCGGCACCACGGTGCTTGACTCACGCCACATCTCCAGGTGCCCGTACCGCCCACCATCAAATGTCACGCCTGTGTCAATAAGCTTCAGTCCCTCGGAGCACTGCATGTGAGGTATCGCACATCTTCTCTCGCACCAGGGAGAGCGTGACCCGAGCGGCGCTCCAGGTGCCAACATTTCTGAGCGCGCTCGTGTGTGTGGGTGTGCGTGCGCGCCCGATTCTCTCTCCCTCTCTGGTTTCATCAGAGCGATGACTGCATTTGTGCCTCATGCTATAAATAAAATCCAGACGCCGCTCAGCTCCTTTAGTGTCCTAGCGACTGAGCGCAATCAGATCAGCGGCCACCAAACCAAAATAAACACGCCGGATCAGGTCTGGAGCGTTTCCAGATTCCTTTCTGGATCAAAGGCGGTTCTGGATTTTGGAGCCGGGTGGTGCCGGACGAAACCCTGACTGATGGGCATACGCGGTCTTGCTTCAGTGCTGCTCTGTGTGATCTGAGGGGGCCGAACAGACCGCCTCAGCCTATTGCATGCTGCATCCAGTTTCCATGGCAACCAGAGCCCATCTTGGTATCCATGGAGACGGATCGTGAGCCGCGGCACGGCTGTCGTTGTCAGGCGAATGTCGCCCACTGTTGACTGGTGCTGCGCCAGGCGTGTTGCGATGGAAAAGCCTCGCGCAGGCCTGTTAAACAGAGCTGTTCAAATCTGCACTGCACTCACTTTAAGCGTGGCTGAGCGCGGGCGCGCGCCAGCGTGGACGTTTACCGCGGAGGTCAGGCGAGTAGCGCCCCCACCGGCAGCCCGGAGGACGTGAAGCGTTAAGAAAGTCCGCACTGATGCTTTAAGCTGTTGATTAACCCTTGGAGGATGCAGTTATGCAGTCAGCACCCAGTGATCACAAAAGCATGTTATAATTTCTTTTTTCTTTTTGTAGCACTAATTTCTCATAATTTCTCACTATTTTATTATGATGAAAAGTTATTTTGAGTCTGTTTTGTGGAACAAATCTCATGCATTTTTTTAATGTTTTTGATATTTCCTCGTGGAAAAAGTGAGAAATGCAGACCCAGACCTGTCAGTAGATAGAATATAATTCTATTATGTGATTAAATATGTACTTTATCAAATAAATGCTGTAAATATGCATAAATGAAGGAATATTCCAGCATTTCTCGACCTAATCTCATCTCAAAATATGTACTTTATTAAATATGTACTGTACTTATGTATAATTGAAGGGATATTCCAGCATTTTTTGACCTAATCTTGTCTCAAAATATGTAGTTTATTAAATATGTACTGTAAATATTTAGAAATGACGGAATATTCCAGCATTTCTCGACCGAATCTCATCTCATAATCTGTACTTTATTAAATATGTACTGTAAATATGTATAATTGAAGGAATATTCCAGCACTTCTCAACCTAATCTAGTCTCATAATATCTACTTTATTAAATATGTACTGTATATATTTATAAATTAAGGAATATTCCAGCATTTCTCGACCTGATCTCGTCTCATAATAGAATAGTTTGTCTTCAACAAGGTAGACCAACAAGGTAGGAGGGTCTAATAGAGTGGACAGTGAGTGGACACACTGTTTAAAAACTCCAGCAGCACTGCGGTGACTGATCCACTCAGACCAGCACAACACACACTAACACACCACCACCACGTCAGTGTTACTGCAGTGCTGAGAATGATCCACCACCCAAATAGTACCTGCTCTGTGAGGGTCCAAGGGGGTCCTGACCACTGAAGAACAGGGTAAAAGGGGAATAACAAAGTATGCAGAGAAACAGATGGACTACAGTCTGTAACTGTACAACTACATCATGCATTTAGCAGTAAGATTGTCTGGTATTCCCATTTTCCTGAGGACATTCCATAAATTTACGTGATCGACACAGTTGAAGGATTTTCTGTAATCTATGAAACACATTGGCTTCTTTCTTGAACTCCTTGGCTTTTAAATAATCCAGTGTGCATCAGGAATGATGTCTCTTATTCCTCTGCCTTTCCTGAATCCTGCTTGCACGTCTGACAGTCTCAACAATGAAACTCTGCTATTGTTTACATGCAGCTGTGCTTTATTTTCTGGGCCGGGTGAGGAGGGTCACAAACACAGAGGGTTTTTTGTGTGTAATCTAACGTATAATCTGGAATCAGATCTTCTAGGTGACAGGATTTCCTTTTTCTGACTCATGAAAGGTGATGTGTGTGTATACGCTGAAGAGAAAGAGTGAGTCACTTCCTCCAGAGCAGGTCCTTTTCCTATATGCAGGCATTATTATGGGCTACCTTGTAATATTACAGTAAATTGCTGAGCCAGGCTGAATAAGCCCCAGAGCTGATTCTCTCCAAATGGCAACCCAGCGGGGCAAAGACCTAGCAAGGTTTTTAGAATTCATACGTTTAGATGTGCATCAACAAAGGCTTTTTGTTTAAAGGGTCAACCAACTGCATAAAAACAAACAACAGCCTTAAGACTTTGCATCTGTAATGAAGGTCATGATCAAATGAGCTTCGTTTATATGCTCACTACAAGTAATCCGATCCAAAACGATGTGCATGCATGGAGAACCACTTAGTGTAGAAGTTACCATGACAACCAGCATCACGTGAGTCCAGTCTGAGTGAGATGAGCAGCAGTGAGCAGCGCTTGTGTTTTTAATTGCTTTAAAATGACGTCAGACTCAGGAAAACGTCCTTCACATGTCCTTATTAAAGAAGGCCGAGAGGAAGACGTCGTGTTCTGAGACACATAAGCTGGACGTCCGTCCCACCGCCGTCTTTTAAAGATCAGAGCATAAACTTCGTCTCCTCTGCAGACCAGTTTCTGCTCCGCCATGTTGAATGGTGTAAACTTTGTCTAAGTTTATAGAACAACATTTCACCATGCAAAATCTTGTGCACCCATCTTTGTGTGCACTACTACTCCAAGTGCCATTACACTGCCCTGTACCATAATTTATCTAGAACGTGCACTTCAGAAACTGAAACTAAAACGAAACAGGCACCAGATAACACGAGAACATGGCTTTCAGTTTGCAGTGGCCATGATGAAACTGTACACTCTTAAAAAAAGATGGTTCTTCAAGGGTTATTTAGTAAAGACAGTGGTCCTGTATAGATCAATGAACACTCAAAGAACCATTTGCATGCTTAAATGGTTCTTTGCAAGGTGAAATCGTTCTTCGGATTGATGGAGAACAGTTCTGTATAGCGCCAGATAGCTTTCTTCTTTTGTTACAAGCTTGACATCATATATAATAGCACCAAAAAGGGTTCTTCCGTTGTTGCAATGTCGAGCTTGTAACAATAGAAGAACCCTTTTTGGTGCTGCTGCTGTCCACAATGAAACTGTATACTCCTAAAAAGATGGTTCTTCAAGTGTTCTTTAGTAAGACAGTGGTTCTGTCTTGAACAGTGAAGACTCAAAGAACCATTTGCATGCTTAAATGGTTCTTTGCATGGTGAAATCGTTCTTCAGATTGAAGGAGAACCCTTAAATATATATAACAGATAACAATATGTAACAGTAGAAGAACACTTTTGAAGCTATTGTTCATGGTTCTATATAGAACCACTGTCTTCAGTACAGAACCCTTGGGGAAGCATCTGTTTAAGAGTGTATTCTGCATGTTGGGTGCAGTGTTCATCTACAGGTTGATACAGAGCATGAAGTTGAGATGTTAGACAGGTTCCACTGACCACAGATCCAAAGCTGGGAGTGAGACAGGTCTGTGTGCACGGTAACAGAGAACCGGCTAAAAACAATCTGACCTGTTTTCTAAGCCCCCGATTCACATTAACCTTTTTAACTCTATTACTGCTCGCAATTACCGGGATCAGTGGCTATCGCAGTAAACTGCCCAAGGGCCCTGTGTCCAGTATGGAGTCCTCTCTCTCTCTCTCTCTCTCCCCTCACTCTCTCTCTCTCTCTCTCTCTCTCCCTCTCTCCCTCTCTCTCTCTCTCTGTAAGAGGAGGGCAGCTGGAGTAGATGGCCAGCTGTGTTCGAGTAATGCCAGTAATTACACTGCGGCTATTCTCATGTGTCATTCATAGTCAGACCCACACAAACCGCTCTGTGTGACGAGAGCTTTTTGTTTACAGGCAGACGTTCATGTCTGACAGAGACACACGGCTCCTTACAAAGAGCAGAGTTAGTTAGGGAGAACAATAACATATAGCACCTTTCATACGTAAAAAGAATCAGAGAAGAATCGAGAAAAAACATAAAGAATACAGACTGAAAAGTAAAGCCACTTTAAAGGGCAATTCCACCAATTTAACAAAATTTCTGCATAGTAAGATAAGATAAGATAAACTTTATTAGTCCCACAACACAAATTCTCAATGCTACAGCAGCAAAGTGAGAGCAAGGCACTCAAGAAAAGAGTAACAAGAAGAGAAATAAGAAAGTAATTAACCTTATTAATGACTTAGGTTAATACTAAAAGTAAAAATATAAACTATTCTTCACAAAAATGAACAATATAAACAAGAAACGATCTGACACTTTAATTAGACACAATTACTTAAAACAAGTAAAAATACATAGAAACAGGTGGAATAATCTTATAATATTATCATAATGAGAAATATTAGATATATTAACTACATTTAAGATGTTGTCACGTGCTAAGATGCTTTTTGCAGTGATTGGTACATTTAGAAACCTTAACAATGTTTAAATGCTAATTCAAAGTCCTTTATTTAAAAAAAGGTGAGGGAAATTTGGTTCCCATCACCACCACTGTGAACAATTCTGACTCTGTAAGTGTCTCAAGAACGGAGCGTTTCACACCAAACCACTCTGAATGACTCTGTTTACTTCCTAACCATTTCATTATGGAGAACTTTTAAAAAATTGGTGGAGTTTCCCTTCAAGAGCACTTGTTGACATCTGAGCCTAACATTTGTGACTAATTGCTTTCTGTGTTATGGCTTCTTTGTGGTTTCTTTGTTTGTTTAAGCTTGTTGTTGTTGTCGTCTATATTGCAAGCTGGAAGAGAAGAGTTACATCAGCAGTCAAGTACCGGATGGTGAAAAGGGAATTTCAGTGCTTTGAAAAGGGAATTGCTTAAGACCACAATAATTTCTGGACCAGCTCTGCTGCTGAAGTTGACTGGATCCCTCACCCCTCAGCGGTTATCTAACCCAGCAGAATCTCTGCATAATTAAATGGTTAAAGTGAAAACAGCTCAATGTCTCTAAAAGCTCCTTCACAGAAAGTTATTACATTAAATGTTTACAAATGCTTAGCAAGATGCCTGGGACAATGTTTTATATTATTTTTTAGGCCAAAGTCTTTAATATTGGATTTTGGCCTAAAACTTATATTTTTGATCTGTTCCACTATTTTACCATCATCATCATAAACTGATGGTTTCAATCTATAATGATTGCTGGTCAAGTTGGACATTTTATATGTCAGAAAACGTGTTGGTTGAAAGGAGAATTCCACTGAGATTCTCAAATTTCTTCATAATTAAATCATTATGATGTAAACAGAGTCGTTCAGAGTGGTTTGGTGTGAAACGCTCTGTTCTAGAGAAACTTACAGAGTCAGAATAGTTCACAGTGGTGGTGATAGGAACCAGACGTCCACCTCTAAAAGCTCCCTCACAGAAAGTTATATATATATTCATGCATGGTGGAGGGACACATGCAGGGCATTGTGAGGCAAAATAGTCCCTAAAGAAAATATATATTCTCTGATTTGCTGCCATTTTCAACAGACTCGTGTAGGTTCACTGGTGGTTTTGGATAGTAAATAAAATGTCTATATTTGTGTTGTAGTCATGGCGACCCCTGGTTCCTCTCACCACCACTGTAAAGAGATCTGAACCATTTCACACTAAACCACTCTGAATCTCTCTGTTTACAGCTCACATGCTGAATTATGGAGATATTTTGGAAAATCAGGGGATTTCCCATTTAATGTTACTCCTTTTGTGACGCCTTGTTTCACTAATCAGTCTTGCTAATCTGCTCATCTCACTATACTTTTAGCTTAAAAAATAGGTGTATTATGTATGTTGTTGTCCTCTGTGATTGTTTAGTTCGACTGTGTACATCATAGTCAATGTAATTATCTTGCGCTTGCGAGATAATGAAGTTACTGTCACTGAATCGATACAGAGCCCAGCACAGATAGTCAGTACTATAGTCAGTACTGATGGCTATATTTGTGTTGTATACATGGCAGCCCCTGGTTCCTGTCACCACAATTGTTTCTCTAAGTTCCACCAAGTTTCTCTGCAGTGCATAATTCCACATCCAAGCACCCTGAATGACTTTGCTTACATCTCAGCAGTTCATTTGTGCAGAAATTTTGAAAACTTGGTGGAATATCCCTTTTAAATACAGTATATGTACAAATGCTCTTAAAATATGATGAAGAAACCGAATAGAAATGTTTTATTTACTGGAAAAATATTAGAAACAGGCAAAATACCTCTAGGGGTAGGTGACCATTGTCACGCTGTGACGTCTTCTGGTTGCTGTGGGGTCTAGAAGTTTACGTGCTGGCTAAAATTGGAGGAGGCTGAATGATATATTTGAGTTAAATTATATATTCAGCTCGCTGTTCTTTACTCACTGAACCAGAAAGAGTGCAACCTTTCGCCACAGCAACAATGGCAGCCTGCTAGTGGAGGAATTAATAATAAATAAAGTATTTTGCTTAGTTTACACAACATATTTCAACAGTACTGGACGTTTACACCATTTTGAGGTTTATAACAGTCAGGGTTCTGTTGGTTCTGATGGTACTGGAGGGGAAATAATGAATAAAGCATGTTAAAAACCACACTGAAACAGAGGGTGGGAGTTTTTGAGTGGGTTTGAGGCCTGGCTGTTTGTTTGGGTGTGTGTGTGGAGTCAGGGAGGAGGTATGTGTACACTTGGACACTGTCAGTCAGCAGCAATTAAGAAAGAGTGGTCATCCAGGGCACCACGCATACCTCGGTGTCTCACAACCACAGAACTTTAGGGAGTAAACATGTGAGAGAGTGTGATGGAGACCAGCTTGGACAGGCCAGATGTGAGCACTATTAATGGTACGTGTCCACTGCACATCTCTGTCCACCACTGGAGGGTGAATTTCTAATAAATTCTCTTCTTATTCAAGGAGCAAACTCTCTACTTCTAAAAATAGACCTATGAAATATACATTTCAGTGAAGTATGATAGACTTGTGCCTAAAGGGGAACTCCACCAATTTTTCTAAATTTTTGAATTCACTGCCTGATGACTGAGACACTGTTTTATGATAGTTTAGAGATGAGGTTTTGGCCAGTCTTGGTGGAGGAGTCCATGCAGGGTGTTCTAAGGCTGAATAGGTCCCAACAAAACTTATTATTTCAGATTTTACCATCGACATTCCATATAAAACTCAAAAGACACGTTTGTCCATCTTAAAGGGGAATTACACCCAGTTTTCAAAATGTCTTAATAATTTAGTCCTTGAGATGTAAACATAGTCATTCAGAGTGGTTTGGTGTGAAATGGTTCAGATGTCTTTACAGTGGTGGTGATAGGAACCAGGGGTCGCCATGACTACAACACAAATATAGACATTTTATTTACTATCCAAAACCACCAGTGAACCTACACGAGTCTGTTGAAAATGGCAGCAAATCAGAGAAAATACATTTTTCTTGGGGACTATTTTGCCTCACAATGCCCTGTATGTGTCCCTCCACCATGCATATATACATATATATATATATATATATATATATATATCAGAGAGAGAGAGCATATCAGGCAGACTATTCATAACTTTCTGTGAGGAGCTTTTAGAGGTGGACGTCTGGTTCCTATTACCACCACTGTGAACAGTTCTGACTCAGTAAGTTTCTCTAGAACGGAGCGTTTCACACCAAACCACTCTGAACGACTGTTTACATCATAATGGTTTAATTATGAAGAAATTTGAGAAAATCAGTGGAATTCCCCTTCCGAGCAACATGTTTTCTGACATATAAATTGTCCAACTTGACTGGCAATCATTATGGATTGAAACCATCAGTGATTCACCATAATGTCTTACAAATTGATGTTACTGTGTGATGAATGAAAGGGGTAGATGTTTTTTTTTTTCATGCTTACTTTCTTACTTGCTTTCTTTTTCTTCCCATCTCCCCACTGAACTCTGGGGTTGTATCAACAGTGGTCTCCCCAGACCCTTATTTAGATGACAAATTCTCATGGCTTGGTCCCAGCAGTGGGTGTGATGGTTGCCTGTGGAGCTCTAATAATAGCTGCACATCTGTCTCTGGAGGAAATCGCACGCTGTTGCGAGTAGAGAGCGGTCTCTCTACAACCTGCGCAAACAGTATCAGCCTGCCTTCAAACCACTTCAGCAAACCGGTGGTCTGGTTGAGGTATTTGCCCCCTCAGCACATTGTGAAAGAATGTGTTTGTTTATGAAGAGTCTGCTTTCCATTTGATTTTGGTCTGTCTTACTGGATTCGCGCATCGTTGCGGTTGACGTTTCGGCGCAGTCAGTCGGCCCAGCGAGCGCTGGCCTGAAGGGAAGTGACGGTCGTGCTGATTTTTAGGAATTTCTGATGCAGAGCAGTGTGGGTGCACGGTGGGGATGACTCAGAGCAGCATGGTGCTGCAGAGGCTGCTGGAGCTGCTTCTGTCGTTTCTGGGCCCATAAGCTCAGACACGTTCTGCGTTCACAAGACCTTCCTGCCTCAGAACGGCTCTCACAGCCTTTGACCTCATACAGATCGGTTTCAGAGGCTCTGGCTCTCAGCCTGACTCCTGATGTGGGGAACCCACTTCTGTAGAGGTCCATTTATTTTAGCATCATCTTATGTGGCTAAAGATGGTTCTTCAAGGGTTCTTTAGTGAAGACAGTGGTTCTCTATACACTCAAAGAACTCTTTGTGCGCTTAAAAGGGTTCTTTGCAGGGTGAAATGGTTCTTCAGATTGATGGAGAATGTGCTGTATATGGTTCTGGTTCTTCTATTATTACAAGGTTGACATCATAACAACCCTTTTTGGTGCTATGTAGAACCCCTTTATCCAAATGGTTCTTGAAGTGTGCATGGTTCTATATACAACCATTGTCTTTATCAAAGAACGCTCTGATTCCCTTTTTAACTTTCTGCAAACGTCTGAAATTATAGAACGCTGACACGCCCCCTAGTGGCCATACAGAGAAATATTTTTCCCTGTGACTGTGTTACCAGATGAACTAGGGCACTGTTGTCTCTGTGTGTGTGAATGTTGTTGAGCTGCTAGTGAGCAATGAGGGGTGAAAGGGGAGGGGTGAGAACCCCCTGCTGTGAAAAACTATTCACACCCCATCCACAAAGACGGCTGTGCTGAGATAAAATGGACATCTACAGCTTTCTTCATATCACACAGTCCTGCACAACTGACACAATAAACACGTTTCTAGAAATGTTGACATGGTCACTTACAAAGACGAGAATCTAGTTCGCGTCCGATTGTGTCAGTCATTTCCATTTCCATCGAAATATATATATATATATATATATATTATGAAAGTTTAGGGAAGAAAAAAATGCACAGTTCAATTGAGGGAGCTCCTTCAAAACAGACTCAAATAGCATGTTATGGCTTCTGTGAAATGGGGTTAAAAATCTTGGCATTTGAAATTAATTCACAGCTGTTGAGCTTTAAGAACACAAAAAAATTGATTATATTTAACTATAGGAGAATCATCTTAAATGTATCTATGACTTGTGTCTAAATTATTGTCTGTGACTGTAGATATTTTGCGTAGAGATCAGTGGGGAACACTAACGGCCTTCTACTGTATTAATGTAATAGAATCATCATGCTTGTTATATTGAAGTAATACTTCTGTTAAATTTCTAAAATTTGTTTGGAAAGAAAAGTATTAAGATCTTAAAAATTGCCCAATCTGCATTTTTTAATTCATGGCATCTATGTAGATACAGGCGAGCTCTCCCATTGGTTAGGACTTCAGGAGCTGGACTGAAGGCCTTACACGTTTTCAAACACCCACTAAACCTAGCAATTAACAGGTCAGTTGAATCAGGTGTGTTTGAGCAGGTAAATCACCAAATTGTGCTGAACACCAGCTCTCCAGGCCTGGAGTTGTGCACCCCTGCTCTAGGTCTTCTAGAAGGTCTGTAGAGAATATAAGCCGTAGTCTAAGCAGGTTCCGGTTGGTTGTTAGGAATGGAAAACAGCGGCAGCAGCTCTCTTCACTGCTACAAGGTGAAATATGTGTTAATGTCTTTTACCAGCTTTAAACGTCTGTGTTTGATCTAGAAGAACCCAAAAATGTTCATGTACACCAAAGTTAGCTCAGTGCTAACATACTATTGGAACTATAGTGGTGCTAGCAGAAGGTAGCATTATTATAGAGGTGTTTTTTTTCTTCTTTTCGACCACGTTTTGACGTTTTTGGACCAAACTGAAGTCCTGAAGAGTCACACTTCACCACTGACGGAGATTAGGAAGAAAAACACTGGAGGATTCTTTTAAATGCTGGAGTCTTACATTCATTAAAAGGTTCTAAAGTGGTTCTTCTGTGGCACTCTTTTTTATTTGTGTTTGTCTTTATGTTTAATAAGGTAGTTAAAGTGTTTTTGATGCCAGCTGTCACTAGAAAATAAACTAAACAAGCAATGTTTTGAGTTTTCCACTGAATGTTTTTTAAACATACAGCATTTTTGTTGACAACAAAACAGTTGCAAGTGCTAAACTGTGCTAGCTGGGACAGTGAGCTGATGCCCACAGTGACCCCAGTGACCAGCAGGACAATACAGCACGGATGTGATGTAAAAATAAAATCTAGGCCGAACCCAAGATCAGAGAGAGAGAGAGGTCACTGCAGGACAGGTGAGGCAGAGCCAGAGGTACATTTCCTACTTAACTGCCCAAAATGTGAATTTATCAGGAATAAATATTTGAATAATTTTTAAAGAAAACATATAAACGACTTCAGGAAACTGGGAGATGACGATGATGAATTAGCGGTCATATTAGGAGAGAGTCGATCAGCGTCCACTGCAGCCAGATATGTGTATGAATGTCTCACTGTTATATATGTATATATGTGATATAGTGTTTTTCCTTCCTAATTACACAGATATATTACATTACATTAGATACATGCATATATCAATTAGTTTTCATTGTTTTTATATTATTAATTGGTATTATTAATTGGTAATTGACATATTGAGCTCCATTCACCCTCATTCATTGAGGACTCGCTCGCATGCACCCTCTGCTGTTTTGCAGTCCTGTTTTTAATATAATGGGGGAAATAGGAAGAGGCCAGGCTCCTCTTAAACCGGCTCTGCACTCTTCAGCTCTCAGCTCTTGACTCAACTGTTCGTTCCGTAAATACACCCTTCAGAATAAAAGTCCCTAGCAAAATAAACCCAGAGAATATCTGCAGTAGAACTAATAGCTGCTGTCGGAACCAAAAACAAACAAACCTCGTGCCTCCAAAAAAGGTAACGTTACAGGAGAAGGAAAAAACATACCCTACTTTTAATGTAAGTAAGTTGTGAGTTTTTTTCCAAGTAGTTTTGGGCTGTTTCTTTCAGTCCATTCATCATGAAATTTACACACAATGTAAAGGACAACAGGCAAACTGAATATATCGCTGCTGTTGGATGAAAAAACTTGTATCTCCAATTTTGTGATTTGTTTTTTTTGTTTTTCAGTTTTTGACATAATTTGAAAATAGCTGTTCCTCTTTACACTGTGTTTAAATTTCATGATGAATGGACCAAAAGAAACGGCCCAAAATGACTTGGAAAAAATTCTGGTTCCATTGACTTACATTAAAGTAAAGTATGTTTTTTCCTTTTCCTGTAAAGGTACCATTTTGGAGATATGAGGTTTTCTTTCCAACAACAGAGATACATTCAGTTTTCCTGTTTTCCTACATTGTGTGTAAATTTCATGATGAATGGACTAAAAGAAACATATATATAACATATATATAAGCAAACATAGACATGAGAGAGAGCGAGAGAGGAAGAGAGAGAGAGAGAGAGACTGACAGAGAGAGAGAGATGTTTAGATTAAGGGCAGTGGTTGATTGCTCTTATCATTAGAGCAGAGTAAATCAGATAAATCAGATAAAGAACCTCTCACACGCATCCAGTTGTCCCGAATCTGATCTGTATGTAATGAGGAAAATGCAGTACGGGTTGCCAGTTGCTGGCTGCAAGTCACTCCTATCAAGATCAAACCAGGCTGCAGTGTACTGTGTGTATAAGCCTGTCGGGCTGTGTGGAGATAATGTGTGAGATGTATGTGTGAAATGAAAAGTGGAATTCAGCTTTAGAGCGCAGAGCGAGTGGCGCTGTAATCCCTCTCTGCCTGAGTGTGAGGGGAGTTCGGAGGCATCGCTAAACGAACTCGTATAACCCTCACATTCACAGCATTTCAAAGACCTCTCTCTCTCTCTCTCTCTCTCTCTCTCTCTTCACTATATCTTAATCATCCAGTGCACGGTATCTCTGAGGAGGCTGCTTATCAGCAAAGAGAGGGAGAAGGAGGAATCTCTGTGTATGTGTTTTTAAAGGGGAATTCCACCATATTTCAAAAAAATTATGCATAATTAAATGGTCAAAGTCATGCAGAGTGCTTTGATGTGAAGTGACCCGTTCCAGAGAAGCTCAGTCATGGTGGAGAGCTACATGCAGGGTGTTGTGAGGCAAAAGAAAATGTATTTATTTTATTATATCTCTATTTTCCATCATCAACATTCCATATATAAGCTCAGAAGACTCGTGTAGGTTCACTGGTGTTTTTAAATAGTAAATAAAATGTCTATATTTGTGTTGTAGTCATGACGACCCCTGATTCCTATCACCACCACTGTAAAGACATTTTTCAGTTTTTGACCTAATTTGAAAATGCCTGTTGTTCTTTACATTGTGTGTAAATTTCATGATGAGTGGACCAAAAGAAACGACCCAAAATGACTTGTAAAAAATTCTGGTTCCATTGACTTACATTGAAAGTAAAGTATGTTTTTGCCTTCTCCTGTAAAGTTACCATTTTGGAGATTCGAGGTTTTGTTCCAACAGCAGATGTGTGTGTTTATTATTTGAGAGCTTTGGCAGTTTTGGTAGTCGTGTTTATTAGTTTCTGTGAAATCTCACCCTCTGGAGTTTTCTGAATTTGAGAGGTGTGCAGGCAATCAAGCTAATCTCCTCGTAGCTTTTTCTGGAGACCGTACCTAAAGTGTTTGTGGTCATTCTGGTCTATTTCGCTTGGTCTTCATCCACCTGCAGCAGCGGTGACGAGATGAGCTGTGTCTGCGTTCACTGCAAAAAATAGTATCTTGTCAAGTGAAATTATCTTAATTCTAGTTGATCTATTTAATATTTCTCATTTTAAGATGGTTTCTAGACATTTATTACCTGTTTTAAGTAATTTTATTAAGTAGAATTATTTTCTTAAACAATTTCTTACAACAAGCACAATTATTTACCAGCATAGTGAGATAATTTTACTTAATAAAATCATTTAAAACAAGTAAAAATGTTTGGAAATGAGTTAAAATAGTCTTTAAGCTAAAAACAATCTCAACAGGAGGAATATTAGATTTATTGACTAGATTTAAGATCATTTTAGTTGTCAAGAAACTATTTTTTTGCAGTGTTAATGATGTAATAGAATACTACGAACTGGAGTTCCTCAAATCTGTTTCCTGACAGTGTCTTTGTCTCTGTGTCTGTGTTTGCAGGAGCGAGTGGAGTATCTCTTCCTCATCATCTTCACAGTGGAGGCGTTTCTGAAGGTGATTGCGTACGGGCTGCTGTGCCACCCAAACGCGTACCTGAGGAACGGCTGGAACCTGCTGGACTTCATCATTGTGGTTGTAGGGTGAGTGAGAACGTTCAAGTTTCTCAGACTGTCCAGGCAAAATCTTAATGATTCCTATACAAGACCCCTGCACTGCTGTCCACTCAGACATCTCCTCTGTCTTACTTCAGTACCTTTCTTCTTCATGGCGCGATGGTAATGGTGCTTCGTTAAATAAACTAATGAATTCACATTTTGATGCCAAAGAAAAGTAATCTCTGCATTTTAATAGGCCTTTGCTGCCTTCTGCCTAGATCTGCCTTCTACTGCTTTAACGCTTTACTGCATGGCGTTGCCTTATGGCAACAAATATGAACAATAAAAGAAATATGATAATTAAAAAACTTTGTTTTTGCAACATGAAGGGAGATTGAAAAAGAAACTTTCTTGTTCAAAAATTAAACCAATTGAGGCATTTATAACCATCATTTCTATGCATCCAATCATCCAGCAATACAGTGATGCAATGCACCGTTAGAAAGCTTTAAATCTCAGGATCCGATTCCCACAAACCGTTTTATGATCTGTTATTTATTCACAGCAGTTATGATCATCTCTTCTGCAACATAAGCACCGAATGAGCAAGCGCTATCAAATCTGTAGGTCCTCACCTTCAAAGCCTCGCCGCCTCCACAGAGACACCATAATCCAAAACATGTGGTCTGATAACACTGCAAGAGTCAGAGATCAGTTTAGAGATCTATGAGTTAGGAGGAAATAAACTCCTCCATTCTAGACTCTGTTACTCTGTGCCACTAATTCATACAACTATTGTTTTTGTTTGGGAAAAACTTGAGTGTTATCTTTCAAATGAGGCCAAGATCGTGACTGCAGCCCAAAGTATGTGGGAACAGCGCCCCCTTTAGTTTGGGTATGCCGTTTTAGGCAAAAATGGGGTGAAAGTTAACAGGTTAGAGAACCATTGTTTGTGACCGGAGGACAAATAGAGCTCAAATTGGTGTGTGTTGGGGGGGTGTAGAGGGCATATTTGCTTTATTATTGTTTGGAAGTCTGGCATCTGTCGTATAACACTGACAGGTTTTAGTCTGGGCTGTTTGGGGTAATTTGGGGAAATCACACAGATCCCATACAAATTAGCCAGTGAGATCATGGACAGACTAAATTACTGGACATTACTGGACATCCTCTGGTACATCTTCTGGTACATTTTAGGACATCCTCAGATCTCAGAGTCAGAACAGCATCATTCCTCAAGCTAAACTTCTTCGAGTTTACTGACGTCTCAGATCTGGTGTAACTGAACATCAGGCCAAACAGCCTCAGACTAAATGGCCGCAGAAAAAACTGTGAAAATGTTATACTGGCATTTATATCAAGATATACAATAGTTTTCTAAGTTATACGAACCAGTTTTTGCTTGACCAGGCTTGCGTTTGGTCTGATACCTTTTTTCTGAGGCCGTTTGGTCTGACGGCGTTTGGTCTGATGTTCAGTTTTACCAGATCTGAGACCTGACATCGTTTCGCTTGACGAACGATGCTGTTCTGACTCTGAGATCTGAGGATGTCCTAAAATGTACCCCGTAGCCCCGCCTAGTGCTAATTAACATATATTTGCATGTTGGTCCATTTGAAAATGAAAAAGCAAAGTGGGAAATGAAAAGTAAATCTCCAGCAGGTGGCGCCGATGTTCGTTTGAATTTGCCTCTTCATTCTGACACCTAAAGCGCGCCGACGCCGAAAACTGGATCACAAACTGTCACTTTGCTGTTGATTTATCCATTTTCATTTTTCATTCATTCATGCATTTTCATTTTGTTGGATATGAAGCCGATTGCTGTGAAAAAGAAATAAGAACTTAAACATTGCAATTTGATTTTAGTTTTGACACGTATTACGCATTTCATGAAGAAAAGCCAAAGTGAAGCTTGTATTTTCTTTTCTTTATTAGCTTTTCCATTTTAGATACGCCCATGAAATACCAGAATAAGGACTAAAATGAAATGACAAACAGCTGTTTTAAATTTATTTTTATTTTTGTCACAAATGGCTCGGGCTTATGTGAAAAATGAAATTGCAAATGTAGGTATTTCATTTCATTTTCATTTTGGCAGGATATTTGTGCAGATGTTTGGAAAAAGAAATGGCCAAAAGAGGTTTGCATTTACATTTTATTGTTTAATTGTAATTTCCTCTTTTGGCCGGATTTGCCTCCCATACTGGTAAAACTAATCCAGCTCCTATAGCTAAATAGAGGCTTAACACATATTTTTACACCAGTCTTACACCCTGAAAAGAAGCGTTTTGGTGCCGCACCAAAGCAGGTCTCAGTAGAGATCTGTCAGCCTCCTGAATCTGCGGTACATGCTGACCATGCTGGGCTTTCTTCTCCTGCTGGAACTTCCCTTTCTACAGTGAAGCAGGGCTGCTGGGAGGTGTGTACTCCCTGCAGCATGTCATTTACCTGCTGCTGAAGGTTCTCCTTGGTTCTCGACCTTGGTGGACTGTTACAGGTGATGTGCAGTCTGGCTGTGATGGGGCCGGCGTGGACAGGAGCGTGTCTGAATGTTCTGGAAACTCCTGAAGGTTGTACAGCTGAAAGAACTGACTGAGATTAATGTGAGGCCGACATTGGAGCCATAAATGTCTTTCAGAAGTTGGTCTTCACTTGTAGTTTCAGAGAATTTCAGAGATTTACTGGAGAAGGGAGGAACCACTTCAATACAGAACTGGAAAAAAGTTGGAAAGAATGCATGGATATTAAAAGAGTACCGAACATCCACCCAACTCCAACTCCAGCTACCATCTAAAACAAAGCAACCTGTCTAGGGGAGGTTTAGAGGTTGGATCCCTAGGCTGTTGGCTATGGCTACGTTCACATTACAAGCCTCGTTGCTCAAATCCGATTTTCTGCTCAAATCCGATCTCTCTGATATGGTGGTTCACACTTGTTTAGGTAAGTGACTCAAATCTGTCATTAATGTGACGAACCAGCGTCTTGAAATGACCCTCATGAGCTCATCCTACTCAGTAACGTCACGTGAATGAATCACTGCATCATCAGCACAAACTAACGAGCAGAACGAGCTTCGCTGAGAAGATAATTAACTCTGATCAGCTCTCAGCTTCATTATTAGAGCGAGACGAAGGAGAAAAAGTTGAGATGAGCTGCTTTTCCACCGTTTACAGGCTTTAACTTCTGTTTGGCGCTGCTGCCATGGTAACGCTGAACGATGGAAAAAAAAGCACATGAATTCCGATCTGAGCGTCACATTAAGGTCTCATGGCCACGAATCAGATACGTATCCAATCTAGGACCACATATAAAAGTGGCTCAGGTCGGATTTGAAAAGATCAGATTTGTGTCCACACAGCTCTGAAAACATCAGATCTGAGTCACATTAGGGCAAAAAATCGGATTTGCACCACTTCAACCTGGTAATGTGAACGTAGCCTATGTGCTGCACAGTGTTTAAGGCTAAACTGTGTCTGTGTAAGCTGAGGAGGGTCCACCCGTCTCACCTGAAGACCCCTGGCCAACCCAAACGCTGGCTCTGTAGCCGGACAGCCCAAGCATTGAGATGAGTAAGTTCAAAAGGGAAGGTGCATAAAGGCACAATATTAGTATATAACAATTTCCGGACGTTGCGTGAGAGATTTGGGTCCTTCTTGGCTCAAACACGTGCTGTAACTAGGCCCTACTCCTGCATCCAGAGTGGGGCTGTGTCTAAAAACCCTGGCAGTCCTCCTCCTCTCCTACGTGACCTGGAAACTGATTTAATGACGCTGTTTTACTGTCCGAATACCAAAGGAGACCAGAGAAGCTGCTTAAAATGCTTGTCGATGAAGCTTCAAGCAGAGGATGCAACCCTGGAAGACCTTTATACTTTAAATTCTGTGTTGTTTGTGTTTATATGTTCTTTGCATTGTGCACTTAGTTGGTGTAAAATAAAATAAAAGGGTTCAAAGATTGGCTGGCTCTGTGAAGCTGTGTAGAGTTGTGCTTTTGAGCAAATGTTGTCATAGACTCATCAGTAGTCAACATCCACTTTAACGGCGCTGAAAGGAGTCAGCTGTCCCATTTCCCCTATTTCTGGGGAGGACAGGAGCAGTAGCAAAAGTTTCTGGACACAGTGTAAGCAGAGAACTTGTAGAGAGGAGAATTACCGCTTTGTTATGTCTTCCAGGCTTCTCAAACGCCAGAGGGCGCTCCCGAGCGAGTCTGAAATGAATGGGTTAAGATGGAGCATTTGAGTAAAATCAAATTTTATAAATGTTCAAAAATTGTAATATAAAAGATTACATTCATATCCTGAACACAGAACAGCATAAAAATTTTAATCCTGCTGTTATATTTTTGATAGTTTAAACTCGAGTTATAGGAGTTTTGGCACCTCATGTATATTCATAATGTCGGTGAACACAAACAGCTAATGAGCTGCTCCGCTCGCCAACCAATCAGCGCTCAGTAGAAGTAAGGCTAACCAGTCAGCTCTCAGTAGCAGTAATACTGGCCAATCAGTACTCAGTAGCAGTAATGCTAACCAATCAGCGCTCAGTAGCAGTAAGGCTAACCAATCAGCACTCAGTAGCAGTAATGCTAACCAATCAGCACTCAGTAGCAGTAATGCTAACCAATCAGCACTCAGTAGCAATACTGCCAACCAATCAGCACTCAGTAGCAGTAATTCTACCTAATCAGCCCTCAGTAGCAGTAATGCCAACCAATCAGTGCTCAGTAGCAGTAATGCTAACCAATCAGCACTCAGTAGCAGTAATGCTAACCAATCAGCACTCAGTAGCAGTAATACTAATCAATCAGCACTCAGTAGCAGTAATGCTAACCAATCAGCACTCAGTAGCAGTAATGCCAACCAATCAGCACTCAGTAGCAGTAATGCCAACCAATCAGCGCTCAGTAGCAGTAATGCTAACCAATCAGCACTCAGTAGCAGTAATGCTAACCAATCAGCACTCAGTAGCAGTAATGCCAACCAATCAGCACTCAGTAGCAGTAATGCCAACCAATCAGCACTCAGTAGCTATAATGCCAACCAATCTGCGCTCAGTAGCAGTAATGCTAATCAATCAGCACTCAGTAACAGTAATTCTAACCAATCAGTACTCAGAAGCAGTAATGCTAATCAATCAACAATGAGTAGCAGTTTAGCTCCATTCACCCCCATTCATTGAGGACTCGCTCGTGGGCGCCCTCTGCAGTCATGTTTTGGATATAATGGGTAAACAGGTAGAGGCCAGGCTCCTCATAAACCAGCTCTGGCCTAAGCTCAAATCCAGAAGCCATCCTCTTAAAGACACTCCACTTCCTGTATGTATGTGTAACTGTGATATTTGTTTGTGTGTTTATGTTCCAGCTGTATCTCTGGTTCCTTTCAGAACATCTATGATGATTAACACTGATAATAATACAGTGCAGGATGTCCATGTTGGGCTGTTGAGATCTACATCTGTCCCTCTGTCCTCTTTTCTCAGTGATGGGTCTTTATTTACTCAGAGCTTCTGATTTTTCTACATTTTCTTGTTGTTTTTGCAGCACAAAAGCTCACTGTACTTCACAGTAAAGCTATAAAGGGAATGATGTTGCCTAGTAACGAGAACAAACCCAGACTCGTAAACAGTGATATAGACTCACCACTTTAACAGGTTTTTAAGGCTTATTTTTTATTCCATTGAAGAACAGGCTGACAAAGTATGCAGAGAAACAGACTGTAGAACTGCAAAGTGCTCCTATATGGTCAGCGGAGCTGATAAAATGGACAATGACTGTAGATACAAGGTTTTAATGTTATGGCTGATTGGTGTTTATGAAAAATAAATGTAAATGTCTTTGTATATGGGCTCCAAGTCTGCCATGGCCATATACATTATCATAAGATTAGCTTTATTGACATAATTAAAATCCATATTTTCATGTTAAATCATTGTGGATCTGTTTGAGTGGCGGATTAATAAGTATGAGCGTGAGTAGTGTGCTCATCGCTGTACTCTTTATGGAACTAAGTAGGTGCTTTGTAAAATAGCACTCAGAGCTCGCGGCGCCGTGAAATGCTGTGTCGGCTCCTGAATGATTTATAGACTGGAGGCTGTGAGCTTCACAACTTTTTAAATCCAGTGACTGTGGCTGTGTTTGAAATACCATACTGTGTACAGTATGCTGCATACTGCACTACTATATAGTGTATACTACATACTACACTACTGCATACAGCACCAGTATAGACTGTATACTACATACTACGCTACTGCATACTGCACTAGTATACACTGCATTCTGCAATGCTATACACTGCATACTACAAACTACACTACTGCATACTGCACTAGTATATACTGCATTCTGCTCTGCTATGTACTGCGTGCTACAGACTACACTACTGCATAGCGCACTAGTATACACTGCATACTGCACTGCTATATACTGTGTACTACAGACTACACTACTGCATACTGCAAGTAGTATATACTGCAAACTGCACTGCTATGTACTGTGTACTACAGACTACACTACTGCATACCACACTAGTATATACTGCATACTGCACTGCTATGTACTGTGTACTACAGACTACACTACTGAATACCGCAAGTAGTATATACTGCATACTGCACTGCTATGTACTGCATTCTGCACTACTATATATTGCGTACTACAAACTACATTACTGCATTCTGCACTAGTATACACTGCTTACTACACTACTGTATACTGTACACTACATACTGTTCTTCATCAGTAGTGTACTGTAAAGTCTCCAGTATACAACACAAGCTGTGTGCTTTACTACAGGCGGCGGTGCGACTAGCCTGCCAACTTCAGATACTGAACCAATCAGACAATCTCAAGACCCGCCACTTACCACTTAGCCCTACCCCTCCGTTTTGCATTTTCACGTCTAGGGGTAGGGTGTCCTGATTCTTGTTGAGATAGAGGGGGAGGGTGAAGTGTTGGGGCTCCGTGTCCCTCCAAACGTAGGTTTTTCAGAGACTCCACACAGAGAGTTATGAGAAAAAAAAAGAAAAACCGGCAAGATGGAGAACAAGAGACCAAAGAAACACAAATGTGAGAATTTTCTTTGTTAAAAATGACAAGAATCATTATATTATCTTAGTTTAATGTTGTTTCAATGTACTATGGTCCTTTTGTTCATAACAAGCATAAAAATCACTAGTAGTGCTGACGTCTCTGTAGTTTGCTAGCTAAATTTCTCGTTCCACCTTAAATGGTGTAGCAGTTACATTCTGGCACCTCAGGTGTCAAAACTGCTGCACCATTTAAGGTGGAACGGGAAAATTTGAACAAGAATCTGGTGAATATCTGACTTCAGCTTCATATCACTAAAGAATTAGGGGTGGGTGATAATAAATAATTGCCCCCTCTTTGAAGGCATATGATGCCCTAAATGTAACTAAAGCCCAGCAGTGAGGAGCTGAACTTTACCCTCCTCTGCTGTCATGTAAGATGTATCCTTCCAGGCCTTCGGTTACCCACAGTTCTCTGTGCACGAACAGCACAAAGGGAAAAAAACAGCATCATGAAAATGGCGTAAAACGAAGCCGTTGGAGCAGAGTTTGTTCTAAAATGAAGGTGTTCACATCCTTGAATTCATCTTCATTACCTTATAAAGTGTAAAATGACTGATTAATTAAAGTATTCGTCCATATATTGTATATATTGCCTATATATCGATTATTATATCGTATATATCGATGTATTTGTGTGGAGCTTATCGTTCTGCATAAGAACATCTCCATTTCCGTGAAGAGATGAAAAAGCAACATACACAGTACAACAGGCTCCATTTTCTCTCCCAGTTACAAGTTTGGCGCCGCTCTGGTGGCGTCACCACGCAGCCTCATTAGGACTGTTCTGATTGTGTGACCAACAGGCTACTAAGGAGGAGCCTTCATAGGCCAGTCCTACCGAGGACTCGCGCTACCTCGGCTGCAGCCCAGGCTCTGGAACGCTGCTATTGCCAGGTGTAAATGACTGTGTCGCCACTTGTATTCAGATCCAGGTGTGATCAGAGCCTTTTCCACATTCCTGCCTAATTTCCCATTCGAGTGAATTGGCTTTTTTCCAGGCAAATTATATTCACATTCGGTCTGACTGCAGCTTTAGACTTTAGAAGTAAAGCTCTTGACCTGGCTGGCCTACAAAGAGCTCATGATTATTTGATGCTAAGAGCCTTTCCATACTAACCGCTGGTCTACACGCTCACAGAGGGCCATTAAAGACTCAGCACTTTGTTAGCACAATTCATCAGACTCATATCAGAATTCCCCAGCGTGAGGTCAGCTTAGCAAACCCAGCGCTAATTGATTTTAATCAGGAGGGCTGAGGCTGTTACTGCGAGTGGAATGAGAACGGCCAGTTAAACGGCAGTAAACAGAGAGAGAGCTGAGGTTACTGTGACTGTTCACGTCCACCGAACTAGAGTAGATATGGATATTAATGATGATAATGATGATGAGGAGGAGGAGGAGTAAGGAGGAGTCTTTGATCCTGATTGGACGAGTAGACTGCAGCTGCAGCTGGTCTGTTCTGAAAGCTTGAAAGACCACAAAGCCATTTGTCAGATTTTACAAGCGAATTTAAAGAGGTTTATAGATCCTCCTCATTCAGGCACGACTGGGAATAACAGCTGAGAGAGCCAACGGACAGCCTCTCTCTCTCTCTCTCTCTCTCTCTCTCCCCCCCTCCCCCCCTCTCTCTCTGTCTTCTCTATCTCTACCTGTTTGTATTCTCTCTCTCTCTCTTCTCTCTCTCTCTGTCTCTCTCTCTCTCTCTCTCTGCTTGTCTTCTCTCTCTCTCTCTCTCTCTCTCTCTCTCTCTCTGTGTTTGTTCTCTATCTCTACCTGCTTGTATTCTCTCTCTGTCTCTCTCTTCTGTCTTTTCTCTCTCTCTGTTTCTCTCTTTTCTTTTTCACTCTTTCTGGATGTCTTCTCTATCTCTCTTTCTGTTTAACTCTCTTCTTTTTTCTCTCTTTCTGTTTCTGTCTCTCTCTCTCTCTTTCTGTTTGCCCTCTCTTTCTTCTCTTTCTCTCTCTCTCTGTTTCTCTCTCTTCTCCCTTGTTTTTTTCTTTCCTCTGTCTTTTCTTTCTCTTTCTCTCTGCTCTCTGCTTTTCTGTTTCTCTTTTCTTTCTCTTCTGTTTTTCTCTGTCTTTATTCTCTCTTTGTCTCTCATTTCTCTCTCTCTCTCCCGCCCTCTCTCTGCTTCTGTCCTTTCTTTTTCTTTTTCTCCTTTCTCTCTTATCTCTCTCTCTTCTTTTTTTCTCTCTCTTCTCTTTCTCTGGTTTTGTTTTCTCTTTTCTGTCCTTCTTTCTCTGTCTCTCTCTTTTTCTACCTTCTCTCTCTCTCCCTCTCCCCACCTCCCTCCTCCACTCTCTTTTCTCTCCTTTCTTCTGCTCTCTTCACTCTCGCTTTCTATTTTTTGTTCTTTCTCTCTCTTCTCTCTGTCTCTTCTCTCTGTCTCCCTCTCTGTCTTTTTCTCTCTTCTCTATCGCTCTTTCTCCTCTCCCTCTCTTCTCTCTTTTTCTGTCTCTTTCTTTCTTTACTTACTCTTTTCTCCTTTTCTCTTTCTCCCTTTTCTCTCTTTTCTCTTTCTTCCTTTTCTCTCTTTTCTCTGTCTCTCATTTCTCTCTATCTCTCAGTCTCTCTTTCTGTTTGTCCTCTCTCTCTCTTCTCTTTTCTCTCTCTCTCTGTTTCTGCTTTTTCTCTCCTCTCTCTTGTTTTTCTCTTTCTTCTGTCTTTTCTTTCTGTCTCTTTTCTCTTCTCCTTGTCAGTTTTTCTTTTCTTTCTGTCCTGTTTTTGCTCTTTTTCTCTTTCATCCTTTTCTCTCTTTTCTCTTTCACCCTTTTCTCTCTTTTCTCTGTCTCTCATTTCTCGCTATTCTCTTTCTCTTTTGTCGTGCTCTTATTTCTCTCGCTCTCTAATTTTTGCTCTTCATCTCTGTTTTCCACTCCCGTTCTCTCTCCCTTTCTTGCTCTCATTTTCTCTTTTTTCTTTCTCTTTCTTTCTGTCTCTTTTCTCTCCCTCCCTCCCTCCTTCCATCTCTCTCTTCCCTTTCATTTTATCTCTTTTTCTTTCTCTCTCTCTCTCACTCTCTTTTATGTACATGCACCCTTGTCACTTTCACTCTTATCTCTCTCTGCTCCTCCTGTGGTCGATTTGATGCGTGTCAAATTGGCCACTTTAATACCCAAGTAGATAATGACCACCTCCCAGATCGACGGCCAGCCTGTTACCCCGTTATTATGAGGAGCTTTGAGTTACTCATGTTTCATATAAAGTCCGGTATCCCAGTCACAGCTGACCTCCTCCAGACCTTCTGTTGTAACAGGTCAGCGCAGCAGATCAGCAGAAGATGCAGCCCTACAGAGCCTTCAGCACATTTCTGCCTTGTTTGAGAGAACCCTGCCACCATTTTGGTGGACAGCTTCACCCGGCAGCACAGTGGCGGTTTATTATGACATAACAAAACCATTTTTGAGAATTTTGACTCTGTTTCAAACTATTTTTAAAGTATATTAAATTCTGTATTTGAGTGTTTTGCCTTAATTTTTCTTTACCTGCCTAACCAGTCCTAATGAGTCAATTAAGGCCTAACAAGTTCTGACTTTACAGCTGGAATGGTGTCCAAACTTGGGCTGAACAATTTGGGGAAAATATCTCATTGCGATTTTTCTAGTCTAATATTGTGACAACAATATAAATTGCAATTATTTTGTATAAATCAAAGTTCAGGCCTGTTACTTCGGCCAAGACGACCAGAATCTCCACCTTTTCTGGCTTAAGGCTCGACCCCTGAATGTAGTGAGCCAGACTGAGAGTGAGTTGTAGTTGTGATGTCACAACACATGGAGGTTTGGTTGGATTTGATTGGTCTAGCTCATCTACAGGCAGCTCACAAGCTCTGTGTTATTAGGTTAAATATCCCCACTTAAAACCTAAGACAACATTGTTGATAATACGAACAACAATTGTAAAAAAAAAAATGCAGCTCTTGCAAATAAATTGCGATTTTGATGTAAAAACAAATTTTCAGCACAAACCTTTGCACCTGCACAAGAACTATTTTGTCCTGTTCTTTGTTAAAGTTAGTCAAATATAAAGAAACATTTGCAGATGATATTTTTGAAAATAGTCCACAGTAGAGGTTGTGTTTATGTCTTTTCACACCAGAAACCAACAAAACGCATGCGGCCGGGGGTGCCAAAACTTTCGCACACTACCGTATGCAGCCATGCTGCAAGCTAAAGTTAAAGAGCAAAGCAAATAGTTTGATGTTCTCAAACTTTCAGCCTCTGGAGAGCAAAACGCAGGATCTCAGTGTGGACTTAAAGAATGCTGCATTGTTATATTCATGGAAACTTGGCTTCCCAGCAGTGTTCCTGCACCACCCTGCTCTTCTGGCTCTCGCGCTGCTGTGTCTGCTGGAAGCAGAGGTGCAGAGGTGCAGGTGTGCGCATTTTCATCATTAGTGCATGATGTACCAGCGCAGTCATTATCACCAGACCCTCTTCACCTGATGTGCGAAAAGTGAACCTTTGTACTCGCCAAAACATTATTATTATTATTATTATTATTATTATTATTATTATTATTATTATTGCTGTCTATAGCTTCTCTGCTGCTTCTACAGATGTACTCAAACTGATGCTGAGGTACACTTTTTTGTTTATATACCACTTTAAAATAAGACTACCTTTATAAAGCATTCATTATTTAAAATTACCTTATTAATGGTTATTAATTAGGTCATAAGGACCTTAAAATCATTCATAAGCATTTACAACACACAAATAAAAAGGCCACAGTGACCTGTTGTTTGCCTATTAGTGAACCTGTTAAACCTCAGATTTTCATCCTTACTGATCTTACTTTGTCTTTTTCATCGCTCAGCATTAAACCTGTCAGCTTAACCATGTGTTCATATTCATCTGACATAACCGCTCACTTTTGCTCTTTTTATTAATGTGCTATAACTGCTTATTAATGATTTTTACAGGGTTTGTGACCTAACCATGTTTAATAACCATCAACAAACTAATTTTAAACCTTTCATAAACTTTATTAGGGTAGTCTTACTTTAAAGTGGCACCACCAAAACAGTCAGATTTTGTTATTTTATGACAGATTATCCAGCTTCTCTTTATTTTACCTTCAAGATGCAATCAAATGAACACCCTGGGGTCAAATTACATTTTTTGTGGATTTCCAAAGTGAAAATAAATTAGATTTTAATCAGATTTAATCAGATTTAGCTTGTTTTACCAGAAAATTACTCAGTTTTAAGATTTCCTGACTAATTGAGGCATAACAGACAGATTCATGATCAATTCAAGGATATACCGTGAATTCAAAGGTAAAACTAGCAAATAACTTTTAAAATAAGATCATTAATCTTATATTTGTATATCTAAGATTTTAAATCATGGGGAGCACAGAACATTTTGCAGTGTAAAAAGTGAGCCATTCTTTTTGCCAGTGGGGTTCACATTGCTGTGTGTACCTCCTCCACTGATGAGGCTAATGAGGCACTCAAGCTGCTACCTTTAAACCAAGTAAAGTTCAAGTCGGTGTTCCCTCAACAAGTTCCGGTCAGCAGGAGCAGAAAGCACACTGGACCATAAAAAAGAAATGATTCCATGCTGGGAGAGGCAAAAAACCCAAAAAGTATCCATAGATAAAGTATAAAAAGCCTTTATTGAAATATGGCAATAGGTACAAAAATGTGCCGACGCGTTGCGACCTTCTCAGGCCTTCATCAGGACACAGAACAATGGCAGGTCAATAGAAAACACCTGAGAACGCCCATATACACCAATCAGGCATAACATTATGACCACCTCCTTGTTTCTATGCTCATTGTCCATTTTATCAGCTCCACTTACTATATAGGTGCACTTTGTAGTTCTACAGTTACAGACTGTAGTCCATCTGTTTCTCTGATACTTTGTTAGCCTCCTTTTACCCTGTTCTTCAGTGGTCAGGACCCCCATGGACCCCCACAGAGCAGGTACTATTTGGGTGGTGGGTCATTCTCAGCACTGCAGTAACACTGACGTGGTGGTGGTGTGTTAGTGTGTGTTGTGCTGGTCTGAGTGGATCAGACACAGCAGTGCTGCTGGAGTTTTTAAACACCTCAATGTCACTGCTGGACTGAGAATAGTCCACCAACCAAAAATATCCAGCCAACAGCGTCCTGTGGGCAGCGTCCTGTGACCACTGATGAGGGACTAGAGGATGACCAACACAAACTGTGCAGCAGCAGATGAGCTATCGTCTCTGACTTTACATCTACAAGGTGGACTGACAAGGTAGGAGTGTCTAATAGAGTGGACAGTGAGTGGACACAGTGTTTAAGAACTCCAGTAGCACGGCTGTGTCTGATCCACTCGCACCAGCACAACACACACTAACACACCACCACCATGTCAGTGTTACTGCAGTGCTGAGAATGATCCACCACCCAAATAGTACCTGCTCTGTGAGGGTCCATGGGGGTCCTGACCACAGAAGAACAGGGTAAAAAGGGGATAACAAAGTATCAGAGAAACAGATGGACTACAGTCTGTAACTGTAGAACTACAAAGTGCACCTATATAGTAAGTGGAGCTGATAAAAAGGCCAATGAGCGTAGAAACAAGGAGGTGGTCATAATGTTATGCCTGATCGGTGTATTTATATATACATATATACACAAGCTTCTGCCACCTGATGGTCAGGAAGAAAATGGGGGGTGGAAAAAGGAAAAAAAAATCAAAGAAAAGGAGAGAAATCAACATCCTCATTCCAGCCAGGATGCTCTGTAGCTTTAAGAGTATAAATCCAAAATGTCTCCCTCTGAAGTAATTGCCTTAATCTGTTACCTCCTCTAATGGACTCTGGAACAACCTCAATGGCCGTTGCTCGCAGCGAGCTGGGGCTCGGATGTTTAGCTGCCTTATAATGCATGGCCACAGGATAGTTAGGGTTGTGGGTAACAATCTCTCTTTAGTCTATCTCTAAACCTCCTTTTCATACGACCAATATAAAAACAACCACGGTCACATTCAAGTCTGTAGACTACAAAAGTAGTGTTACAGTTAGCAAATGAATCAAGTTTGAATGATTTACCAGAAAACAAATCCACAAACAAATCATCTCTAATTATTTTGGAGCAATGATTTCACCCACCACGTCTAAAATTGCCTTTAGGTCTACACAGCCATGTGTCCTTCGTTGTATTTCCAAGCTGACCGACTTATCTTTAAGGATAGGGGCCCTTCTAAAACAAAGAGATGGAGGGTCAGGGAACACTGTACATAAAAGAGGTTCACTTTGCACTATATTTCAATTTCTTAAAATGATGCTTCTAATACAGCCAGCCGGTCCACTATACTGAGTCACAACAGGACCATGTTTACACTTACGTCCTGAGACGGCCACAGGGCCGTGCCTCACCCCACTTTGTGCAGTCAGACCACATCTCTCTGTCTCCGCTCCCTGAATACTGACAGTTGCTAAAACAAGTTAAAATCATCAGTGCGGGCAGTGCGAGTCCGGCAGAGCGGGCAGAACCAGCGCTGCAGGACTGTTTTGAATGCACTGACTCAATCGTGTTCGGAGCAGCAGCCAGTCAGAGTCACACTGACATCGCCAGCTACTGAATACATCAGACAATGCGGCGATGATGTCATAACCTTGAGAAACATTCACACAAACTCTATTGTCAAGTACTTAAAGGGGAATTCCACTGATTTTTCTAAATTTCTTCATAACATAATGGTTGAGCTGTAAACAGAGTCATTCAGAGTGGTTTGGTGTGAAATGCTCAGTTCTAGAGAAACTTACAGTGATGGTGATGGGAACCTGGGCTGGGTTGCACCAGGTTTGCGTAGGTTTGTACTTAAGTTTGGGCGTAAAGTCTTTACTGAGTCCTTAGTTACAGTAGTTAGTTTCAAACTATCCTTTTACCAAATTTGGTTGCACCACAAATCCATAAGTCTTAACTAGTAACAACTAACTAATGCGTACATCACTTTAACACAACGAGAACATGTTCAGAACCGATCAGTAAACCTGCTGCCATGGAAACGCAGGAGCAGTTGGCTCTGGCTTCTCAATGGAAAAAATATCCAGCATGGAAGAGAACAATGTGTACAGGAACCACTAGAACTAATTACCTACAGCCGCTGTCTGTTTATTCTTTAATATTTCACTGAGAAACCAAATATGCAGCTTTTTAAATGATGGTTTCTGGCTGACCGACACAACAGCTGCCTTAGTTTAGCCGTTTGTGCAGCTGCTGAGACTCACTGAGCTGGAGCTGTGGGTGTTTAGCCTCATGCTCAGAGTTTAAACCAAATTAGAGCTGTAAGTAAAATCACAGTGTATAGTGTTTGGAGTTTTTAGCTTAGTTAACCAAAAATGTCATGTTTTTGGTCTTTTTTATGCTTTCTATGTGGTTTATGATGGTTTCCCCAAAACGTACACCTGCTCAGGTGGAGGTGTCAATATTTAGTAACTACTAAGCTCAACGTTAAAACCATTTGTGGTGCGACTCGTTTGGATTTAGTAATGATAAACCTGAACTTGGTAAACACTCACATTACAACTGGTATATGTTTGAACCTACGCAGAGCTGGTGCAACCGGCCACTGGTGTCTGATGTGTTTAATGCCTCTTTAGGCAAAATAGCCCCTTATTAGAATCAGAATCAGAATCAGAATCAAAATCAGAAGCAGAATCGAACTTTATTGGCCAGGTTTGCTTACATATACAAGGAAGTTGGTTTTGATTACAGGAGCTCACAGTGCACAGTATCAGACAGACATTTACATATAGTGAATAAAATGAAATAAAATGAAAAAAAAAGAATAAAATCAAATAAAATAACATAAAACTATAATAAACTAATATAAAATAAAATAAAACATGCATTCCTACCATCACTCACTCACACACACACACCCATACACACACATCATACCTGTAAACTTTACATTGTGCAAAGTATGTGTCTTAAGTTTACTTATTTGTACTCATTTACTTATTTTTACTTATTTCTATTCATTTATTTATGACAATTTTTCCATCATCAACATTCCACATAAACTCAGAAGACATGTGTCTATATTTGTGTTGTAGTCATGGCGACCCCTGGTTCCTATCACCACCACTGTAAAGAAATCTGAACCATTTCATACCAAACCACTCTGAATCTCTCTACGTCTCATCAACTGAATTATGCAGACATTGATGGATAAAATCAACCCTCTTTAAAGCTTGTGGACCACAGAACCATAGAATGAATAGCGAACAGAGTCGTTATGTCCACTAGAACTTTACATATGAGCATATCTGGCCTGCAGCACTGCTGATCTGCATTATTTTCTATGAGGAAGTGAGGCAGAAGACGGCCTCTGCCTGAAGACCAGTTGTGCTGTATTTTATAGCCAGAGATGCAGATTTTCGCCAGCTCAGTAAGCAGCTGTTTGGTTTGTGCATCCCGAGTTTGATAAATATCTGCCTGACAGTGTATTGTGTACTGCAGCAGGTACTGTAGGAGCTCATGCCTGGTAGATCAGGCCCTCAGGGGCCACGCGAGCATACGGGCTTCTCCAGGGACCCTGCGAGAATCTTACAGAGGCAGATTTCAGCTCAGGTGTGAGTGAGCTCAGTTCCTGAATCTTTATTAGAAACACAGTCACAGAGACTCAAACTGAGTAATTGGGTTTGAATGTCCTGCCTTAATCGCACGTCTCCCACTCCGCAACCGCAGAGTGGCCGGGGAGAGAGGGATAATGAGAGGGAGGTGTGCATGCTGAAGAGAGAGTCCTTTCAAATAGCCGTTTCGTCTGTGTTAATTGATAATTCTGTGTGTCTAATGCGCCGGCTGCTCGGCTTTTGAAGTTGTTGTTTTGGTTGCTGAGCTGAGAGGATTGTTCTCAGGTCAGAGGCTGGCAGTGAGAGACGGAAGCACTGAGACAGATACGAATGCTTTGATTTAGTGTGATACGCATCCGTCTGCTCGCCAGGTTTGTAGTCATAAATGATATAAACCTATGAAAAGAGACGCTGGACAACTAAGGGTAATCCTGAGGAGTCTAGAGGACACCAGAAATACTCACAGGTCTCTTTATAAGAGTCAGAGTCGAGACTGAGTCTTTATTAGTGATGCACGACTCTGGGTTTCCGACTCTGACTCCCAACTTTTCCCACTTAAATTGATGGAGTAGACTCTTCGACTCCACTCAGTTTTCGCCATGACGGCACCAGAGCTGACGATAAAGGAATACAGCAGAGATTAAATGGTGCTAAACATAGTTTACCCATTTTATGAATAGCTACACACTTATAAAGATGGTTCTTTAAGGGTTCTTTAGTAAAGAGAATGGTTCTATATGGAACCATGAACAGTCAAACAACCCTTTGCATGATTTTATGGTTCTTTGCATCATGAAAGTGTTCCTTAGATTGGTGGAGAATGTGCTGTAGATGGTTCTGTTAAGAACCTTTTTAAAAAAGGGTTTTGTAAACGTAAAAAAAATGATATATTTGCAAGTGAAAACATCTTAAATGTAATTAATATATCAATATTTTTCATTATGAGACTTGATTATTTATCTTATGTCTAGACAATTTTTTGTTTCAAGTAATTGTGTCTTATAAAAGTGTCTTATTCCATTAGCAGATCATTTTATTATTTTAAGCATTATTTTTTTAAAATTATCTTTATTATTTCTCAAAACAAGTAAAGTGACCTGCCACTTTCATTAGATAAAATTACTTAAAACAAGTAATAAATGTCTAAAAATAAGTTAATTGATCTTAACATTCCTACAACATAATGATAAATATTAGATATATTGACTACATTTAAAATGTTTTCACTTGCAAAGATTTTTGCAGTTTACAGATTATATTATGTGATGAAAATTCATAGATTATACCAAATACACTGTTAGAAATAAAGGTTCTGTTCAGGTACATTTTTCGTTCATCAAGGTACAAACAGTGTAAATATTCCCTCAAAGCTCCAACAGTGGTTTTAAGGTCTGATTGTGAACCTTAAATAAGTTTTTCCAGGTGAATCTGCACTTTTCTCACAGAATTTCTGTGTTGCTGAGCTGTGAGTGAGACAGAGTTAACTCTGGATTACATCGTGCTTTTGTTATCACAATAACTGACTTACAAGGGTTAAAATAACAGAAGTTAAACAGCTGGAAACAGAATGTCTCCCTTATTATGCAAAGATCATCCCCCCTCTCTTCATTCACTTTCTCTCTCTCTCTCTCCCTCTCAGGTTGTTCAGCGCTATATTAGAGCAGGCCACTAAAGGGGATGGAGGGACGCCGATTGGAGGGAAGGCGGCAGGGTTTGATGTGAAGGCCCTGCGAGCGTTCAGAGTGCTCAGACCTTTACGATTGGTGTCTGGAGTGCCCAGTGAGTAATGCACACTCACATTCAGTGTAAAAGCGAGTGCACTCAGTCCGATCGCAAGTGTTTATGTCTGTGTACATGGTTCTGGTCCATCCAGGCTTCATCCACGACTGCAACTGGCAACGAGCAAGGCTGGACAAAATATTTTGAGAAAGTAGAGATGGCTGAATACTGAATACACCATCCTAAATATATTCAGTAATACGTTCCATTACAATAAATAAAAAGCAGCATTTTGCTGTTGTCGGAAGAAAAACTAATTTTACAGGAGAAGGAAAAAACATACTTTACTTTTAATGTAAGTCAATGGAACCAGACTTTTATCCACATCATTTTGGGTCATTTCTTCTAGTCCGTTCATCATGAAATTTACAGACAATGTAAAGGGCAACAGGCATTTTCAAATTAGGTCAAAAAATGAAAAACGTCAAAAATGGAGATACAAGGTTTTCCTCCAACAACAGCGATATTCAGAAAAATTTGGAATACACTAACAGTACATCCTGGAAAGGCACATTATTTATACTATTCCTCGCTGTTACTGGTTGTCAGTTCTCTTAATGTAATTATCCTGTTTTTTGAAAAATTCACTTATCATTTAAACAACTTTCCAAAAACTCTTTATTTAATCGTCTACTTCAGTCCACTGCTGGTCTCACAATCCCCCGAGCAATACAGCACAACACAGACACTAAACCTATCACTCGCAAACATGTCCACTATTAGGAGGATTATTAGTTTGATCATTCCTTTAGCAGAGCTCAGTAACACTGAGATTAATAACTGACCATCACACTGATTTATCAGTCTACTCAGGCTTTAGCAGAGCTCAGTAACGCTGAGATTAATAACTGATCACATTGATTTATCAGTCTACTCAGGCTTTAGCAGAGCTCAGTAACGCTGAGATTAATAACTGATCACATTGATTTATCAGTCTACTCAGGCTTTAGCAGAGCTCAGTAACACTGAGATTAATAACTGATCACATTGATTTATCAGTCTACTCAGGCTTTAGCAGAGCTCAGTAACACTGAGATTAATAACTGATCACATTGATTTATCAGTGTACTCAGGCTTTAGCAGAGCTCAGTAACACTGAGATTAATAACTGATCACATTGATTTATCAGTGTACTCAGGCTTTAGCAGAGCTCAGTAACACTGAGATTAATAACTGATCAGTTTCCTCTATGTGTGCCAGTGAACGTCCAGCACGTTCTTAAGAAAGAAAATTGTGACGTTATATGAACTCCAGTCAAATCTCTCTCTCTTATTACAGTTCCTCTGAATTTGTTTGTGTTTGTGATTGACTCTGCTGCTCTGTCTTCTGTGTGCTTTCAGGTTTACAGGTAGTGTTGAACTCTATAATTAAAGCCATGGTTCCCCTGCTGCACATCGCCCTGCTCGTACTCTTCGTCATCATCATCTACGCCATCATCGGCCTAGAGCTCTTCATGGGGAAGATGCACCGCACATGCTATTTCTTCAGAGATGGAGTAAAAGGTCAGCACCGTGCCCTTCTTATAAAAAGTGCACACACAACTCGTAAAAGAAGCTGAAGGTTCTCGCAAATCATGCAAAAATAAATCATTATGCTTTATGAGTCGTATATAAAATCAATAAATCTGTTACAGTAGTATGAGAAGTGTAACTGTGTTGTAAATTAGGAAATTTGTTGGCTGATAATAACATGCAGTTGGCTTGTCAGTATGGGTGAAAATCCTTATAATGAAACACGTCTTAATGTTTTTTTTATTAATGTTTTATTTTATTTTTTTTATTTAATCTGTTATTTTACCGCAACAGCACATTTTCTTCACAAACACTGTATCACTCCGCTGAGACGCTGTTGCTAAGCAACGACTTTGACAGCTGTAGGAGACGCTCAATACATTTGAAAGTTTTTACTTCTTACTTTGCCACAAACAGAAAATGGACACTTTTATGATCACATTTGACCGACAGCCGATTTGGTCAGACTCTGAAGATGAGACGACACTAAATTCCCAAACTGTCATCACCACTGAGCAGCTTTTCAGTCGGCAGCTGTGACAGAAGAACAGCTAAACAACCTGGAATCAGCCAGAAATGAACCCAACACCATTCGCCAAACTAAATGGGCTGTAAGATGCTTTACAGACTGGCTGGAACAAAACAACATTAATACTGATCTGGAAAAAACTGACAAAACTGAGCTGAACTTGATATTGCGGCAGTTTTATGGCTCAGTCTGATTTGGTCAGACTCTGAAGATCAGACTACACGTTTGGCGAATGGTGTTGGGTTCATTTCTGGCTGATTCCAGGTTGTTTAGCTGTTCTTCTGTCACAGCTGCCGACTGAAAAGCTGCTCAGTGGTGATGACAGTTTGGGAATTTAGTGTAAGGAGCTGGAGAACGAACTGCCGGCTATGCAGCGAGTGGGCGGAGCTCGTTACTCTGACGTAGCAACAAGCTGCTCATTAAGGAACTATAATTTGGTGAAGGAACTGCGAACATTAAAACATATTAAACGCCACGTTCACGGCCCAGTTTATTAATTTATTACTTTATTTATTTAACTGTTGTATAAAAGCAATAGAACACTCGAGGAGTGTGTTATCGCCAATAACATCACGGCTGTGATGATTATGATGTTATTTCACAATAACACACTCTCTCTCGTGTTCTATTGCTTAAAAATAAACATGCTTATTCCAACAGGTGTCAATCGCTGTAAAGTTAATATTTGCCAATTTTGATCAAAGTTAGTTAAGGTAGCCTTTATGACAGACGACATCTATTGGAAAAAAACATTTATGTAGGGTTATGTCAGTTGTCATGACAAGCTTATGTAGGTGTCATATAGCCTTACCAACAGTACCCCACAATAAAGTGTTACCTTAGTTAGTTATAATAATGATTAATAATTAGCATGAAGACAACAAGCTGTATGCAATAAAGCATAATGCAGAACCCTTTTTACCATAACCAACAAAGCTGCAAAGAATGCTGGGAAACTCTCCTGCCATGCTGCAGTATTATTTATATCGTCATGATGATATAATGATGTTTCTGCTCTTTATTCGAGAAATCTGATGATCATATTGGGACAGTTCACAGCTGACCACTTACAATAATGTCAGCACTGTTTAACTAAAACTAACGGAATCTGTTTCATTCATGACCATATAAAATTTTATTGATATTATCAAAAATCTAGCTCCTTAAAATCAACACCAGACACAACATTTTTGTACAGTAGTTGAACTGAAGACTTTATAAGGCTGTCCTTGTCGTCCTTCAGGTGCTATAGCTGAGGAGAAGCCTGCACCCTGCGCCCAGAACTCTGCCCATGGGCGCCACTGCACCCCGCCCAACATCACCAAGTGCGATCTGGGATGGGAGGGCCCGAATGATGGCATCACGAACTTTGATAACTTTGCATTTGCCATGCTGACAGTGTTTCAGTGCATCACCATGGAGGGCTGGACTGATGTTCTGTACTGGGTGAGTCGGGTCTGAGCCCACAGTGCACACAACGTCATACTGCGTCATACATCAGAACACCCAGAGTAAACAGTAGTGCAGTAGAGCTGTGGACCTCTATGCCTGCTAGAGTCACTTTCCTCATCAACACCCCCTCTTTTCCTCTTTTCTAGCCTTTTTTTGGGACCCTAAGCAGGTTTTTGGAGGCCTCTGTCTGTCTAGGCCAGGGGTCAGCCTTCTAATGTTAAGGAGAACCATTTCAACAAAAATCAAACCACCATAACATTTTATGTGTTGTAACAAGTAATGATCTACCATCTTGTCGGTAAATGTGTCTCAGTTTGTGCTAATGTCCTCATACTGGCTAAAAAATATGATAAAATTTAATATAATGTAATGTGATATAAACAAAAACACAGACTGCTCTGCTTTGAGCTTTAGCTCAGCTGTAGCCGCTTTTTCTCACACCTCCAGCAGGATATTTTCCGCAAAATGTGTCTCTCAGCGTTCAGCTTTTTGGTGTTTGACAGTTTCTCGTTGCAGATTAAACAAATCGGGAAACCAGCTGGAGTGATTATAAATGCAAATTAGTCTGTCCGTTCATCTCTAAATTCTCAAAACTTTCTTTTCTTTGCCATTTCACTAGCTAGCTAATGAGACAAAAGAGTTGTCTCAGACTGTTGTGCCAGTCTTCAGGGTTAAAGGCTGGTGAATAAGCAGTTAGTTGTTAATTGTGCTGTTTTTTGTGACATCACAAAAACAGTGATGTTAAAACAGCCTGTTTTCACAGCTTAGTTTCCATATACGGAATATGAAACAGTGTTTACATACCAAACAAAGCTTTTTTTTAGAAACACACCTACAATCGATCACCTGGGATATGATTTTCCACATTCTACCCACTAAAATTTTCAAATAAATGAAATGTCAGCACATTAGAGCCCCTTTTGTACCCTGTCTTACTACAGTAGGTCAGACATATATGGAGCTTGTTTACAACGTCCTGAAATGTGTATATTTATTTTATTGCATCAAGTGAAACAAAAACTCAAAGCACTCCACACTTCCAGCTGTGTCTGTTCATCTCTAAATTCAACCTGAGCTCCTTCAACTGATGAACAGTTTTCTAATAAATCAAGCTTTAAAATTTTTTATTGAAAGAATATTCAAGCGTACAATATAAATACAGACAGGCTCAAAACACCCTTATAATAGACGCAAATGGGAGCTTTCATTAGGGTGAAATGGTTCTTTGTTCTTTCACCATTTAAAAGGAAACGTGTCTGTCGTAATCAATCACATCTGGATGATTCTACTGAACTGGTTCAAAGTCAGAGCTGAAATACATTTGGGACTTTTGACAAATCTTGAAATTTAGACTAACATAACTTCACCGTGTAGCTGAACGCTGCAGACGGCCACTTTAGACAACAGGTGTTATGCCGAAATCTGCCTCCCCACAGAATCTGACTCTCCTTAATGTGCATGTACTCCACACAGGTATATGGAGGCTAGATTATGTTAGCAGTTTCTTGTTTTTTATTTTAAACCTATATTTTCAGTTCTGAAGTTGAAGACATGCAGTTATCTGTGAATAGAAATAAAAGAAATTGTAAATGTGATCTGTAAGCCTGGATGACATGCTAAATTGGAGATTACAGCACCTGTTATTAAAACTTCAACTACGCAGTGAAGTTTTATTCATTTTTGTAGTTCACATTAAGTTATACTGAGCTCTAAAACACATAACCTTAAAGGGGAATTCCACCAATTATTCAAAATTTCTCAATAAATCAGTGTTTGAGAAGTAAACAGAGATTCAGAGTTGTTTGGTGTGAAATGGTTGATTGTAGATACTCAAATTTCTTTACATTAAAAGAAAACGCACTGAAAGACGAGAAATTACAAGACAAATACGCATACCTTTGTCCAGGTTAAAGGGGAATTACAACCATTTTTCAAAATTTCTGCATGATTCAGTGTTTGAGATGTAAACAGAGTGATTCAGAGTGGTTTGGTGTGAAATGGTTCAGATTTCTTTAGAGTGGTGGTGATAGGAACCAGGGGTCGTCATGAGTTTTTAGAGCTGGACATTTGGTTCCTATCACCACCACTGTGAACAATTCTGACTTGGTAAGTTTCTCAACACAACATTTCACACCAAACCACTCCGAATGACTCTGTTTACATCTTAACCAGATAATTATGCAGAAATTTGGGGTTTGAATGCAGTCTGGGCAGGTTGAGAGAGGTTTTATGGAGGAAAGATTTCGGTGACTATTGACTTACAGCTCCAGCGCTAAAATAAAGAAGGAAAAATTTGTGTAAATATGATTTTTCGCCCTTTAAGTTGACAAATTCTGGAGTATTCCTTTATAAACAAGCCTTTTCTATCATATGACTTATTTTCCACTGTCAGGGTTTGCTAGTTCACACTGTTAGTACAGTATAAGTCTTAAAGAGCTTCACTGCGGAGAGGCAGAACACTACACGAGCACACTACAGAGCGCTCGTCCCTCTCAGCCCTCCGTAATAACGTACTACAGAGTTTATTCAGTGCCTCACGAGTGCTCATCGCCGGTGTTTAAGAAAGGCACCTGAAGAGTGAAGAATGACTCTTGTTACAGTGATATGAGTCACGCGGTACTCCTCTCCAGTGGGCTCTCTGTCTGCTGTCTGTAGCCACAGCGGGAGTCGTGTTTTATAGCTCTTTGTTCCACTCACTGTTCTCTAAGTGACCCTCAAGTAGTTGCATAAAGAAGACAGCCTCCTCTTTCAAGCTCGTCTGCCCTTTGAGTTTTTCTGCTGCTGCTCTCATTTCTTCTTATCTCTCCCTTCTCTCTCTGTCTCTCTCTCTCTCTTTTCCTAACTGGGCTTCTGTCCTCCTTCAGATGCAGGATGCTATGGGCTATGAGCTTCCCTGGGTCTATTTTGTCAGTCTCGTCATCTTTGGATCCTTTTTCGTTCTAAATCTGGTTCTGGGGGTGTTGAGCGGGTAAGCGGCATGTGTGCGTGTGTGTGTGTGTGTGTGTGTGTGTGTGTGTGTTCTAACCTCAGAAGATATCAGAAACAAAAAAGCTTTGGACCGACGGAACAGGTTTCATCCCCAAGGAGAAAAGGACAGAGAGGCAGAGAAAGAGAACAGGAGCACATACAGTGGAAAGGCAGGCCCATTATTGTTGTTCCAGTGCAGTCGTTTGCTAATCGTCCCTCATTCTCTCTCTTTTTACCTCTCCATCTCTCCATCTCTCCATCTCCTTTTGTTCCCAGGTGAATGATGCAGTAGGGAACTCCTGGCCATGGATTTATTTTGTTACACTAATCATCATTGGCTCATTTTTTGTTCTTAACTTGGTTCTGGGGGTCCTGAGCGGGTAAGAGACAGACGGCCATGCGAACAGACAGACAGACAGACAGAACTGGGGTTGCTAATCAGGGCTTGGGGTTCCTGGGATCTTTGTATTCTTATTATTTAAGATTTTGTGAGCTGGTTGGGTCTAAAAGTCTATACAAAACATCTATGAAACAGGGGTATATTGATTATATTGGAAAATACAAGCAAAACTCAAAGAAAAACTCTACTAGGACGATTAACTTTATTATATATGATATAAATGTGAATAAATGACAGATAAGAAGATCTTGATGGAGGTGGAGTTTAAAGGTCATCCGAAGGTGCGGAGAACCATGCAGGGGTACCATACACTCTCAAAAATAAAGGTTCCTTGATACCTCATGGCATCCAAGTACAATATTTTATAGGTGTAGAGAAACAAATAGAGGAAACCAAACATATAAAATGAAGATATATGATTTATATTTAAATTGGTAATGTTTTTTGAGAGTCCACTATTGATGCTTTGTAGATGTTCTATTGATATTTGTTAAATACAACTGAGTTTAAAGTTGACTGTGATATATTCTAGTAAATACAATATATTTCATTTAATATATTCAGTTTAATCAAATATATTACATTAAATAGAACCCTGAACCTAAAGCTAACCCAAGCTCCAAACAGAAACCTAAACCCAGGGTTTGAGTTGGGGGTGCGGGGCAATTTAGGGGGTCTCGGACCTCCTATAAGAGTAAAGGAACCTTACATAAGAAGCACAAAATTGAACTTGGGGGGTCCCATTATATTTCCCTAGATAAAATTTGAATCTGATAAATTCTACACATTTACTAATAAAGAAAATGGTTCTATATAGAACCTTTGTGTGATTAAAGGTTTCTTTGCATCATTAAATGGTTAAATGGAATGTGCTATAGATTGTCCTATATAGAACCCTTTTGAAAAGGATGAAATAGAACCATGAACACTCAAAGAACCCATGATAAAATGGTTCTTTGCATTGTTAAAGTGTTTTTCAGATTGATGGAGAACATGCCGTGGACCGTTCTATTTAGAACCTTTTTGAAAAGGGTCTTCTGTTGTTACGATGTCAAACCTGTAACAATAGAGGAACCTATTTTGGTGCTGTATAGAACACTTTTCAAAAAGGTTCTGTATAGGACCATATCAAGCACACTCTCCGTCAATCTGACGAACCATTTCACCATGCAAAGGGTTCTTTGAGTGTCCATAGTTCAATATAGAACCATTTTCTTTACTAAAGAACCCTTGAAGAATCATAACTCCCCCTGTGAATAAACTGCAGACTCACCCAGCCTGTGTGTCCAGCAAATGAATCATAATTTCATTTAATTTCCAACAAACCGAGCCAGCTGAACACTAAATTAAATTCTTTACTCCATAAATAAAACATGTTATTTTATTAACTGAGGAAAGGCAAGCGGTTAGACCTACTTACGGTGTCTTGTCGTCAACCTGTAAGTGTAAAAATCATTTAAATTGAAGTTACATCACTTCTGATTAGTTATATTTGTGAAAAAATAAACTACAGAGCTAAAAATATAGATTTTATCATGATCATCTGTATTAAATTAACACTATATAGGTGCACTTTGTAGTTCTACAGTTACAGACTGTAGTCCATCTGTTTCTCTGCATACTTTGTTAGCCCCCTTTTACCCTGTTCTTCAGTGGTCAGGACCCCCATGGACCCTCACAGAGCAGGTACTATTTGGGTGGTGGATCATTCTCAGCACTGCAGTAACACTGACGTGGTGGTGGCGTGTTACTGTGTGTTGCGCTGGTCTGAGTGGATCAGACACAGCAGTGCTGCTGGAGTTTTTAAACACTGTGTCCACTCACTGTCCACTCTATTAGACACTCCTACCTTGTCAGTCCACCTTGTAGATGTAAAGTCAGAGACGATAGCTCATCTGCTGCTGCACAGTTTGTGTTGGTCATCCTCTAGTCCTTCATCAGTGGTCACAGGACGCTGCCCACAGGACGCTGTTGGCTGAATATTTTTGGTTGGTGGACTATTCTCAGTCCAGCAGTGACACTGAGGTGTTTAAAAACTCCAGCAGCACTGCTGTGTCTGATCCGCTAAGACCAGCACAACACACACTAACACACCACCACCACGTCAGTGTTACTGCAGTGCTGAGAATGACCCACCACCCAAATAGTACCTGCTCTGTGAGGGTCCATGGGGGTATAGTAAGTGGAGCTGATAAAATGGACAATGAGCGCAGAAACAAGGAGGTGGTCATAATGTTATGCCTGATCGGTGAATATTAGAAACAAAATATGTAGTTGAGGACTGTATGCTGGACCACTGGACCGCCTTTTTTCAGAGCAGACATAAAATTCAATTTCTGTCTGTTTTGGAGGTCCCACAGTTCAGCCTTGAACTTTATATTTTAATGAAATTTGGAAATGACCACTCTGCTGATGCAAGACATGAATTAAAAACACTTGACAAGTGCTAAAATGCAATATAAGGTAAAAAATGGACATGAGCTCATCATGTAAACACCTTGCTTATAATGAATTTGATTTTTAATTGTAATATCATCTGACATGGTAGATGTTACACCCAACAGCTGGGTTACAGTTCGAATAAGCTGGTGCAGAAGTTTGTATGATTTTGTACCTTCAATGCCTTTTATGGAAAAGTAATGTGCTGTGGTCAGAAAAGAGCATTTACTCCAAATAATACTCAGAGGACCTTAACTCCACTTTCACTTGTGCGTTTATAATCTTATATCTGTTCTTGGCATGATTCCCAGGATTCCCGGGTGAGAGCTCCCAAATCTTTTTTTATTAAACGTTTTGGAAAATTAGCAACTCTAAGACAGACAGATCACAGTTCCTGCACATACTTCAACCTCTTTTCTTGCTCTATTAACTTTTCCTCTCTTATAATAACAGCTTGTAAGATAAATGAGGTGTAAAGATAAAAAAGATGTGACATAATAAAATAAAACCTACATCCACTCATTGACCGTTTGCACAATAATGGTAGACACGCCTCTCAGCCAATCACAGTGTGCATCACGGGTGAATGAAAAACCCCTCAGAACAAACCTGCAGTGAGAACGGCGGCGGCAGTAAATCACTCAGAATGATTAGAGTAAGAAATGGTGGAAAGGTGTCACTACAGTGCCTATCCTGGTCATCTGGAGGGTGGAGCTGTGTCCTGAAGCTGATAAAGTTTTGGGTAAAAAACCCACAGCTCAGTGTGAAAACTATGAACAGATGGAGATATGTTAGCTAAACTTTTATCTGGATTACTGTATTTGCTAAAAATCATTGTTATATGATGGATAATATTACAGAGAAATGTTAATAAGATGTAAAATTCCCCATTATATCTGATGGCAGGACACAGATTGAGCGGGCTCTGCTACTTTTATTTCACCTTTCATAAAGCCAGCATATTTTTGAATAATAACAAGTTTTAAATGTTTTCCTTTGTGTCCTTCCAAATTTTACTCTGTGCTACTGAACTTTTAGGGCCAGATTCATAAAACGTGGCGCCAGATTTACTGTGGCAAAGGTAAAGCATTCTGTTCAAACAATTTACTATTATTTGTAGCACTTATGACTTAAAATTTGCTCGGTTCTAAAATTTGCTTTGTTTATAAAATTTTGGTTTTTCCTTATTTCGTTTTTTTGGTTTCTTTTTGCAGCCAATCAGAGATTCACTCGGGTCTTTAATACGTATGACATCATTTACATGTGGATTTTGATTGGCTCTTGCGTAGGACATGGACTCAAATACGTGCTAATCACCGTGTACTGTGCCACACGTTTTGCGTGGTGTTGCACTGTTACCACCCAGGTTTATGAATCCGGCCCTTATAGTCTTTAAGTACAAGTGCTATGGATGATACCAGGTGGCCTGCGCTGAAACGCACATAGCAACAGTAACTAAAGGAGGCGGGACTTACCAGAAATTTGCAAACTGTCAATTTCAAGGCCCTTCATTATTAATAAACTCTGAATAAGACCATATGACCATATCAGATCTTTGAAATCAGTGAGATGTTGTAATCACTGCAAACTTTTCACCCTGTTTTCTTCGCTTTTTGTTTCCAACTCATTTCAGCTTTCTGGCACCCATGCTCGACATTGTTATTATTATTATTATTTATGGCAATAATTACTGTGATTTGAGAAGTGTTTTCAGCTCTGCTCTTATTCTGAGATGTTCCTCAAACTGTATATTTCTTTGTACTTCTCATCTTCACTCAGCCTCCACTACTGCTGCATTATTTCTCATTGCTAGTTCTTGGCTGCTAATTTTGTTCTTAACTGAAACCTGTGAAGATATTTCAGGGCCAGATGTTCATAAGGCGAGTGATAACATGTCTTGATGCAGTTTATGTTCTGTTTACTACGACTGTAGCTGTTCACACAAATTGCATTGGACCACCTACTAACTGCACTAACCAACTTACTGACTCGTGAAGCGCCGGGTTTAAATGGTGCACTGAAATACACACCAACAAGCTGAGGACAGAAGAGAAAGTGCAATAAAGTGATAAAAGGGTAGCAGCGTTAATAAACTTTCTTTCCCACAAAAATACTGTACAATTTGGGAAACAGTAACGGGGAAATTAAAAATTAACACCAATATCGCAGTCACTAGTCGAACTCTGTAGGAGTTCTGAGGGTTGATAGATGTTATTCTATCTTATTCTGAAATAATGTTATTCTATCTTATTCTATCTTATTCAGTCGAGCTGCTATATCTGCTGCCATTGTTAAATGAATGCTCCAATGTCTTTCAGCCTAATCTCTCTCTAGTCCATCTGTATCGTATGGTCAGTTACCATGGACAGTAATTTTGATGCATTTCCTTGCACTTAACAGAAGAACAGAGCAATCGGCTCATTGGCTTTCATTATTACAGTGCTTTGAGTGTACAGGCTTCCTGTACAGGGAAATTAATGTCTGTGCTAATTGACTGTATGCCACAGATGCAGCAGAGAGAGATTAGACTGAAAATCAATGGAATATTCATTTAAAAGAAATCTGAACAACATAAGAAAGAAAGTTATATCCTGGTTTTATAAGGTGGAGAAAATTCACCCAAACCTGGCTGATGACATTTCTGTTTAATCGACTGCAATTCCAGTATCGCCACCCATATTTGTACGATCCTCCCACATTTTGTGTGATATGAAAGATGGAGAGAAATATTGTGCACTTTTCCATGTTCTCGGTACATAGACTGCATATTTAGGCTTTCATACATGCTTTCTTGGACAGAATGTGTCCTGTTTGTGCTGGTAACCTGGCACAATGACTTAGCACAACTGGCCCTCTGAGTATCTACAAGGCAGCTCTGCCCACTTTAATATTTCTGGCACTTTTCTATAAACCTCAGTTCCAAAAGTTGTAAGAAATGTTAATAAAAAACAGAAAGCAGTGATTTGTAAATTCTGGTTGACCTGTATTAAATTTAAAACAAAAATATTTTGTTGTCGTTTTACATTATGATTTTTCATAAATATATACTCATTCCAAATTTGACACCTGCAACACATTCCAAAATATTTAGGATGGGAGCATGTTCAGCACTGAGTTACATCACCTTTCCTTTTGACAGCAATTAATAAGCATTTATGGACTAAATACACAAACTTATCCAGTTTGAAAAGTGGAATTTTTGCATTTTTCCATTATCTTCAGCTGTGCAATCATACTGCCATGCTGTTGTAACACGTGCAGAATGTTTCTTGCTGTCATGTTGAAATAAGTATGGACATCCCTGAAAAAGACGATGTCCAGAAGGCAGCAAATATTTCTCCAAAATATGTATCTTTCAGCTTTAATGGAGCTTTGACAGATAAGCAGGTTACCCACTAATACCCCCGACACCATGACAAACCCTGACTTTTGAACTTTACGCTGGTAACATTTCCACTGAGCATCAGTCCATTTCAAAAGAGTTTGAGCCCAGAGAAGTCGGCGGTGTTTCTGGATGTTGTTGATATTTGACTTCCGCTGTGCACAGTACAGTCTTAACTTTCATTTGTGGTTGCAGCGACGAACAGTGTTTATTGATGGCTTGTCAAAGTATTCCTAAGCCCATGTGGTGATCTCCATCACAGAAACATCACAGTTTTTAAGTAGGAACATTATATTCTTAAAATGTTGGATTATTCGGTGATACACATTTTGGCAAAATGGTAAGCCTTGACCCATCTTCGCTCATAAAGGACTCAACCTTTCCTGGACACTCCTTTTATATCCAAGCATGATTGCCTTTCCTTTTTAAGATGTTTTTGAAGATTATATAATGTTCTAGTCTTAAATTTTCCCTGTCCCAACATTTTTTTTGGAACTGAGGTTTGTCGAATTGAGGTTCATGGTGCTGTTAGGGTCGTACACCACTTTTGTACATATCACGCATGATTTCTCAGGCAGGATGTGTCCTATTTGTGCTTTTAACCTGCTGCAAAGGCTTAGTACAACTGGTCCTCAGTGCATCTATAAAGTATCTCTGCCTTCTCTGATATTTCTCTCACTTTTCTGAACTGCTGGACTGTGTGCGTGTGTGTATGTAGGTGTTGTCCAGAGGTGTGCAGATGTTTTGTTTACATTGTAAAGATTTTCAGATGTCTCTCTTTTTCTCTCTTCTTTGTCTTCTCCTTCATCTCCTCCGTGGCTCAGAGAGTTCTCTAAAGAGCGTGAGAAAGCGAAGGCGCGTGGAGATTTCCAGAAGCTACGTGAAAAGCAGCAGCTTGAGGAGGATCTGAAGGGCTACCTGGACTGGATCACACAAGCAGAGGACATTGACCCAGAGAACGACGATGAGGGATTGGACGATGACAAACCCAGAAACCGTAAGTACGGGACGGGCTAACACTGGGCAAAAGAAAATTAGTGTGTTGAAGTTTTTATTTATGATAATGTATATTTGTACACTCCATAAAGGCACTTATTAAGGCAATTATTAGGTGCTTTAGTAGACAATTATTATTATTTTAATTCTAATAATTTTAGTGGTACTACTGCTACTACTACTACTAATAATAATAATAATAATGATAATAAAGGTTTGGCACTTATGTGTCAGACTTGGTTCCTTTCAGGTCACAGCTCTGTAGAAACTAGCATTTCCCTCTTCTAAGACTCGGAATTCAGTTCAAGGCCTTGCTAATTGTTATTATTATTATATTAAGCCAATTTGCAAATGTACAAAATGGCACACCTTCAGCTTCAGAATAGACAAATAGAGCCCAGGGCACCATTTACTCATCTTGTTTGGTACTTCTTTGGTCTTTGGGCACTTGTAAAGTGATGGCTTTGTTTACTGAGCTTTTAAGTAGAAGCTCTAATGTCTGTCTGCCGCATCTGTAGTACATTGCCAGTTAACATGGACTGTAATTTCCCTGTATTTATCATATCAGATCAGAAAGCCTCTTTATTCAAAATATACTCATAATAGAAACCAATGGGATGATGTTTTATCTCCTCCCCATTGGCTTCCATCATAAATGTGCTTTTCAAAGGGAAACATCAAGATTATTGACCATGGTAATCAATCATATTCTACAGATGCAGCAGATAGAAATTAGGTTGTAGGTTGATTATGAGACTCTGAACTTTTGCTGCTCTGAATTTGGACCAAAATAGCTGCGTTAAAGTTTAATGTGGTCTTGTGAGGAAGCTGAGGCAGAGGAATGTTAGAGCTGCTCTAGACTTCCACACTAACATGGCAGAGGCTGGAAACCGTGTGACCACTGGGAATCAACCTGCTCTCACTTTAATACCCGACATCAGCTGTGGACACGAGTGAGGTGAAGATGTTAAACACTCTTAACAGCACACAAGGAGTGAAAAACCATGTCTGACCATGTACTGACCGTTGTGAGGACTCACACTTACACAAGAGCTAAGCAAAAAGCCATGAAGGCAAGTGCACAGAACGCCAGTGTTTGTTGATGTTGAGATTGTGGTTACATTGAAACCATGATGGAAATATAGGGTTTAAAAAAGAGGGGAAATGAGCAGGTCTTGTCTGCAGGGCAGCTCACGTTCAGCACCATCTTCCTCATCAGCTTCAAGTGCAAGAGAGAGAGAGGAGTCGACATGAGTAGTTTAGTTTAGTTTTGCTAACGCTGAGACATAAATATTTATAGAATGTAGAAATTGGGACTAAATCCATCTGGATTAGGATTACAGAGAAATATAACGTTTAACATTTTGTACAAATGCAGTAAAATGAATGAAATGCAGATCTTATAGTTCAGTAACCCAACACCACCTAAACTTTCAAACACAACTTCTATAAACACATCATCAGATGTCAGTTTGAAATATCAGTCAAATCTGATCATCTGTATGATGCCAATGAAATGTTTCCGCTGGATTTTGGACTGCTAACTTGTCCTACAGTTTTGAAGATATCAGCACTGGACCAGCATGTTTGGTCTGATTGTGAGATCAGTTTTTATACCACTTTTTAATTGGACGTATGGTTTTCCACGTAGCAACCATTCAAAGTCTGATTTTTCCCCAGTGAAGTAAATGGCCAGAAACTATGTGGCCAGACGTTTGTACACCCCTTTTATGTCACCGTACACAACACCACCCTAGAAACCACCTTCGTAACTGCCCAGCAACTACATTGGCTACCATAGCGACCACATTGCAACACCTTAGCAACCACCAGACACACTATAGCCACCCGTTAGTCACACCCTAGCAACCACATTGGATACCATAGAAACTGCTTAACAATACCCTAGCAACCACCTAAACTACCATAGCAACTGCCAAGCAACATCCTAGCAACCACATTGGATACCATGGCAACCACCTAGCAAAACCTTAGCAACCACTTTAGTCACACCCTAGCAACCAAATTGGATACCATGGAAACTGCATAACAATACCCTAGCAACCACCTAAGATACCTAAAAAATAGTAACTGCCAAGCAACACCTTAGCAAACACATTGGATACCATGGCAACCACCAAAGCTTATCAACTACCTGAAACACTATAGCAACTATCTAGTAACACACAAGCAACCACATTGGATACAATGAAAACTGCTTAATAATACCCCAGCAACCACCTAAAATACCATAGCAACTGCCAAGCAACAGCCTAGCAACCAAATTGGATACCATGGAAACTGCATAACAATACCCTAGCAACCACCTAAGATACCTAAAAAATAGTAACTGCCAAGCAACACCTTAGCAAACACATTGGATACCATGGCAACCACCAAAGCTTATCAACTACCTGAAACACTATAGCAACTATCTAGTAACACACAAGCAACCTCATTGGATACAACGGAAACTGCCTAATAATACCCCAGCAACCACCTAAAATACCATAGCAACTGCCAAGCAACAGCCTAGCAACCTCATTGGATACAATGGAAACTGCTTAATAATACCCCAGCAACCACCTAAAATACCATAGCAACTGCCAAGCAACACCCTAGCAACCTCATTGGCTACCATGGAAACTGCTTAATAATACCTCAGCAACCACCTAAAATACCATAGCAACTGCCAAGCAACAGCCTAGCAACCACAAGCAGAGTTCATATTAGCGGCTTCAAACAATCCAAACCCTAAGATCTGTCCCTGTCCGGCAGAGAACTCTGTCCTGGCATTAACGTTTCCCAGCATTTCCGTGTGCAGGGGAGTCCGTCCACTCTGCGGTGAGCGGCTTTAGCTGGCATGTGTAATGAGTGGCCAGCCATGTCTCTTCTCGTAACTCATGGTAGCCACATGGTGGCCATATGTCGGGCAGCTCTTGGTGCTGAAATCCTTCTGCTAGAGTGGTTTTGCTGGCGTAGCTTTTCTGGACTGGCTCTAGATTTCTCTGCCTGAGGGATCCTGCGGCCCAGCCAGCCATCACGCCATGTGTCACCAGCTGTGTGTTAGTGGACCCAAAACTCCACCACTCAGTGCTGGGCAACACCGCACCCTTCATCATGACATCGGCAGTGCAGGAATACATGTGAGCCCATATGTCCAGCCTTGTGCTTATGAACTGTGAGGAATGGAAAGATGGCACAGAATTTACTTCACTGCATTTCTTGGGTCATGGAGCAGAACAACATCAGTGGTTCCCCGGTTCTGTACATGAACAGTCTGACCCATACTATGATAGAACAATATAGGGTAACACTTTATTACAAAAGGCCCGTTGTAGATGATTAATAAACTCTTGATAGATTATCAGTAACACATCAACTACATATCAGTGAAGGAGCAGTAGTGAAGCTTCTGAATACACTGAAGTAAATATCCTGTAGATGTTCTGTTGATACATTACTGACATTCAGTAGATGTGTTGTTGATATATTACATGAAATAGACTTAATACGTTACTTTCATTACTCAAAACCCAACCCTAACCCTGGCCCTAATCCTAACCCTAAGCTTATCCAGTCCTAATCCAGTGAAGCTCCAGGTCCAGGATGGTGTCAGTGTGTCTGTATCAGCTGGTTGAGGATGTTGATGGTCTGTATTAAACCTGTTAATGTTCAGTTCCTCTCAGTTAAACACCTACAGATCTGAACTTGGACTCTAAATAAAGTGAAAAACAGCTGATTCAGATAATAAACAAATCGTATTACACAGTTTATTAAAGTCTCCTGAAAATCCACTGAATTTGTTCACTGCTGCTACATCATTGATGTGTTGACGAGTTACTGAGTTACAGTTACAGACTGTAGTCCATCTGTTTCTCTGCATACTTTGTTAGCCCCCTTTTACCCTGTTCTTCAGTGGTCAGGAGCCCCATGGACCCTCACAGAGCAGGTACTATTTGGGTGGTGGATCATTCTCAGCACTGCAGTAACACTGACGTGGTGGCGGTGTGTTAGTGTGTGTTGCGCTGGTCTGAGTGGATCAGACACAGCAGTGCTGCTGGAGTTTTTAAACACCTCAGTGTCACTGCTGGACTGAGAATAGTCCACCAACCAAAAATATCCAGCCAACAGCGTCCTGTGGGCAGCGTCCTGTGACTGATGAAGGACTAGAGGATGACCAACACAAACTGTGCAGCAGCAGATGAGCTATCGTCTCTGACTTTACATCTACAAGGTGGACCGACAAGGCAGGAGTGTCTAATAGAGTGGACAATGAGTGAACACAGTGTTTGAAAACTCCAGCAGCACTGCTGTGTCTGATCCACTCAGACCAGCGCAACACACACTAACACACCACCACCATGTCAGAGTTACTGCAGTGCTGAGAATGATCCACCACCCAAATAGTACATGCTCTGTGAGGGTCCATGGGGGTCCTGACCACTGAAGAACAGGGTAAAAGGGGGCTAACAAAGTATCAGAGAAACAGATGGACTACAGTCTGTAACTGTAGAACTACAAAGTGCACCTATATAGTAAGTGGAGCTGATAAAATGGAGAATGAGCGTAGAAACAAGGAGGTGGTCGTAATGTTATGCCTGATCAGTGTATATTGACTAGATTTAAGCTCATTTCACTTGAGAGGATCCCCTTTTTGCAGTGTCTCTATTTATGTTTGCTTGCTCAAAATGGTCATTTCACATTGGTTATTAAAGGAAACCTCATTACAAGGCAGACACAGCTGCTCTCTGCCTCAGCATTAAAGCGTTAATCTGTGTTGCTCTTGGGTTACGAGCACTTGATCTTGATATTTGACAGGCCGGTTATGTCAGCGGTGAGTATGACTCATGACTGTAGGAGAAGGATGAGTCCAGCTAGAGGCAATATACTGATTGTTCAGGAACACTCAGAGCCTGTTTGGAGGATTAGCTGTTAATGGTTATTTATGTCTGACACACAAGGAGCCTAAACTTGATTGATAGCATGAACTGCACTTTTCCTTTTAAAGCTTTTATTTGTCGAAAAGTTGACAGTTGATAGGTTAATTTAGATAAAGATAAAGTCTATTACAGTGTGAATTACAAGGGAAATGTGTCACTGTTGTCGGAAGAAAACCTCATGTCTCCAAAATGGTAACTTTACAGGAGAAGGAAAAAACCTACTTTACTTTTAATGTAAGTCAGTGGAACCAGATTTTTTTCCAAGTAATTTTGGGCCGTGTCTTTTGGTCCATTCAACAATGTAAAGGGCAACAGGCACTTATAAATTATTTAAAAACCTGAAAAATGACAAAAATGGAGATACGAGGTTTTCTTCTGACAGCAGCGATACATACACGTTTGTAGTGTTATTTAAATTATTGTTGCTCTTTTAGTTATGTGCAAATGTACAGTACTGGGCAAAAGACCATTAAAAACCTATTTAACAGACAATAAACAAAGAAAGAAACATCTACAAATAAATATACTATTATCAGTGTTTAGTGAGTCACTCTTTCCCTTTATTCCAGCTTCCATTCTGTTCAGGAGACTCACTTTCAGTTCCTCAAAGAATCTGCAGACGCACCTCCAAAGTTCAGTCTTAGAAGCTGGTTGATCATTTTCTGAAGTAATCAAACACATTCAGTGATGTTGAGGTCTGGACTGTGGATTGGTCAGTCCATTGTTCTAGAACCATCAGCAGCTTCTTTGTTTGATTTGCATATTTGACTGTCTTCTGTTATCAGCACACATTTAAGAAAGATGGTTCCTCAAGGGTTCTTTAGTAAAAGTAAAGATGCTATATAGAACCATTTGCATACTTAAATGATTTGTTGCATGGTGAATTGGTTCTTCAGATTGACGGAGAATGTGTTGTATATGGTTCTGTTTAGAACCTCTTTGAAAACGGTTCTATATTGCACCAAAAAGGGGTCTTCTATTATTACAAGGTTGACAACAGAAGAACCATTTGGGTGCTATAGAACCACATACAACACATTCTCTATCAATCTGGATAACCATTTCACCATGGAAAAAACATTTAACCATGCAAATAGTTCTATATAGAACTCATGGCTCTAAATAGAACCATTGTCTTTACTATAGAACCCTTGGAGAACCATCTTTTTTAAGTGTGTAGAGCAAGTTGGGCACTAGCCAAGCTAAGTTATATTCAGAGCCAGGAGTCAACATCCAAACTGTGATAGTGTAATAGTCCAAAGTAAAGAATAAATGACTTAAGTGTCTGTAATTCATCTGCTATAAAATGCCGAAATGCCACGGTTAGCTTAATGCTAACATAACAGGAAAATCCCTATTACCAGGCTAGCATACATTAGCATTATCTTAGTGTGGCTAGCGCATAAGAAAAGCTACTTTCAAGGCAAATTACAAGATTTCTGCATTAAACCTTGCTGCAGTATGACATGCTTGACTGGCACATTATCATGATTTTGTGATTATATCTGGTCTTTCAGCATAAATGAGTTTAAAAAGTTGAACATGTGGTCTCTCTACGCTGTGGCCATTGGTGCTCTCCACCACAACACAAAGCCACACCCCTGCCCCGCCCCCTTTACTGAGACAGCCAATGAGAGTACAAAATCAGCCCCCCAAAATGAGCTGTTCTTCACAGAGGATTAAATGACAGACTAACTAGTTTCAGCATAATCATGTTTGAACTAATAAAATGTTTGTATATGTATAAACGTTTGTCCATCTCAAAGGGGAATTACACCCAGTTTTCAAAATTTCTTAATAATTTAATCCTTGAGATGTAATCAGAGTGATTCAGAGTGGTTTGGTGTGAAATTATTCAGATTTTCTTTACAGTGGTGGTGATAGAAACCAGGGGTCGCCATGACTACAACACAAATATAGACATTTTATTTACTATCCGAAACCACCAGTGAACCTACACGAGTCTTCTGAGTTTATGTGGAATGTTGATGATGGAAAATAGTTGAAAATCAGAAATAATAAGCTTTCTTTGGGGACAATTTTGCATTAGAACACCCCACATGTACTAAAATCATATCTCAAACCATCATAAAACAATGATGTAACCATTTCATGTAGTAACTTTCTGTGAGGGAGCTTTTAGAGGTGGACGTCTGGTACCTATCACCGCCACTGTGAACTGACTAAGTTTCTCTAGAACGGAGCGTTTCACACCAAACCACTCTGAACGACTCTGTTTACATCTCAACTATTTAATTATGCAGAAATTTTGAAAGATCAGTGGAATTGCCCTTTAAGGTGTTTCTTCTATACTCTTCACAGTTGTCTTTCAGAGAGCATGATTTAAAATGGATTAAAACAAAAAAGTCTCCCTTAAATAAACGAAGGCCGAGCTCTGACTTTTGCACAGCGCTGTATCTGTTTATGTGAGGCTTATTTACGCACAGGGACAGGACAGGAGAGCAGAACGGAGGAGAAGGACGGGAAGAAATCAGATTAGAGGAAAGGAGAGATGAGAAGAGAAGAGAGATGTTACAGAAGCCACAGTGACAGAAAAGGAGTAGTGATGGCAGCTGTGAGCAGCCTCGCCATCTAGAGGCCCAGTGTGGAACTGCTTCTCATGACTGCAGACTCTCAAAACACTTCATTACGTTCACTATTAAAAATGGTTCTACAAGGATTCTTAAGTAAAGACAGGGGATCTATAAAGAACCATGAACCATGTTGAAAGCAATACTGTGATAATGTGACAAAGACTCCTAGCGCTGTAAAAGGCAGGACTTCGGATAATTAACCATTAGCCGCTGTGGTGATTTCTGTTATGGTAATGAACAATAGCCGGTTAAATGTGAGGTAACCAATTGTGTGTTGTGTTTATTGTTCAAAAATGTCCTCTGTCTGTTTATGGTAACATATGAGTAATTTCCCAACAATGTAGCCAAAAAGAAGTTGGGTAATTCCACCATTTTTCCACAATTTCTGCCTAATTCAGTGGTTGAGATGTAAACACAGTCACTCAGAGTGGTTTGGTGTGAAATGGCTCATCCAAAACCACCAGTGAATCTGCACATTTCTTCTGAGTTTTATATGTAGTGATGATGATGTGGAAATAGTGATAAATCAGAAAAAATCTTCTTTAGGGGCTATTTTGCCTCATAACACCCTGCCTGTATCCCTCCACCATGAATGGATTTTAAAAAGACATTTTAGGCCAAAATCTTCTCAGAATGATCATCAAACAATGTCTTAGACATCAGGCAGTGAATTCATAACCATTCCATGCAATAACTTTAAAATGAGCTTTCAAAGCCTTAAACTCTTCAGACGTCCAGTTCCCTTTATTTCACCTTAAACCACTCTGAATGACTTTGTCTACATCTTAACTGTTTAATTACGCAGAAATTTTGACAAACTGCTTCAGCTTATCTACGTAAATGGCTCTCTAATGCAGTTCTTCTATGATACATGATGCTTTCTGTGTTTTCTATTGTTTGAGAAGTTATGGTTGAATGTAAACCCAGAGTGAAAAGCCCATGTTTACGTGAACACATGTCTGTATGTGAATGCGTGTGTGTGGGTGTGGTCTGAGCTTTGGCCTTCTTCTGTTGTTTCCAGGGAAGACTCGTCGTTTACAGTACTTTCGTGGAGCGGTGAAGAAAAAAGCGGCCGTACTTTGTAAGGCGTGTGCGTCTGCATGGCAAATACTGTTTACTGAGCAAAAAAACTGTAAATGGCCTCAAAACCTTAACCCTGACCGCTCCCCACAGCCCGGCTCCAGAAACGTTACGAGAGGAGAAATTACCCTTTAAAAATAAAGAGGAGTGTCCTCTGAGGTCTGAAGTCACAGGGTTATGAGGGAGTGAAAGGGTTACCCCCCCACCCCCCCACCCCCTTCAGTCACGATGGTTACAAAACCTCAGTAATCCCCCTGCTCTCACAAGCGTTAATATTCACAATCATGACATAATTGTGCAGTCATATTCTGAATATTAAAAGAAACAATGACCCTTGATTAATGAGAGATCTTAAGGCATTTATTGCTATATTCGGCAGGGCTTTGTTTTCCTTTGGTTGGCATATTTAGAGCTGTTTGAAATATGGTGCATGATTACCCCAGTATTATTTTCTCTCGTTTGTAGTCTTCCTTGCAGTATTATCCCTTATTTCCTTATTGACTGTGCATGAATTATGCGTATACCTTTTTGTTTGCCACATTTAAAGATGCTCCATGGGTAAGTTCTGGTTTGGGCGATTCAGATGAGGTCATTGAGGTCACTGACCATCCAACTAAGGCAGCCTTTTAATCATAATCATCTCGGTACATTTATGAGTCATATGGTACAACATTTTTATTGTCTTTAAACGTTTCGAAGTGTACCTTTCATAGTTCTATACACATTAATATCATCTGATTTTTACTTCATATTGGTCATCGTAGCAAATACTTATTTACAGATTAGATACAGATGAGATTCAAAATCTTGAAATCTGATTTGAGACGATACAGTCGTATATCATTATAATCAGTGTCGGACAGTAATGAAGTAAATGTAATTCGTTACTGTACTAAGTAGTTTTTCATGTATCTGTACTTTACTGAAGTTTTTCCATTTTGGGTGACTTTTTACTTTCACTCCACCACATTTCAAAGTCTAATATCTCACTTTTTACTCCACCACATTATGAGAAATCTGTCGTTCCTTTTGGTTTATGTGTGAATAAAAACGTAACATCAAAACAAAAGAAGCACAAAGTAAGAACACCAATCAGGGCACAGCGCTCACTTTGTTTTGAGCTTGTTTTGACCTGTTGGTCATACCGACCCAGTACAGCACACGGTTCAACATCAGGGCAGCAGCGTAAAATTTTGGGAGAGTCTATTCAACATAAATGATGAACTAACCTAACTTTGTGTAAATAGACCACAATATAGAAATATGTACTCATATGCAGTTGAGACTGACGTGTCTTTATTCTGAATTTATACAAACACATTTCATTTTATAGTAAATTAGTTTAGGCTAGTTTATGTTTATGAACAGAGACCTACAGATGCAGTTTAGTAAAGGAAACTCATTTGTGAATCTGAGTTTAAAGTTTTTATTAAACTTAAACTTGTAACTAAATTGCATTAAGTTAATTAATCTTTTAGTACTTTTAGTACTTTCAATACTTAAGTACATTTAAAGGCAAATACTTTTACTCAAGTGGAGGTCTAAAGGGAGGAACTTCTACTTTTACTGGAGTAATATTTTACCTTGGGTGTCTCTACTTTAACTCAAGAACATGGTTTTTGTACTTCGTCCACCACTGTTTACAATACATTTTAATTATGAATAAGCAGCGGCTGAATATGTGCCTTGTATTTGTATGTTCATGCTAGTGTGTTCACCACACACAGCTTAAATTCATGCACTTTAATAGAGACACAAAGTTTGTGTAATGGAATCTGAGTGGAGTCACTCTGAAAGATGCTGCTACTGGTCTGTATATGGAGCCCATTTTATACACTTTCCTTGTATTTTTTACAACATAAAATGTGTGATTTTATGGAGAAACAGTCATAGTTCATTTTTATGTGACCATTTTCCAGCCTCTCTTTACCATTTAGAATTGAACAGCCTGTTTTGGTGGCTGATATATCGTCGCTGTCCAAAGAAAAATGTATCTCTAAAACAGTAATTTTACAGGAGAGCGCGAAACATTATTAACTTTTAATGTAAGTTAATGTTAAGAGGTTTTTTTCCAAGTGATTCAGTAGCAAATATCATGAAATGTTCACATAATATGAAGGACAGCTGCCAAGATCAAATAATGTAGCAACATAAAAACTGACAAAAATAGATTTTTTTTTATTGGACAGTGATGATATGTAAATTACCTCTCTTCTGATTGGCTGACCCCGTCACAAGTGCCCTATATTGTGCCTCATTTACAAAAGTTGGAATGTGTAGAACAAACCGTTAAGCTTGACTTAAAAATCATCAGAAGGAAATGTGGTGACGGCTGTGACATCACAAATATGATGAATACATAGTGGGTTGTTTTTGTATTTGTATGGGCCGTACGGACCAGGTAATGAACATGTTCAATATTTTCAGACTCTTATTTTTTAAAAGTGGGGTTTCAAAAGTTTGGTTTTCCATAATATGTGTTTAAGATTTAAAGGGGAATTACACTGATCTACTGATTAAAGCTTAAATGGTTAAAAAACTATACTGAGTCAGAACTCACAGTGGTGGTGATAGGAACCAAACGTCCATAAGTCCATTTAATGTTAGCAACAGAAAGTTATTACATTAAATGATTATAAATACATTGTCAGGATTTTCCACTATTTTCCCATCTGTAATGTTCTATATAAAACTCAGAAGACTCGTGTAGGTTCACTGGTGGTTCTGGATAGTAAATAAAATGTCTATATTTGTGTTGTAGTCATGGCAACCCCTGGTTCCTATCACCACCACTGTAAAGAAATTCTAGTCTTAAACTACTCTGTATGACTCTGTTTACACCTCAACAACTGAATTATAATTCATTCAGAAATTTAGTAAAAATCGGTGGATTTCCCCTTCAGTGAAACCCTATGTGATGAGGTGAATCCCTTTAGAAAGCATCCTATACATTACATTGTTAAAATAATGGAATCACTTGGTTTTTGGGTCTATTTGAGGAAAAGGGGCTGTGAAGTGGTGGTTTTGCTTTGAGATGATGATGACCAGTCCACTCGTGAGGAAGTGTTAAGTATTAGCTGATGACCATGCAGTTCAGGTCAAGCCAGTACTTTACTCAGAATAAGTGCCTGACAATGATTTTGTCGCCCGAACAAGTTAATCACTCACTGACATTACATAGGAAAATAAATGAGACTGGGTTTAGAAACTGCTGAAAGGAAGTATGAGTGCAAAAACATGATCATTTCAGGTAGAATATCTAATGGACGTGTTTTTTTTTTCAATTGTATATAATACAGTCTGGCGTTCTGTAGTCGGCGCCGTGTTCTTATGCCCATATTAGGAACTCCGGGTCTAAGCTCCATTTTTCTATGGTCAGAATGAATAGGATTTTTGAAAAATCGCCTCTATCGCCCCCTGTGTTAAATAAACATGTTCAGAACCCGACATGTTTTGTCCTGTGAACATTCTTCTCTCGAATACCACTGGATCCTCTGACTTACGAGGTCGTTAAAGAGCTGAAATATGAATATTGCTACATGTGAGCTAAAGCTACTGCACACTGAATAGACTGGCAGCCTCCTTAATCAGGCTTTGTCAGTGTACATTTCCATGTTCAGACTGAGGGCAGAAGAAAAGTAGTCAGAACAAAATTAGCAGGTTTCCCTGCAGTTCTCTGTTCTTCACCTGATTCTCACTGAAACACCATAGATCTTTCCTTTTAGCTTGATTTGAAAAGATCTACAAACAGACCTGCACTCAGGCTGATCCAGTACAGTCTCAGGACATTCGGCAGCTTTTTGTTCGACTTTTTTCGTTCCAACTTAAATGGTGCAGCAGTCAAGTTCTGAACTGCTGCACCATTTCAGCCTCGTAGTTTTAATGCTGGTAGTATTTTTGATAAGGAGTTTTAGCCTATCAAAATATCCTACCTAGACGTTTTATTTATACGTATACCTGTAAAAATGCGCAACGGTAGAAGATTTTGATAAGGTAGCACAACTCGTCAGAGCTCCGCCACAACCCGCCATAGTTTTGTGTAGCTTAGTGACGTCAGATTGACGCACAGTAGTGTTAGCTTGCATGTAGCAATGTTAGTATTATAGCTCTTTAACGACCTCGTAATTCGGAGGATCCAGTGGTGTTTGAGAGAAGAATGTTCACAGGACAAAACGTGTCGGATTCTGAACATGTTTATTTAACACAGGGGGCAACAGAGGCGATTTTTCGAAAACCCTACTCATTCTGGCCAAAGAGAAATGGAGCTTAGACCCGGAGTTCCTAATATGGGCATAATGAGAACTACAGAATGACGCACGACTACAGTGGTCTATTGTAAAATTAGGTGTCAGTTAACGTACCTGTGGACGAAGACAGCAGTTCCTCCTGCACATGGTGCTGTCCACTAAGCACTGTTCTAACTATAGGCTGTGATCTAGTTCACACTGTCAGGACGTGACCACTGGAGAGATCTGCTTCTGTTCTACACTATAATGACTTGTTAGGATCTAATGAGGCTGTCGGCTAATGCATTACACTCATCTCACTTTATGAAATGATTGTACTTCTTTCCTCTTGATCCTACAGTTGATCCTACAGTTATACACAGGTTAAAGAAAATAATCAGACATAACAGACTTATTGTGAAAGAAATTATCTGTAATGATGTCTTTTAAGACAAGTTAAATAAAAAAATTTGCTCATTGCGGTTGCATTCTAATGATAGTTGGGGGCAAAATGACAGAATATCTATAATGTATATATTTTCTTATATATGGATCATTCTACTGAACTGGTTGAAAATGCGCTTAGGACTTTTAACTGATCTTGGACTTAAAATCCTTTTTCTTTAGTCTAAAATTTTTTGCTTTGAGTGACCCTAAACCTTAATTATGTTTATTTTATTAAAACTCATGATTCAACATTCCATATTGTCACTACCAAAACAATCATAACTCTACCCAAACTTTACCAAATGTTTCAGTTGTGACCATTTCGGTGGCTCAGAAACTCAGCCAGTACATAACCAGCAAACACAGCTTTGAATAGCTGTTCTCACAGAAAATAATCATATTTTTTATTAAAACACTAAAAAGTGCTGAACTGCAGAAAATATGACGATTCTTAATGTTCCACACTGATTTCCAGACTTTGGGACACATTTACTTCAAAACAATGGGATCTAACTGCTCACCATGTGGCCATGAGGGACAGGGATGCAGCCTCACTTCCTGCTCTAAAATGCAGGGGTGTGGCTAAAATAAGGCTCCGCCCACAGACGTAAACTCTGTGTTTTGGTAGTGACATGAAAACGTGAGACAACATTTAAAGTTTTTTATGTAAAAATGAAACTCATTATAAAACTCTCTTATAAATGTAAAACTTCACTTTAAAAGAAATCAAAAAGATATTTAAAAATACAATAAATAAAAAAATAAAATAAAAATGAAGTATTATATGGATTATATGGATAAGTCGAAATTTAAGTTGAAATTTCGTATATATGTAGCTTATGGTGCCTTCAAGTCCTGTTGGAAACATCGGATTTACGAGACGAACACAAATGAACGCCACCACGATGTCGTATTTTTCAGTAAGCGCCGAGTTTCTGAGTTGGGGGGCGTGTCAACAAAAACCGCTGATAAACTGGCTGTATTTTAGTTATTCATCAGCCACAACCTTAACACTGCAGGCTGAAACCATCCACACATGGAAATACAGGTATAAGAACATGTTATGTGGCACATCTAACTGCATAAAGACATTATTTTACTCATAAGCATCTTCTGCTCTTCACTTTGTTGCAATAATGCAAAATACACAGATTTGTTTAATGAGAGAAAAAAAAAAGTAAACCAAAAATATTATTTGCAGTCTTATTTCCAACCAAAACCACTTGAACACAGATCAAGTCATACTTATGACCTCCAAAGTCGTAAGTAGGAGCTTTTTTGTTGTGAACAATTTTTTATTTCCAATACTAAACAGAAAACAAAATGTACAAAATGTGCAAATAAATGTTTTCCCCCCTGAACTCTCTCCCTCCACCCCCACCCTCCCATCCACCCCCACCCCCAATTGGAAAACTGGCACAATTAACACACAAACAAAAGATAAACACCATACATCTACAATAGCTTAGTATTTGCGTCCATATACATAGATACACGCATACCCTTACTAACACATAAAAAAAAAACGTAAATAATTAATAAATAAATAAATAATTTGCCGGAGTTAACAGAGTGAAAACAAAGAGAGTAAGTAGGAACTTCTGAGGAGGACTTGAAGGCAGCATTATTGCTATTTCTATTAATGCCTTGGGTTTCAATAGATCTGAACATAATGCTTGTAAATATCTAAGTTCTGAATATTGTTTTTTTTTTAATGGTTTTAAATATTAGTAGTTGTGATTTGTAGATAGCTGGCTTGCTTACCTTCCCAAAACCTGCCAAGCTGTATTTTTGGCCATGTGACACAGGCTCTGTTTTACATTTTAATATCCCATTGATGGTGTCAACCGGACACAACAGAGCTCAAAAACAGACTGTACACACAGGGCAGGGGCTCACGCCCCCTTCTGGTGACTACCTGTGCAAGTGCCTGCACACTATACTGCACTACATCCAATAAAACAGGGTTAGTTATGCTCTCATGAACACTTGGTATCGTTGAGGATTGAACTTGCAATCCCCTCATCCTAACGTAATTTATCACGATAACCGGAGCACATTGTGCCATATTGCCCACCTCTGTCTCATAATTCTGATTGCACTTTCAAATAGATGGACGTCATGCGTCTCAATCAGGTAACAGTGAAAATGCAAAATATTAAATAGAAAAAAGTGAAAAAGAAAGATTAGGTGGACTGGAATGTGTGAATGCAGCATGTACTGTAGTTCCCTCGCTCGGCTCTGCTTAGAGACCCCCACGAGCATGCACACAGAGACGGTTATCCACGCCTGCATGCGATTGGCTGCTTGACTGGTTTTGATTTATTCTGCTGCTGATGATAATTAATGGGCCGGTATTGTTTTCTGGCCTTTGTTGTTTCACCGCAGTGCTGTTTTCCACATTTCTCTTGTTTGTTTTCCCAGCTTTTATTTATTAATAACATTTTGCTCCAGGTTTTAAAGGAGTAGATCAGGCAAACATGCTAACGTGGCTAACAATGGATGTAGCCAGCATCGATTAGCATGATGTCATTTGCATAATGCTAATTGAGGGCCATTTGCTTTCACTCACTGTTAGCCACATTAGCTTTTATTGACTGAATAAGTCCTTTATAAGGAACCCAACGAGCTGGACAGCCTGTTTCTTAGAGGTTTCGTTTTAGACCTGCCACTGTAAATGATCTGATTTGGCGGCAGATCCTGGTTCTGTTGGGTGTAAATGTGTTCATCTGCAAGTGCTGAGTTATTCCCTCACACAAGCGCTCTCAGACAGAGCGCCGAATGCCACCAGATGACTTCAAATAAAGCGGGGAGCCTTGCTGTCCACGCCATTACTCCTCCCCATAAAAGATTAAAGATTTTGCCACATTTTATCAAAACTACAGAACATCTGCTCCCCACAGGGAGAAGAACTGCAGGTACCTGTGACTGTAAAAGAGTAAAAGAGCACACTCAGTGACAATTTGGTTGCTTTTATTGTCAAAAGCACTCACTATAGCGTAGTCATAAACTTGATATTTAATCTCTACTGCACCGTTTTTCTTTTCATTTGTCTATAAACTCTGTGGGCTTCTGCATATTTCATGTCCCTGATAGAGGAGGCAGTGGCTTTTTGTATGGAAAAGCAGCAATGTTAGCATTTAAAGGAACTGCATTTTTCAACCTATTCTCTATCTGCCACATCTGTAGCTTATGGTCTATTACAACAAGCAAAATTTTCCCTGGACGTTGGTTTGAAGCACACTTATCATAGAAGTCGAAGGCAACTGCCCACTGATTTATGCAAACCTCAGTTCAAAGAAATTTGTGACCGTATGTGAAATTCTAATAAAAACAGAGAGCAGTGATTTGTAACCCCTTTCATCTGCATTTCACCAGCCCACTTCCTTTAACTCTGCTTTCCTCCAGAGTTTAGTTCCAACCGGCATCGAACATGCTGTTCTCCCCTTAAGCCAGGGTTACGCTACTTGACCTTTACCCCAATTTTAGCCCTGATTCTCAGTCTGGCAGAGTCTGAGCTGGTTGATTCTAGTCTGCAGATGTCTGGGTCAGTTGGAGTCGACAGTTGGAGAGAGAGTCGAGTCGTGTCTGAGGGGCGCAGACTCAGATTTTTGGCCTCCTGATCGCATTTTAGACCAGTCAGAGTTTATTAAATATTTATTTTTTTCGACCCGACTCTGAGTGTAATCTAGTGTAAACTGATCAACGACTCAATCTGAATGGATTCCTGCAACAGCCAATGAAAACTGAGAGTGCGAAAGAAGAAATTACAGCAAATAAACAAAGAAAAATGGCGGAAAGGCTCTCACGTGTGGAGTCAAGCTTCTTAATGAGCAGAGTTTAAGGAACAATCAAGTTTATGTACGTTTAAAACTAAAAAATACCAACTGATCACATGTTTACCTGCTGATTCTTTACTGTGTCGGCGCAAACGGCAGAGAAAACAGCAGCTCACGTTTGTTTATTTGCGTCTCCTAGTAAAGGGAGTTCATGTGAGTTTGCATGAGTTCAGTGACTCCCGTTCAGTTCAGCAACAGCTTAAAACTTGAGTTGTGTGTGATCTCTAATCTTTTAGTGTGGATCCCCAATATTTCAGTCACCCAAAAAAATCTGCAGAAACCAGTCGTATAGTGTGAGATGCCCAGTCTGTTTATAATCTGATCAGACTTTAAAAGTCGTGTAGTGAACCCAGTGAGCTGAGTGGTGACCAATCAGATTGTTGATATATGGGGTGATAACCATTTGTGTCACGCCCACGTCACGCAGTGAGATTTAACACCAAAATACACACAGAGTAGGAGATATAACAGTTGACAAAACATTATAATTATGTTAGACTATTTTTTAATAAAAAAAAAAACAATATTAGGCTACTTTGGTGAAAAAATCCACATCAAAACTGGATCACTTGGAGTCTTCGGTCCGCAAATGATTATTAAGTTCTGTAAAAAGGAAAAGTGGTGTAACTCAGTGGTAAACAGGCTTTTATCCCAGCTTTTTTGGAATGTGTTGCAGGCATCCAATATTTCCAAAAACAACAATAATATCCTTAAGGCAAAACATGAAATATCGTGTTTTTGATTTAATACAGGTCAAACTGTGTATAAGCTCTGCGGACAAAAAATCAGTCACGACCTTAAACACACAAGGTGAGCTTGTGAATAAAAATTGCTTCGCTACCAGACAAGAATTGTTTCTAAGAGTCAACACAGGTTCTTCACAACCAATTTCTGAAAGAACACAATTTTTATTCACAAGCCATGAAACACGCCAGCGGTCCCTGTCCATCAGTTTCGTCTTTCGGCCACAATACTGCCGAGAATTTCCTGTAGGCTGGGATTTTCACCACTGCTAGTCAACCTGTATGACCTTTGATACACCTATACGTTCGGCTACTACCTTCACACTGTGGCCTTTGGACCAAATGCAGTCGCTCCTTTTTGCCAAACATTAACATCTGCTTTGTGACCCATTTTTCACACATGGAACGAGATATTCGCTGCACTGTACCACCTTTTCTCAATCTATGAATCCCGTCACAGGTATTTATAGCCCGATCATCCTCGTGCAGCACCATCTGAAGTTACTACCACCTTAAACACACAAGATGACTAATTTATAGTCCAGGGAGATTACTAATCACTGCTTTCTGTTTTTATTAGCATCACATACTGTCCTGAATTTTTTGCGATCGAGGTTTTTATTATAAGTGTGCTTTGAGGGGAAGATTTGTGTTCTTTTATCAAGTGCAGGGAAACACATTGAAATGACTGTCTCTGGTAATCAGCTGAATGCTACAGATGCAGCGGATAGAGAAGAGGATGAAAAGTGATATTAGTTTAAGATCAGAAGTGACAGGCGGAGAAGGACTAGCCTTGGAGATATGAAGCCTGTGATTAATACAAACCATCTCCTCGTTGGTAAATCAACTCTCTGTCTCTCTCTCGCGCACACAGTGAGTATTCCAGCGAGTGAGAATGAGTCGGTGAATACTGATAACGCTCCAGCTGGAGACATGGAGGGAGAAACCTGCTGCACTCGCCTAGCGTAAGTAACTCTGCTTCACCTCTCTCTCTCTCTCTCTCTCTCTCTCTCTCTCTCTCTGTCTCTCTCTCTCTCTGTCTCTCTCCTGTGCTCTTTCCCCTTCCTGTGTTGTCCACCTTCTCTTCTCTCCTTTCCTGCATTACTTTAAAATTTGTAGGCTTTAAGTTTAGGCCTTTTACTTCTCAACCCTCTTCTATTACTTTTTCTAAAGTAAATAAACTTAGTTACGTTTTTAGGTAATGAGAGACGTAATTTGTCTGATACTGACAAAGATACAAAAAATGACAAGAGTGTGATGCAAATGTAAAATGTAAATACTGTACTGTCCAAAAGTCTGAAACCACCCTCTTTTCTTTAATTTCCTGTTGAAAATTTGAGTAAAAGTTATTCATTTTCAGCGCCAGAAGCCTCAACAACTAATTATAATATCAAATCTATGAGTGACTCATTTGTCCACTCTTTACATTTGCGCACCTGATGCCACTTTAATTCTTCCATTCCTCCAATCTTAAAACCAACCAGTTGCAGCTGCAAGATACATGCTAACATTCACCCAAACACCTGCCCAAACTCACCCCTTTAGATATAACATTAGATATAAGAAAATCCACTGGCATAAGGAAGGAGAAAGTCAAAGCACAAAAAGAGGAGTTTCCAAAACTGCAGTTCAAGAAACTGATTAAAAGCTACAGTGAAAATGGGGCTCCTAACAACCATCTGGAAGAGCTGGTCGACCCCAAAACTGCCCCATCAGATAAACAGCACTTAAAGCTTTCATCTTTGAGAGAGAGGAGAAAATCAAGCTGCTTCAGATCTGAAAACATCCACAGGTGTTTCTGTCCATCCTTCCACTGTGAGAAGACGACTCAGCGCTGTGGGTCTGAAAGGATGTGTAGCTGATTAAGAAGAACCTCACTGAGAAAAGGAGACATCAAACAAAGAAGCTGAACAATGGACTGACCGCCCCAGAGTCCAGACCTCAACACCACTGAATGTGTTTGATTACTTCAGAAAATGATCAACCAGCTTCTAAGACTGAACTTTGGAGGTGTGTCTGCAGATTCTTTGAGGAACTGAAAGTGAGTCTCCTGAACAGAATGGAAGCTGGAATAAAAGGAGAGAGAGACTCACTGACTCACACAGCTGAGATTTAGTTGTTGAGGCTTCTGTGTGAATTTCTATTAAATGTGTGTTTTTCCTGATGCTGAAATGAGTGACTGAACTGAGTAGCTTGTACTAAATGGCTGTTTTGACTGGATATTAAATAAATGAAGGGTCTCTGACTTTTGCACAGTACTGTATGTAGAAGAAGAATATACAGTTGTCTTTCACGTGCTGTATAGATTGTATATTCTTTCAGCTTGTGACTCTAGTGAATCGAGCACAACTGTTTTTGTTTCTGTGGAGGAGCACATACTTTCCATACTGCCATATCATAGTACAGTGGCTTAATAAATATTCTGCACAGAGACAGAGCAGGTCCAGCGGCGTTTTAGGGCCACTGTTTATAAAAATAAAAAGTAGACTTCGAGAAAAAAGTCGTAGTATTTAGAGAAAAAAAGTCGTAGAATTATGACATTAAAGTGGCATTAATACCAGGAAAGGTCAATATTGTGGCCAAAGCCTTTGCGAAGTGAAGGCAGCACCTCCTGGTGTTAAATGAGGGGCAGTGAGTTGGTGGAGTTCTACTTTCATATCGATTCACCCATAAAGAAACACTCAGTCTCCCTGTCTCTCCTGCACATCAGCACCAGCCTGTTATTAGGATAAGAACCGGCTGAAACGGCTGAGCAGGAAACTGTGTTTATCTAGAATAAAGAGCCAGACGGACTCGGAGGAAACTGTCTGTCTGTGTTGTTGAAGGAGAATCTCAGGCAGGGTCGTCTACACGGCTATCGGGGCTCCATCTCCACACCATTCAAAGAGGGCATGAAGTTTCACAGACAGTGAGAATGATGATCAAAATGATCCACAGAGAGACAGGAGTGAGTGGAGCTCCGACGCCAGTACAGCAACCGAGACCCCAACGCGTTATGGCAGCCCCCCTACAGTACAACAACCGAGACCCCAACGCGTTATGGCAGCCCCCTACAGTACAACAACCGAGACCCCAACGCGTTATGGCAGCCCCCTACAGTTGGCCCACTTTATCCTCCAAATATTACGACTTTATCCTCCAAATATTTACAACTTTATTGTCGAAGTCTACTATTAATGGTGGCCCTAAAACGCCGTCATAAGCAGGAGAGCACAGAGCACAAATGAATTCTGCCTCATTGCTGGGTCAGCAGACAATGGGGCTGGCTGTAGCATTTGTAAATATTAGAAATCAAATGAAAAAATGAAAATTGGACAGTGATGATAGATTGATCGAAGTAAATAGACCTAGTGAAAAGAGGCTATGTGTCAAACATGTCAAACATTGGCAAATTTATTTTAGACTACAATGTCGAAGTGCAAATATCAGCTTAATAAAACTGAAATATGTTTTATTAATATGATATCTATAGTATATGTTTGATTTCACATTGAGAATAAGCCAAAAAATGCCCCAAAATACCTTGTGTTAAATGTATATGGTGGTAAATGGAGTTCTCGGATTGTTTACTTGGGGGATCTGTAACAGCGTGTTAAGCTACCACCCCCCCACCCCCCCCACCCCCTTTGTGGAGGCTGTACTTTAGCCATTTATTCCACTTTAATCTTAATCTACACTCTAAAAAAGATGGTTCTTCAGGGATGGTTCTGTTTATAACCATGAACACTTAAAGGGCTCCTTGCATGAGTAAATGGTTCTTTGTATGGTGAAAGTGTTCTTCACATTGATGAAGAATGTGCTGTAGATGGCTCTACAGAACACTGTAACAATAAAAGAACCCTTTTGGTGCTATACAGAACCCTTTTCAAAAAGGTTCTATATAGAACCATATACAGCACATTCTCCATCAAATGAAGAACCCTTTCACCATGCAAAGAACCCTTTAATCATGCAAAGTGATCTTTTTAAGAGTGTAAATTTTAAAAAATGCACGTTAGGTTGTGCTCCCCAAATATAGTTCAGAAGCAGGTGAGGGATTTTTTGCTCAAAGCTGCTTTAATGGTTTAGACACTAACATTAGGTGGATCTCAGACAGATTAAAGGGGGACTTCACCATTTTTTCCAAATTTCTGCTTAATTCAATCGTTGCGATGTAGACAGAGTAATCCAGAGCGGTTTGGTGTGAAATAGTTCAGATGTCTTTACAGTGGTGGTGATAGGAACCAGGGGTCGCCATGACTACAACACAAATATAGACATTTTATTTATTATCCAAAACCACCAGTGAACCTACACGAGTCTTCTGAGTTTATATGGCATGTTGATGATGGAAAATAGCGGAAAATCTGAAATAATAAGTTTTCTTTGAGGACTGTTTTGTTGTGAGGCACAACACCCTGCATGAACCCCTCCACCATGAATGGATTTTGTTTCAAGCCAAAACCTTCTCAAAACTATCATAGAACAATGTCCCAGACATCTTCAGACGTCTGGTTCCTATCACCGCCACTGTGAACAATTCTGACTCGGTAAGTTTCTCTAGAACTGAGCGTTTCACACCAAACCACTCAGGATTACTTTTTACATCTTAACCATTCAGTTATGCAGAGAATTTTGAAAATTCTGGTGGAATTCCCCTTAAAATATAGAAGATGAATACAGCAGAAAGTTTTCTCTCTTTCATTTCCTCCCACTTTCAATACAAGCCATCTCTTTGATCGTGATGAGCTTTTTGTGGTTTGTTACGCACGTGTTATGTTATTTCTTGCCTTTCCTTGCTGTCTCTCTCTCTCCTTCTCCTTCTCTCTCTCTCTCTCTCCCTCTCTCTCTCTCTCTCTCCTGCTTCTCTGTGGGTGCTATTCAGCCGCTTCCTCAGCTTGGCATAGCCACAAGGGGGCCCTAGCTCATAATAAACGAGCCCTGTGAATGTGATGTGCTGATTTGGTGTGGGTCTCTGTGTGGTGAAGCAGGAGCCGCTGACTGCACCTCTCTGTCGCTCTCCTTGGAGACGATGTCCTCCATGATGTCATGTCCTTGTTCTGTTTGTATAATCCATTCTGTTTTTCGTTCCAGAAATAGGATCTCCAAATCCAAGTTCAGGTTAGTACATGTTCTCACTGTCTGAAGGCATGGTTTGCCGCCCGATGCCCTCCTCAAAGCTCTTCATATATGTGTGTTCGTTTACTCGTGCACTGTACATCCGTTCTGTGTGTTGTGCTCTTTCCGTTTGTGTCCCGATCACAGTGAGACAGTTGCTATGGTTACCCCTAAGTGCCCTTAGCCAATAAAACCAGGGTTTGACATGCTGAAGAGAGGAAACTTTGTTTTGAGTCACTCTCATATTAGCAGTTTTAACCCGCTTTGCACTGAATTACCTGCTGAAATAATTTATGTTGATTTGAACTGACACTACATGGATTTCCACTAATGGAAACTAATACTCGCTGCCTTAAAACTGCAGTTATATTTATGTGTACTCTCTCTCTCTGCCTCCCTCCTCCTTCCTCTGTCTGCAGCCGATATTCACGCCGCTGGAATCGTCTGTGCCGGCGTAAGTGTCGGGCTGCTGTGAAATCAAACGTGTTTTACTGGCTGGTGATTTTTTTAGTGTTCCTGAACACTCTCACCATCGCCTCGGAGCACCATCAGCAGCCGCAGTGGCTCACAGATGTACAAGGTAATCAACAATGAATAACTAGCTAAAATAAGATGTTCTGAGGAGCTCAAAGCCTTTCATCAGCACACAAAGACTCACTGTTACTGAATGTGCAGGCAATGATGCTTACAGCTACACTCTACTCCAAAGCTATACAGTTTTTGTTGATGCAAATGAACATAGGTGCCAGCTAGAGGGGGCAATACCCCACCAACCCTAACACAGAGCTCGAAAACAAAAACCATGGTGATAATACTGAGTTGGGCCGTCTGAAAACGGCTGAAACAGTAGTTTCTGGTTGAGAAATCCCACTTTGAGAACCACCGTTCAGGTGAATTTTCATTTTCTTTCCCCATTTTCCATCATCTTCAACTCTCCCGCTCACAGATATCGCCAACAAGGTCCTCCTGGCCCTCTTTACCGGCGAGATGCTTCTGAAGATGTACAGTTTGGGCCTACAGGCGTATTTTGTCTCTCTCTTTAACCGCTTTGATGGTTTTGTGGTGTGCGGTGGGATCCTGGAGACGATCCTGGTGGAGACAAAGATCATGTCACCTCTTGGCATCTCAGTGCTGCGCTGCGTGCGCCTGCTGCGCATCTTCAAAATCACCAGGTAAGTGCAGAAGTCAAGTGTGCAGAGAGTCAGCGGTGAAGCCAAAGCAGTGGCGTTGGCTATCACTGCAGTCTTATTGGCCAACCTGGGTGCCATCCAAAACCTTTATTCACATAACGGGCTGATTAGAATGACATTATGTGCAGCAGAGTGAAACAAATGTAAGATTTGTAAAACCGCAGCTTGGTTGTAGTTGTAATTAGAAAAAAGCTTCACGCTCCCTAGTTAGACTCAGTGGCAGAAGCAATTAAAATCTCCATTTAAATGTCATTTCCTAGATTGATTAGATGCATTAGTGTTGAGTTAGAGGGGAGAGATCAACATGCAGATTGGAACTAAACTCTGCAGGAAAGTAGATCTCCAGGAAGAGGGTTAGTAACCTCTGCTCTACAGCATGTGAAGCTTCAGAGTTACCCATTCATCCAACGTCTATGTTATAATTTCAGTTTGCATAAAAAAGGTAGACTGCAGTCGGCCTTTGTCTTGATTTCTGGGCCATTTTTGAGAAATGCACTTGTTTTAGGGTTTTTGAACTTTGGATCCCCTGAATTTGCCTTTGCCCCCCAGTGGATACCCAATATATACAGTCCTGGAATCGCCACTGCAGAGTGAGATTTGGAGTCTGTGGTTCTAAGATACATGATCCTCTTAATCTGGCTAAAGTAGTGAGGAACATCTGAAGTTGCTGGAAATAAACTCTGCAGGAGGGCAAATCTTCAGCAACCTCACTGCTGGGCTTTAGCTAATTCTTCAGTGATATGAAGCTGAAGTCAGCTATTCGTCAGCTTCTTGTTCGAATTTTCCTGTTCAAGCATAAAAATTACTAGAAGTGTGCTGATGTCTTGGTAGCAAGCTAGCAAAATTTCCTGTTCCACCTTAAATAGTCCGGCAGTTCTGAAGCCTGAAGCGCCAGAATGTAACTGCTGCTCCATTTAAGCTGGAACAGGAAATTTTGCTAGCTTGCTACCAAGACATCAGCATACTTCTAGTATTTTTTATGCTTGTTATGAAGAAAACAATCATAAAACACTGAAATGACATTAAACTAAGATCATATGATGGTTATCGTACTTTTTAACGGAGAAAATTCTCACATTTGCATCTCTTTGGTCTCTTGTTCTCCATCTTGCCGGTTTTTCTTTTTTTCTCATATCTCTCTGTTTGGAGTCTCTGAAAAACCTCTGTTTGAAGGGTCATGTAGCCCCAACACTTCACCCTCCCCCTCTATCTCAACAAGAATCGGGACACCCTACCCCTAGACATGAACGCACACAAAATGGAGGGGCAGGGCTAAGTGGTAGGGGCGAGGGTTGAAATGGGATTGGGCCTAACTCTCCTTCTTGTGGTCCTCAGGTACTGGAACTCTCTCAGCAACCTGGTGGCATCTTTGCTGAACTCCGTGCGCTCCATCGCCTCCCTGCTGCTGCTGCTCTTCCTCTTCATCATCATCTTCAGTCTGCTGGGCATGCAACTGTTTGGCGGGAAGTTCAACTTCGACGAGACACGTCGTAGCACCTTTGACAACTTCCCCCAGTCTTTACTCACAGTCTTTCAGGTCTGCTTTCATTCACGTTTTACATGTAAAACATACCAAAGTAATTTTCCTTTACAGTATTTATGCATTTTTTTGTTTTATTTGCTGCAACGGTTACAGATTCTGACTGGAGAGGACTGGAACTCAGTGATGTATGATGGGATTATGGCGTATGGTGGGCCGTCATTTCCTGGCATGCTTGTGTGCATCTACTTCATCATTCTCTTCATTTGTGGAAATTGTATCCTTTGCAGCACAAAGCGTTAATCGTCTTGTTGCGGTACCATCCTGAGCTGCCCCAGGCCCAGTCCCAGGTCTCTCTACCACACCAGAGGAAGAGCAGACTTTGTGTACTGAATGGATATCGGGCTTTCCTAGTGAATGTTGATTGTCTTGAATGGAGAATCTAGAGGGTGTTGCCGGTAGTGCTGCTAAAGCTAGAGCTGCTAATGGCAGTGCAAATACTCAGACCTTTATCGCTCATCTAGATTAATGACGCATGTGCCCTATATTTTAATTCAAATTTAGACTGTGCCTAATTTCTTAAACCTGTATGAAATCAAGTGACGAAAAGCTCCTGAGCTAAAAACAGACATCCTCCTCAATGTGTTCTTGGCCATCGCTGTGGACAACCTGGCAGATGCGGAGAGCCTGACATCAGCTCAGAAAGAGGAAGAGGAAGAGAAGGAGAGGAGGAAACTGGCCAGGTACTGGAACCACAGAACATCTCGGGAAAACTCTCAGTGACCACTGATCTCTTCTGAGTTGTACTGTTGTGCAAAAACCTTTTTTTTGTTGTTGTAATTTTCACAATTTGAAAACTCCAGTTACTGTTTGCATTGTGTTAAAATTCCTTTATAAATGAAAAAAAACAGATAAAGTCATTTGAACGCAAAAAATCTTATATTTTTTCTAATATGTATATTATATCTTATATATTGAATTCCACTCACAGTTAAGAATGGCTTTTGCTTTTCCTATAAAGTTACCATTTTAATGATTCAAGAGACAAATACACACACATACACACATATATGTGTGTGTTTGTATATATGTGTATATATGTGTATATATATATATATATATATATATATATATATATATATATATATATATATGTATATCGCTGTTGTCAGAGGAAAACAAAATGGTAACTTTACAGGAGAAGGAAAAAATCTACTTTACTTTTAATGTAAGTCTATGGAACCAGACTTTCTTCCGAGTCATTTTGGGCCGTTTCTTTTGGTCCGTTCATCGTGACAATTACACACAATGTAAAGGGTAACAGGTATTTTCAAATTCTTTGAAAAACTGAAAAATGACAAAAATGTATATACAAGGTTTTCTTCCGACAACAGCGATATGTATGTATGCAGATGTACGTAGTACTGTGCACAAGTCTTCCAAAGCACACAGTCTAAAGCCATTTATCTCGGCAGTAAGTGTGTTTTGCCTGTAAAAACACCATATATCCTTAGAATAAATGTAAATAAACATAAATACAGTAAAGGGTAACAGGAATTTCTTATTTAAAAAAAAATAGCTGATATAAGTTACTTTGAAGAACAAAGTTTGGTTCCAGATTTCTCCTGGATGCCTCCAGACATCACATAGATGTTAAATTTGTTAAATTGCATCAGCAGCACATGATTTCATTCAGTGAAGTATTGATTAGATAAAGCAGATACTGGATGATAACTGCAAATACTACTGGGCTTCCTCAAGGAGAGGCAGGGAAGGGTTAAACATAAACAGTGGCAAACATAAAATTACTCCTTATTCTATTAATGTTATTTGTATTTATTGTAATATTAGTGTTTTCTGCGCAAATACTCAGTCTTGAGCTCCAGCTTTTTAAATGTAATTCTCAGGTGTCGACAGCTTTTGCTCAGTATGTACATATACTCAGTCATATATTAGCGGTACTGCACACTCAGCCGCTCAACACGTGTGAATAGTGATCGGCTCACCGTGACCAGCGTATTGTATGTCTCACAGAATGGCCAGTCCGGAGAAGCGGCAAGACAATGAGAAACCTCCAATAGAGGAAGAGAAAAGAGAAGAGAAGATTGAGCTGAAATCAATCACTTCAGACGGAGAAACACCAACCACCACCAAGGTAAGACGTTCACTGGAAGACGTTCGTTAAGATGATGCTCATTAATTGATTTCCCAACTGACTTTTTTCCATTCCACTGAAAACAGGAAACTCTGTTAGATATTCTGGTACTTAGACTACATTACACCTCCATAAACCCTTCATGACAGCTGACACAGACCTACATTTATACTTATTCCAATTGGCACAAAGTGTCAACTTGACAAAACATCTGTGTCAAGTTCCATTGATTTTTCTCGGACATTAGGCTGTTGTTACACTTTCTGGGGTCAAGTCAAGTCAAAGTTTATTTATATAGCACTTTTTACAGCAGGTGTGGTCACAGAGCAGCTTTACAGAAAAATCCGGGTCCGAGCCCCCATGAGCGTCGCCAATGGTGACGGTGGCAAGGAAAAACTCGCTAAGAGCAACAGGAAGAAACCTTGAGAGGAACCGAGACTCTAAATGGGGACCCATCCTCCTCTGGTCCACACCGGATAAAATATTAGAATACAAAACGGGAAAAACAGGTGGAGCAACGGTCAATTAGATAGTTTGAGTTTATGCAGCAGCAGCAGCAGCAGGAGGGTCAGTTCATGCAGGTGAGGTGCAGATCAGCCAACAGAGATGGAGCTCTGGTGACTCTAGCAGCTGTGATGGCTCACATGTGGCGACTCAGGCAGACGTCGCTCAGGGGCTCAAGTAAAGGGAGGGAGAGAGACAGACAGAGAGAGCAAGAGAGAGAGAGATTAACAGGACAGGTCAGTTTATTGAGAGATATTAGTGAGTTAATAGTGCAGCAACTGATATCAGCAGAATGCTTGTGCAGACAGAAGTTTTGAGTCTAGTTTTAAATGTGGAGAGTGTGTCTGAGTCCCGAACAGAGGTCAGGAGATGATTCCACAATGTTGGGGCTCCGTAGGAAAATGCTCGACCCCCTGCTGTGCTTATTCTAATTCTAGGAACCGTCAGCAGGCCGTTATTCTGTCAGCAGGCCGTTATTCTGTTAGCGGAGCGTACTGTGGGTTCGTATGACTGAACTAATTCACTGAGATACTTCGGGGCCATTTAATGATTTATACGTTAAGAGAAGGATCTTATACTCTACACCACATTTAACAGGTAGCCAGTGTAATGATGACAGGATTGGGGATATATGGTCAAACTTTTTGGTCCTTGTAAGACTCTAGCAGCTGCATTCTGGACCAGTTGGACCTTATTTATTAAAGTGTTGGAGCGTCCAGCTAAAATGGGTGAAATGGCAGCTTTTCAGGTCAGGCTGGTTGAACCAAAGTGAGCACTTTCTGTGGCTCTTAGATAAAGTGAATTGCATTTTAACATTTATAAGATTTAATCTGTGTCACATAATCAAAATCGTGTCAGAATATGTTGGGATGTAACAGAAAACGTATTGAGAATATGTATTCAGACTATAGAAATTATCTGTATTCAGTCCGAGTTACATTTTGCCAAGTCAGTATTCAGAATAGTTACTTTTACATTTGTAGAAAAACTTTTAGAAAACTTACCTACCAACCTTAAGAAATGTACCATCTTTAGAAGAAATGCTTGTTTATTAACTATTTTAAAATCACAGCATATAAAAGACTCCAAAGAAGAACTCAAAAACGGCTTCTTTACAGACACCGAAGCTCCTGCTAAAGCCTAAGTGGACTGATAAACCAAACTGATGAGCCAGTTATTAATCTCAGCATCACTAAACTCGTTTGAGGGATGATGGAACTGAACAGTCTCCTCAGTAGTGGACGTGTTTACCAGTGATAAGCTTAGTATTGGTGTTGTACTGGACTCATGCAGGTGTTTTGTGTTACCTCATCAACTGAAAATCACAGCTACCCGCTTTATAGTCAGATTCACAAGATTCTGTTGTTGAGATATGGTGAATTCTGCATAGAGCCAAAATAATGTCTCATCTAGATGGCCCAGCCCTCCATAACCTCACCATACTGGATGAAACAGAAGTGTTCTTTCTTTATTTGCTGCTTTCCTTCAATCCTGACTTGTGGTTTTTGTGTGTGACGTGCAGATCAATATCGATGACTACACAGGTGATGAGAATGAGGAGAAGAATCCATATCCAGTGAACGATTTCCCAGGTACCACAGCGCCAGTGTTAAAACAGGAGATTAATGTATCTGATCGCAGCACAGAACACAGAGATAAACAGTGAATGAGCCCCTATAGTCTAGTACACAAAGAATTATGTGTATGAGTGTGTATATAGGACACTCTCTAAAATAGCACCTGTAAGGTATAAAAACACAGTCATTGGAACAGGTTCTTTTAAAGGGCACATATTTTGAAATAAAGCTAAGCTGAGCTAAGATAAAATAAGATAAGATGCTGTATTTTCATTGCTTAGAGCAGCAATCCTAAATGTGCATTGACAAAAAAACATTAAACTAGGAATAAAATAATAATATATATAATAATAATATAAGCTAGTATACACACTGATCAGGCATAACATTATGACCATCTCCTTGTTTCTACGCTCATTGTCCATTTTATCAGCTCCACTTACTATATAGGTGCACTTTGTAGTTCTACAGTTACAGACTGTAGTCCATCTGTTTCTCTGATACTTTGTTAATAGCAGGTACTATTTTGGTGGTGGATCATTCTCAGCACTGCAGTAACACTGACGTGGTGGTGGTGTGTTAGTGTGTGTTATGCTAGTATGAGTGGATCAGACACAGCAGTGCTGCTGGAGTTTTTAAACACTGTGTCCACTCACTGTCCACTCTATTAGATGCACCTGCGTTGTTGGTCCACCTTGTAGATGTAAAGTCAGAGACGATAGCTCATCTGCTGCTGCACAGTTTGTGTCGGTCATCCTCTAGTCCTTCATCAGTGGTCACAGGACGCTGCCCACAGGACGCTGTGGGCTGGATATTTTTGGTTGGTGGACTATTCTCAGTCCAGCAGTGACACTGAGGTGTTTAAAAACTCCAGCAGCACTGTTGTGTCTGATCCACTCAGACCAGCGCAACACACACTAACACACCACCACCACGTCAGTGTTACTGCAGTGCTGAGAATGATCCACCACCAAAATAGTACCTGCTATTAACAAAGTATCAGAGAAACAGATGGACTACAGTCTGTAACTGTAGAACTACAAAGTGCACCTATATAGTAAGTGGAGCTGATAAAAAGGCCAATGAGTGCAGAAACAAGGAGGTGGTCAGAATGTTATGCCTGATCGGAGTAAAATGCACAATATTAAAGGGAAAGGCTGTATAATTTAAAATGATTAAAAAGTAAAATAAAAAAGGGTGAATATAAAAGAATGTAGTTGCTATGTTATTGTATATGAGGGTATTGCATGTTTGTGGATGGTTGTGTTTTTATTTACAAATAGTGGAGTTTAATAATAAATATAAATCTTCACATACCTCACTTTTTAATCCTCTGAGGTTTGAAGGCATTTTCTCGATTTGTGCATATCTTGTTTTAAGTAACTGTATCTTGTAAAAGTATCTTATTCCATTGGCAGATCATTTTACTTGTTTTAAGCAAAATGATTTTACTTTGTTTTAAGTAAAATGATCTGCCAATGGAATAAGACACTTTCACTGGATAAAACTACTTAAAACAAGTAAAAATGTACAAACAGGTGGAATAATCGTATAATGTATTCTTATAACAGTCTCATAATGAGAAATATTAGATTTATTAACTACATTTAAGATGTTTTCACTTGCTGAGATACCATTTTCTGCATTCAATGGCCACCATAACAAGCCTTTTCATTGCTCTCTCTCTTTCCTGCCTTCTCGTTCACTCATTTCATAGGAGAGGAGGATGACGAAGAGCCAGAGATGCCGGTGGGTCCGAGACCACGCCCACTTTCTGACATCCAGCTGAAGGAGAAAGCTGTTCCCATGCCAGAGGCCAGAGCCTTCTTCATCTTCAGCCATACCAACAAGTGAGAGGCTTTCTCCTCTCTCTCTCTCTCTCTCTCTCTCTCTCTGTCTCTCTTTCTCTCTGTCTCTCTCTCTCTCTCTCTTTCTCTCTCTCTCTCTCTCACTCTCTCTCTCTTTCTCTCTCACTCACTCTCACTCTCTCTCTCTCTCTCTCTCTCTCTCTCTCTTTCTCTCTCATTCACTCTCTCACTCTCTCTCTCACTCTCTCTTTTTTCTCTCTCTCTCTCTCTCTTTCTGTCTCACTCACTCTCTCACTCTCTCTCTCTCTCTCTCTCTCTCTCTCTCTCTCTCTCTTTCTCTCTCACTCACTCTCTCACTCTCTTTCTCTCTCACTCCCTCTCTCTCTTACTCTCTCTCTCTTTCTCTCTTTTTCCTGGGTTGCCAGTTTGTGCGTGCATTAGGCTCGTCCCTTCACCTACTGGCATCATATCAGAAACGCCTACCTTATAAAGTGCACTTTGTAGGTGGACAATTCTGCTTTTGACTGTTATTTTTATTGGAAAAACAAGTTTCCCACCAGGAAGCCCCGTATGAGGACCGTTTGAAGTTGGACAGTTGAGTCAGTATGTTGTCGTTTTTGATGCAGCTTTATGACGTCAATGCTATTTTGAGAAAGAAGCAACAATCCATCAGCCTGATCAAAGACCACTGTACAAATATAATAAATGGTAAAGTAAATTTAAACATGTAGCCCACTTTTTATTTCTGCTTCGTGCTCAGAAACACCAGTGAAACAGGGAATAGACTCCGGCAAGCTACTAAACTACAACAGCCATTTCACATCCTCTGTGTTTTCTTTACCTCCAATAAAAACCATGTGAACGTGCACAAAAACTACCACCCCACTTATGACTTCACTGAAGGCTTAGCTCCGCCCACTCTATTCACAACCAGTTGTGTCTTATGTCACTGAAGAGCTAATTTCCTGTAGAACCAAATAAGAATATCCAAATATGTATAATTCATTTTAACTAACAACAGCATTCTATCAAGTGGCGCATGCTTTCTGAGCTCTCACTGGCTGTTTTGAGGCCCCGTCTTAAAACTGTTTTTCTCATCGCTTTTCTCTAAACATCAGTTTCTAGAGCACCTGCATTCAGGAAATGTTACCTGTTCATTCCTAACCCTATTTTGAAGGATATTACAGTCTGCATGTATGATCGATTATTTACTAGAAAATGACCTGAAACACATTTTATAAATGCAGTGCCAAGTTTTTTCTTGATTAAACAATAAAATGATGAGATTTCAACAATCTGCTGGGTATAAATCTTTCTCTGGAGTGTGTCTTCACAGTTCTAATGTCATCCAAAGGCTAGATTTTTTAAGCATATGTATATGTATGCATATTTAAGTAGATCTCATTTGCATATCTAAATGTAATTTTTGCAAACCGTTAAGTACAAAAATACTCATGAGAATGTCAGTGAGCAACTGACAAAGATGGATCTGTTGTTAGTAAAAATTATTACATTCACCTGTAGTCTCTCAGAAAAGATGGTTCTTCAGAGGTTCTTCATTAAAGGCAGTGGTTCTATTCAGAACCATTCCCATGCTTAAATGATTCTTTGCATGATGAAATAGTTCTTCAGATTGATGGAGAATGTGTTGTTTTTGAAAATTGTTTGGTAACACTTTACTGTAGGGCGCTGTTCATAAGGCAACATGACACCTACATAAGCTTGTCGTGACAACTGACATAACCCTACATAATTGTTTATAAATGCTTGTTCCAATAAGCATCATTCACTATAAAGGTTACTTTTGCCAATTTTGATCAAAGTCAGCTAAAGTAGTCTTCATGACAGATGACGCCTGTTGTAATAAGCATTTATAAACAGTTATGTAGGGTTATGTCAGTTGTAATGACAACGTTATGTAGGTGTCATGTTGCCTTATGAACAGCACCTTACAGTGAAGTGTTACCAATTGTTCTATGTTGCACCAAAAAGGATTCTTCTGTTGTTACAAGGTTGATATCGTGTCAATAGAAAAACCCTTTTTGTGCTATATAGAATCATATACTTCACACTTTGAACAGAACTCATTGTTCCAACTATACAAACCCTTGAAGAACCATCTTTTTTAAGTGCATAGAAGACCTTGGAGGAAGCTGTTCAGATTTCAGAAATATCTGGACTATTAAAAGTCTTGGAGAGATCCATAATGAGTAGAGTTTAGTTTTGTAACCCCTCTCAAAACAAAAATAGACCTGTACAGTTTTCGTTGAAAAATGAAAGAAATCAGTGTAAGAGCTTATATGCACTGAAAAACCCCACTCCTGAGCTCAAATCCAGCCTCTTTAGCAGATTTCTTAATCGGATTTCTGGGCTTTAATCCGATCTCAGAAATCAGAGCGTGCACTTCACACAACCCCTTAATAATCGGATAACTGCCGAAATTGGACAATGATCATATTATTAAGTGCATGTAAACGAACATGCCCAACAATCTGTTCTGTAAAAATCTTTTTCTGAAGTGTGTCTTCATAATTCTAAAGTCATCCAAAGGCTAGATTTTTGGTATTCAAATCTATTGATGAATATACATATTTAGGTAAATAACATCTCATTTGCATATCTAAATGTAATTTTTTCAAAACATATGTCATTAATGAACTGGCAAAGGTGCATTGTGATATCTATGGTTATTAAAATGTCCTTATTTCCCTGTAGCCTCTCACTTTAACACACCTAGAAGACCTTGGTGGAATCGGACTGCAAAAATATCTGTACTCTTGGAGAAATCTATGATGAGTAAAGAGTTTTAGTTTTGTAAACCCCTCTCTCTCTCCCCTTCAGGTTTCGGGTTTTGTGTCATAAGATCGTCAACCACAACATCTTCACCAACCTCATCCTCTTCTTCATCCTGCTGAGCAGCGTCTCTCTGGCTGCGGAGGACCCGGTGAAGAGCGACTCATTCAGAAACCAGGTTGACATGCAAATACACGCTCACGCTCATTCAGCTTCTGTGGTTGTTCTGTTGAGTCACTAATACGTGCTAATCCGTTTTGTTCTGTCCTGCAGATTCTCGGCTATGCAGATCACGTGTTTACAGGTCTCTTCACCATAGAGATCATATTAAAGGTGAAGTATGTTCTCTGTTTGGATGTCATCATATTAATTCTCACCCACTTACTCGCTCTTCAAAGACACATTTCTCGGCGTTGCCTTTGCTGAGGTCACACCTTAGAGATATTTTTCAAATAAAAATATGAGATCTTGGATATGGTGTTCATTTGTGGCAGAAAAGGTCGAAACTCATCTCCACAGCTGCTTTGTAATAATGTAAGGCAGAGGAATCGGAAGATGCACTGCAGAAAATAGTATCTTGTCAAGTGAAATGATCTTAAATATAGTTAATAAATCTAATATTTCTCCTGTTGAGATCGTTCTGAGCTTAATTTAAGATTTTTTTCCTTATTTCTAGACATGTTTCACTTGTTTTTAGTCATTTTTATCAAATAAAATGATCTCACTATACTGGCAGATAATTTTACTAGTTTCAAGCACATTTCTTAAAACAAACACAATTACCTGTCAATATAGTGAGATAATTTTACTTAATAAAATTACAAAAAACAAGTAAAAATGTCTAGAAATAAGGAAAATAATCTGAAATTAAGCTCACAACAATCTCAACAGGAGAAATATTAGATTTATTGACTAAATTTAAGATAATATCTTAGTAGGACTGTTCGCTTCAAAAATGTTGTATTTTGTATTTTGTAATCTTGTATTTTGCTTGTTTTAAGTAAAATTACTTAAAACATGTAGAAAATGTCTGGAAATTAGTTAGATAATTTTATAATAAGTGCACAAACATCTGAAAATAAGAAATATTATATATATAGACTAGATTTAAGATCATTTCACTTGAGAAGATACCATTTTTTGCAGTGTAGTAGGACAGTAGGACTGTATGTTAGTATACAGTCCTACTACATATTAGTGTAGTGATTTTGTGATATTAGTGATTTTGTTTTATTGATCCAAACAACAAAACTTCTGATATGTTACAATTGAAACTTTCCCTCACCCATTTACTGACCTCTTTCAGGAAGTTTTCCATATGAAACTTTTACTGTCCCACTGATTCTGACATTGTGTGCACATGATATCATTACTGCAACTACAGCTTCTGTATTTTATTGATTTATTGTTGTGACATTGATGTGAATGTTTTGCTATTGGTAAGAAGTAACTCTTAATACACTGCTTAAAAATAATATTTCAACAAGTGAAAACATCTTAAATGTAGTTAATATATTTATAAGAAAAACAAGTATCTCCAAAATAGTAACTTTACAGGTGAAGGCAAAAACGCTCGTATCTTTCAATGTAAGTTAATGTAAAGAGGTTTTACTCTGAATGATTTTAGTGCGTTACTATTGGTCCATTCATCATAAAATGTTCACACAACATAAAGGAAAGCTTGTGTGTTGAAATGATGTAGAAAAATAAAAATCAACAAAAATGGAGATACTTTTTTTTTTTGGACAGTGATATCAAAATATGTCTCATTATGAGTCTGCTGTAAGAATATTGTAAGATTATTTCACTTATTTGTAGGCATTTAAGTAATTTTATCTTTTAAAAAAAGTGTTTTATTCCATTGGCAGATCATTTTACTTGCATTTTTGTCTAAATAAAGAAAATTATCTTTACTATTTTTCAAAACAAATGATCTGCCAGTGAAACAAGACACTTTCTCTAAATAAAAAGACTTAAAACAAGTATAAATGTATAGAAACAGGTGTAATAATCTTATAATATTCTTACAGAAGTCTTATAATGAGAAATATTAGATATATTAACTCCATTTAACTCCCCTTAATGTCTTTTCTGTGCAGATGACAGCGTATGGCGCGTTCCTACATAAGGGTTCCTTCTGTCGTAACTACTTTAACATTCTGGATCTGGTGGTGGTCAGTGTCTCTCTCATCTCCTCAGGGATTCAGTGAGTACAGGCCGAATCCGGTGTTTGGTCCAAACCCAGCCGAAAGGCTGAGCAGCTTATGGTGCATGACGCAAGCGGGTGAAGTAACCCGCTACACTCCTGAAAAAGACGGTTCTTCAAGGGTTCTTTAGTAAAGGGAATGGTTCTTTGTTGAACCATGAAGTCTACATAGAATGCGCATGGTGAAATGGTCCTTCAGATTGATGGAGAATGTGTTGTGGGTTCTATACAGCACCAAAAAGAGTTCTGCAGTTGTTATTAGCCAACATCATAACAATAGCAGAACCCATTTGGTGCTATGTAGAGCCATGTAGAACAATCTGAAGAGCCACACTGCAAAAAATGATATTTTAGCCAGTGAACACATATTAAATGTAGTCAATATGGCTAATATTCCTCATTATGAGACTGTTGTAAGAATATTAACAGATTATATTCCAGCTGTTTCTGTACACCTTTCCTTGTTTTAAGTAATTATATCTAGTAAAAGTGTCTTATTCCACTGTCAGATCACTTCACTTGTTTTGAGAAATAATGAAGATAATTTTGCTTAAAATGATCTGACAGTGGAATAAGACACTTTCACTAGATACAATTACTTAAAACAAGCAAAAATATCTGGAAATAAGTTAAGTAATCTTACAGTACTCTTACAACAGTCTCATAATGAGAAATATTAGCCATATTGACTACATTTAATATGCGTTCACTGGCTAAAACATCATTTTTTGCAGTGCATTTCACAAAGCAAATAACCATTTAAGCATGAAAGGGTTCTATATCGAACTTTTGGTTCTAAACAGAAAATCTCACTAATTTAATTTCACTAAAGAACCCTTGAAGGACCATCTTTTTAGGAGTGTACCTTGTTTGGTGCAGAACAATCAAACTTTTCTTTAGTTCGGGTCATTCTGACAGGTCTGTACGCACCAGAAGAACTTGTTTGGTGCCCACCAAAGAACTGAACTGTGGTCCGTCACAGAGCCCTTGTTCAGTTCCAAGCTGGTGGGATGCATTTGTTATGATGGTAGTGGTCCACACCAAACATGGGAGGAGTTCCTCTTCTTCTAGGAGCATGTTAGCGCTGTACTGTTTACATAACCTGCCTGTTTTAACGTCTGACCTTTGACAGACACTCATACTGTTCCCGCAGCACGAGCAGCTGATAAAAACATCAGCCGAACGGTGAAATAATTGTGACGTGTTGCGTTTGATTTTGCCACGTGGATTACAGAATTTTATTTGGAATTTATTTGAATTTTTTTAATTTGCAATTTATTTATTTATTTATTTTGCCTAGCATCAGCTTGATTGGTTAAATTCATACTGACAAACCCATCATAAAGAAGCAGATATCAAGTAATGTTTAATATTATTGCTTTGATTGTGATCCCATAGCTGTTAAGCGTCTATTTTGATGAAAAGTGGGTGTTTTTTTGTCTCAAATGGTGGCAAATATGAGAGAAACAGAGGGCTTATATCTGAGCAGTAAATAAACACACATTTTTGTAATTTAAATTAATATTTTAATAAGTTAATACTGTTGAATATGGTCTCAGTATGTGCTAAAGTGCTAGTATAGGCTAACAAATATAATATAAACAAAAACACAGACTTACTTTGCTCAGCTTTAAGCTTTAGCTTGTCTATAGCCACTTTTCTCACATCTCCGGCAGGAAACTTTTCCTCTTACAGTTTCTGTAATTTAAATTAAAAAGGTCATACATTAAATTAGTTTATAATAAACTTACAACAACCTCAAAATGAGAAATATCAGGAATACTGACTAGATTTAGAATCATTTCACTTGTGAAGTTGTTATTTTTTGCTATGTGCACTTTAAAAGAGTATTTAGCTCACTGTAGAGCCATGAAGCAGCAGCTTGTGTAAGTTCTCCTTTGTGTTGTTTCTGGCCAAACCCTGTTAGACTAAGCTCTGCTCCACTCTGTTCTCTGCCCTGCAGGTCGAGTGCCATTAACGTAGTGAAGATTTTGCGAGTTCTCAGAGTCCTCAGACCCCTGAGGGCCATCAACAGAGCCAAGGGCCTCAAAGTGAGTCCAAACACACCCTTTTGCTCTTTTGCAGTGACCGCTGATTGCAGGGCTGCTCAAACAGCCTTGCCCGAATTAAAATGTGTGACTCATTTATCCTCAGCAACTCTGAGCGTTTGTGTTTCTGTGAATCTGCAGCATGTAGTCCAGTGTGTGTTCGTGGCCATCCGCACTATCGGGAACATCGTCATCGTCACCACGCTGCTGCAGTTCATGTTTGCTTGTATTGGAGTGCAGCTCTTTAAGGTGGGAACACACTGCAAACAGCTTAAATGTGTTTTAAATTTCACTGCTTTAGAAGTAGAAGGGGTGGAAGAAAAAAATCGACAGTATCGCAATATTTAGGGTAAAATAATGATGTAGATAGTATAGATCAGGGGTTGGCAACACAAATGTTAAGATAAGCCATGTCTATTGTTATATCTTGGCTGTAAATATGTCTCAGTATGTGCTGATGTACAAGTACAGACCAGTAGTCTGTGCTGATCTTCAGGGTTAAAGGGTGAATCAGCAGTTCTACATTAACTCCAGCATTTAAGATCATTTATTGTTAAACTGTGTTGAATGATCAGCAGAGCTTTATTTTACTGTAAAGGAGGATTATTTTATTTTTACCTTATTTTTAACAGGGCAGTAAAAGAGCCGCATGCAGCTTCGGAGCCACATGTTGCCGACCCCTGGTATAGACAATAAAAGCCCATGTTTTGATATTGTATTAAAAGCCATTGGGAGATTAAAAGGATTCAAAGCCGTGGATCATCAGTTTCTTTGTTTTTAAGCCCTATTTGGACTGGCTTGGTTTTACATGAGGAGCTGGGTAATGTAATTTTTCCGCATCAATAAAGATTCAGGCGCTTTTTACATTCTGTAAAAACAAGCTGCAGAAATAATCTCAGGTTAGATTAATCCCATGTAAATTGATATGTTGGTGAAAATGGTATCATATCCTGTGGAAAAAGTGTTTCTTAAGTATGGAGGCTTGAAGAAGCGTGTAAGTTTCTCTGTGGCTAAAATCAAGCCAGTAGGTAACATTACTGTAATATACAACTCAGAACATGTAAAAATGGAAGAATAATATTTTTATTTTACACAGTGAACTTGAGTGTTTGCTGTGAATTATGCCAGCATGGTAGATGGTTAGGGTAAACAAAATAATGGCTATAATGTTTTCACGTCATCTACTCTTTTCTGGAGTAAAGATGGTGTAAATTTAGAAGCCCCTCCCATTTCTGTTGTTTATACTGAGATTTCTGGGCAAATCGGTCATAAACAGTACAGACGTCCAGTGGTAAACTGGCATTACCCACCTCCCCATACAAAACTAACCCTGTCCTAATGGGGCTTTAGTCTACAGGACTGACTTTATGTGGTGAAACCAGCATTTCATCAGCATTTCATCCTGCAGAAATCAGGAACTCCACTATAATAAACAAATAGGAGCACCTGCTCAATACAACGATCATTCTACTGAGTCTTTTTGCTTTGAGTGACTCAATACCTTATTTATGCTTATTTTATTAAAATGAAGGAACATTATATTTTGTCACTATCAAAACAATCATATCATTACCCAAACTTTTCCAAATGTGTCAGTAGTGACTGTTTCGGTGAGAATTTGAGCTCATTTTGAGCTCAGAAACTCAGCCAGTTCATGACCAGCAAACACAGCTTTGAACAGCTGTTCACACAGAAAATCATCATATTTTTCATTAAAACACTAAAAAGTGCTGAACTGCAGAAAATATGACGATTCTTAATGTTCCACACTGATTTTCAGACTTTGGGACACATTTACTTCAAAACAATGTGATCTAACTGCTCACCATGTGGCCATGAGGGACAGGGATGCAGCCTCACTACCTGCTCTAAAATGCAGGGGCGTGGCTAAAATAAGGCCCCGCCCACAGACTAAAACTTAGTAGTGACAAGAAAGTTTCTTATTTAAAAATTAAAACTCACGATAAACCTAAATCTTTAAACTTCACTTCGAAAGAAAACAATTTTTTAGTTTTTTGAAATCAACATTGAAAAAAAATGCAAAAAAAATGTAAATATCATTTTTACAAGTGTAAATTTTGGTGGACAGTTTGGGACAGACACCTTCCAATAGAAAGTGACCACTAAATAATGACGCTGTATATATTTAGCTTTTTACTATGACATATATTTAAAAATCATGGTAACACTTCATTTGAATGCTACCTACATGAGGACTTCATTACATATGAATAAGCATTGAATAATGTATTCATAAAGCAATACTTGGGTATTGGTGAACAGCTTATTAACCACAAGATAACATACAATGTTTTATGAAGTAAATATATAAGTACCTCAAACTGAAGCGACGCACAGTTTCATTTATAACACTGTTATAACTATGTCCTTCTCAAATGATGGAGCTTATTCCAAACTATGGAGAGGCCTAGATAAAAACACTATCAGTTGTACATATAAGTGTAAAAGTCCAGTTTTAATGTGCTACAAAAAGAAATAAATGTCTATCACCCTTATGTTAACAACTTAAAATGACATAAGCTGTTCATTAATACTTAACTACTTTACTAAGTACATAATTCAATACTTATTCATGTGTTATAAGGTCTTTATGCAGGCAGCCTTCAGATAAAGTGCTACCAAAATCACAGTAGAGCTGCATAACGGTTCAAGTATTGCGATAATGTCTCCGGTGATTCCTAAACCAAATTATTAGAAATGGAAAACAGATTTCGTGAAAACTTTCAGTCTTTATTCATACCCCTGATAGTCTGACTGTACTGTGGTGCGTTTCAGGGCAAGTTCTACTACTGCACAGACTCTTCCAAACAGACGCAGGCAGAATGCAGGTAAGAATCTGGTGTTTGCTTGGAGGTAAACACAACATGACAACCATAATAGGCATTCACGAATCATTCAAAGAAAAAATGCCGATGATGTACAGTGTCGTTCCTCCCTTTTTGTGTGTGTTTACAGGGGGACTTATATTCTGTATAAGGATGGAAATGTTGGGAAGCCGGAGAGAGCTCAGCGCACGTGGGAGAACAGTGACTTCAACTTTGACGATGTTCTGCAAGGAATGATGGCCTTGTTTGCTGTGTCCACTTTTGAGGGATGGCCAGGGTACGTCTGGCCCATGCTGTTATTACTTTGTCCAGTACGCAGAGGAACTGAGGTTAAAAGAGAAAGAAAAAAAAAACATAAATTAAATAGAGGAACTCAAAATCAGTAGAAATCCTACTTAAAGGAGAAAGGTCTCACTGCAGAGCCGTAGATTTACATCCCACAGATTCACTCCAGCGGTTTCAGGCCAGTGGAGCCATGCTCAGTGGGACAGGGCGATTGTGTCACGTAAACAAAGTCATTATAGGATGTCTGAGACACTATATTATGATAGTTTTGAGAAGATTTTGGTCAAAATGTTGAGCGTTACAAGCGTCACATTCGTATTTCAACCAGTGGCTGGTCTCCTTATTTAATAATAATAATAATAATAATAATAATAATGATAATAATAATAATAATAATGATACTTTTTATTTATATAGCACATTTCATGCTGGTGGCAGATCAAAGTGCTTTACAGACAGGTGATAAAACATAGTTATACAAGAAATCATAAGTATTTATATTTATTTAGAATCAGAAGGAAATGAAACAGATCAGATTAAAGAGAGTTAAAGAGATACATTTTTAGATGCTTCTTAAAAGTGAGCTCTGAGCTTGACTGTCTAATAAAAGATGGAATTCAGTTCCACAGTTTAGAAGCATAATAACTGAAAGAGTCTCTCCATGTTTTCTGTATTTTACAGAGGGTGTTTGTAGAAGGCCACTATCTGCAGATCTTAGATTACGTGCCGGAACATAAACAGACAGACGCTCTGTGATGTAAGCAGAGCTTTTAGGTCATTTTGAGCTCTAAAAACTAGTAGCAGAGCTTTAAACTCTATCCTGAATGATACAGACAGCCAGTGCAGCTCTTTTAAAACAGGACTGATCTGATCTCTCTGTTTTGTTTTTGTTAGGATGCTGCTGCATTATGTACGAGTTGTAAGAGATGCATAGACAGTATTTATAACCTCTCTGATGTAAACAGCGACTGTTTGTGCTGGTTGTATGTGTCGCCATGTATATCACCATTCAGGAAGGGATACCATTGCTAATATACTAATCAACCATTGGTAACTGGTAATTGGTTAAACTATAAGACAAAACACATTACAAAACCATCAGATACTAAAAGAAACACTTAATGGTTTCTATGGATTTTTTCAGCAGGGATACATTCAAAAACTAAAGTCTAAATATTAATATTACACTCAGTTTAAACCTGCTTAAGGTAAAGTTTTATTCCTGCACATGTAATGTAAGTCTACACATAAAGCCCCTGTATGTAAGTTAATTGAGCTATGTGTCTATATCACCCGTTAGTTTACCCAGAGCCACATCAGCTGTAGTTCGTGTAATATTTACTCTGTGAATCTCTATATGCGTTCAAACCATAGTTTGTTTTAGCCTAAAGCTTAAAATATAATGTTAGCTCAACGCAGATTCCTCACAAATTTATTGGAAACCCACATAAAATGTATGAAGCGTTTTTTTAAGAAAAACCAAAACAAGTGTTGGTACATGAGCTGAATGCCACTGGCTTGAAGCTGCTGGAGCGAGACTGTGGCTCTGCGGCTCTGCAGACAGATATTATTAGGATAAAAGGCCTTTATCATGGAAAACTGAATCTTCCCACTTTTTTCTAAATTAAAAGCGTTTATTGTAGTATGGTGAAGTTGCATAAGATGCCAGTCCATACGGGCCATATATGGAAACTAAGCTGCAAAAACAGCCTGTTTTGAAATCACTGTTTCTGTGATGTCACAAAAAACAACTTATTTACAGATATTCACTCATTCAGGCTACGTTCACATTACCAGGTTGAAGTGGCACAAATCTGATTTTTTGCCCTAATGTGACTCAGATCTGATGTTTTCAGAGCTGTGTGGACACGCAAATCCGATCTTTTCGAATCCGAACTGAGCCACTTTCATATGTGGTCCTAGATCGGATACGTATCCGATTCGTGGCCATGTGACCTTATTGTGACGCTCAGATCGGAATTCATGTGCTTTTTTTCCACGGCACGTGTGCCGTCATTCAGCATTACCATGGCAACAGCGCCGAGCAGAAGTTAAAGCCTGTAAACGGTGGAAAAGCAGCTCATCTCACCTTTTTCTCCATCATCTCGCTCTAATAATGAAGCTGAGAGCTGATCAGAGTTAATTATCTTCTCAGCGAAGCTCGTTCTGCTCGTTAGTTTGTGCTGATGATGAACGTGATTCGTTCACGTGACGTTACTGAGTAGGATGTGATCATGAGGGTCATTTCAGGACGCCGGTTCGTCACATTAATGACAGATTTGAATCACTTACCTAAACGAGTGTGAACCATCCTGTCAGAGAGATCAGATTTGAGCAAAAAATCAGATTTGAGAAATGAGGTTTGCAATGTGAACGTAGCATCAGACCACCTTTCGTGGTGAAACCAGTTTAGTGCATTCACACTGAAGTTATAAGGAGTGTTTCCACACAGGCTGCTTTTTGAATTAGGCACATCCAATCAGAACCATTACAAGTACAAACAACTTATTGGGCCTCAGGGAGAAAAAAAAATAAAAAAGTGGGTACTTGAAGGTATTTTGGCTAGATTTAAGCAACATTGTTCTCTACGCTGAAAAAAATGATCTCTTAGTAAGTGAAAACATCTTAAATGTAGTTAACATATCTAATATTTCTCATTATGAGACTGTCGTAAGAACATTGTAAAGATTATTTAACTTATTTCTAGATATTTTTACTTGTTTTAAGTAATTTTATCTTATGAAATGTCTTATCTCATTGGCAGATCATTTTGCTTGTTTCAAAAATTATTTCTTGAAAATTATCTTTATTATTTGCCTTTATTATTATCTGCCAATGGAATAAGACACTTTCACTAGATATAATTACTTAAAACAAGTAAAACATGTCTAGAAATAAGTGAAAAAAATCTTACAACAGTCTCACAATGAAAACTATTAGATATATTAACTACACTTGAGATAATTTTACTTGCTAAAATATCAGTTTTTGCAGTGTTATGTCCACCAAAAAGGTCAGAACAGTAAAAACTAGCATATTACTCCTGTTTAAAGGCTTTAATTCTGAGCGTGATTTGAGAGAAACGTTCTCTGTCACATTAACACTCCCTCTCTGCCCTGCAGGCTGCTGTACAGAGCCATTGACTCCCACGCTGAAGATGTTGGCCCCATCTACAACTACCGTGTAGTCATCTCCATCTTCTTCATCATCTACATCATCATCATCGCCTTCTTCATGATGAACATCTTCGTAGGTTTCGTCATCGTCACCTTCCAGGAGCAAGGAGAGCAGGAGTACAAGAACTGCGAGCTGGACAAGAACCAGGTAGAGGCGGCCTGTGGTTTACAGTCAGCGGGCCTGATTCTGTCCCTACCCAGAATCCTGATGTTGAAGGGGGAATTCCACTGATTTTTCAAAATTTCTTCACAGTTCAATCATTAAGATGTGAACAGAGTGAGTCAGAGTGGTTTGGTGTGAAATGGTTCAGATGTCTTTACAGTGGTGGTGATAGGAACCAGGGGTCGCTATGACTACAACACAGATATAGACATTTTATTTACTATCAAAACCACCAGTGAACCTACACGAGTCTTCTGAGCTCTGTGTGAAATGTTGGTGATGGTAAAATAGCGGAAAAGCTGATTTTTTTTTGGGAACTATTTTGCCTCACAGCGCCCTGCGTGAACCCTTCCACCGTGAGTGTATTTAAAAAATATGTTTTAAGGCAAAACCTTATCAAAACTTAAAACAATATCTCCAGCATCATTAAACTTTACAGACTTCTGGTTCCTATGACAACCACTGTGAACAATTCTGACATTTCTAGAACAGAATGTTTCTCATCAGACCACTCTGAATGACTTTGCTGCCACTTTATTTACTATCCAAAGCCACCAGTGAACCTACACGAGTCTTCTGAGTTTATATGGAATGTTGATGATGGGAAAATAGTGTTAAATCTGAAAAAATAATCTTTTGGGACTATTTTGCTTTAGAATGTCCTGCATGTGTCCCTCCACTAGATTGAATAAATTGATGAATTCATAACCATTTCATGTAGTAACTTTCTGTGAGGGAGCTTTTAGAGGTGGACGTCTGGTTCCTGTCACCACCACTGTGAACAATTCTGACTCAGCACGTTTCTCTAGAACAGAGCGTTTCACACCGAACCACTCTGAATGACTTTGTTTATGTATTGATGCAATAAATGTGCAGAAATGTTGAAAAATCGGTGGACGTCCCCTTTTAACCATAGAGTTTCTGGATGCAGAACACTTTGCTTGTCTAGCCACTGGTCCATATTTTATTAATGCAAAACTGATTGTATGTGTTTACTTGTCTGTCTGTCTGTCCGTCTCTGTGGACGTGGTACAGCGGCAGTGTGTCGAGTACGCTCTGAAGGCGCGGCCGCTGCGCAGGTACATTCCTAAAAACCCGTATCAGTATAAGGTTTGGTACGTGGTCAACTCCACCTACTTTGAATACCTGATGTTCACGCTAATCCTACTCAACACCATCTGCTTGGCAATGCAGGTCAGTGTCTGTGATTCTGTGTTTGAATGATTGAATGATTATTTGGTAGCTGGATTAATTAGAAATGAATTAACCCTTTACTGCAGTGACAACAGTGACTTTTGCGTTTGTTTTTGCCTGAGTACAATATAAAAGTCCTTTTCCTCCACTCTAAACTGAAATTGTAGATAGTATGTGTGACAAAAATACCAATCTATGGGAGGTCAGAAATAAAACAAAAAAAGATTTTATGAGTTTTATATAAAAACGATAAAATATAATTGTTGCCATAAGGCAACAGCATGTAACAATAAAGCTACAACCTAAATATGAATATGCTTCCTTTGGACACACTGATTTTTTTCATCAGTATAATTATTTTCTTATTCCTTTCTGTTTTCTTAAAAGATTGATACAGACTGTCATGCACAAGTTTTTCTTTTTTGGATTTTTTATTTCATTTTCCATCAGAAAAAATCATAAAGACATATTTTTTTCCTGTGTATTTCATAATTCATGCAGTAAAGGATTAATTAACAGACAGATTGGTGAGGATGGAGGAATACTCTGGAATTTTTTACATTTCACAAAGCTGATTTATGATTACAAACAGGTTGTTTTATGTCTTGTGATAAGCAGCATGTTTGTGAGAATGCTTCTTTCCGAGTTTGAGAGGAAAAGAGTGTTTGTGTTTTGTCTTTCTGCAGCACCACGGTCAGTCTGCGTCCTTCAACATCGCCATGAACATCCTCAACATGCTTTTCACCGGTCTTTTCACTGTGGAGATGATCCTCAAACTCATTGCCTTCAAGCCCAGGGTACGATCTGCTCCCTTCTTCTCCAGCTCTGTTACAGGACCGAGCGTTCTTTACATATAAACACTATTAAGACGTCCAGAATGATCTGTAGAGAGTGATTTGAGCGTGGCAAGTGATCACCAGTGATGATCAACTTTAAAAGTTCCGTTTTGAAAGGTGTTGTTTTTCAAACACTGTCTAATTTTACTCTTAATGGTTATTTCCTCATTGGTCACTCTGGACTAGCCTCCTGCGCTCTCTCTCTCTCCCCTGAGTATAAATGAGTGAACGCAGCTCACTAGAATCTTCCCTTTGAGTGAACCATACCGTCTTTAGAGGACTTTCTCTGGAGTTTCAGCTGCTGATTAACTGACAGAAACCAGACTGAGACAGAATTTTTATTTTCCATTACATTAATAGACTGCATAATTTGGACTAGTCCCTCCTCCCTCGGTTACTGTTGCTATGTCCATCACACTCTGAGTTCAGGCTGCCTGGTAGAATCCGTAACACTTGTGCTAACAGACTTAAGGAACTCTAAAAACGTATTATTATTATTATTATTATTATTATTATTATTATCATCATTGTTGTTATTATTATTATTAGTATCATCATTATTATTATTATTATTATTGTTATTGTTATTAGTATCATTATAATAATAATAATTATTATTATTATTATTATTTTTATTTTTATTTTTATTATTATTATTATTATGGCTTTATATGGTGTTCTCATTAGTCATGCTTAAAAACTGACAAAATATGAATGTTGGACAGTTTAAATAAAAATGGATTCTGTAAACCATGTTTACATTAATCAAAGCAGGCAAATGGTTGAGTCACTCAGTGAAGGAGTTTTAGGGCAAACAATCAGAATATGGCTCATTTACATACATCAGCCTTAAAGACACAGTAACATCAACAGTCTTTTACAATCTGAGGGTTAAAGTGAGGTTGAAAAATGAATTAGGGTACAAATAAAAAGCAAGAAAAATACAGGATATAAGCCCTTTAATACTGTTCTGTAACCTGTAATGTTATTTATTGTTAGACTTTATATTAAAATTACTTTTAGCCAATACAGTAACTTAGATGAAGTTAACTTTACCTTAGAGCTGATGTGAGTCAGTGTCTGTGTCTGAACTGACAGAAGAGCTACTCTGACACGAGTCACAGAAATTATATCAGATGCAGTCAGAGTGCCCATGCTGACCCCTGCTCAGTGTCGAAAGAGACTCCAGTGGGCATGCGAGTGTAAGAACTGCACCGTGGAGTTATGGAAGAAGCTCACCTGGATGAGTCCTGTTTTCTTTTACATGACTTGGATGGACGGGTATGTGGCGTTTACCTGGGGACGTGATGGACAAAGATGCACTGCAGGAAGAAGACAGGTTGAGAAGGTGTGATGCTCTGGGAGATGTTCTGGTCTGAGCATTCATGTGGACGTCAATTTGACACGTGCCACCTACCTAACCATTATTACGGACCAGGCGCACCCCTTCATGGCGATGGTATTCCCCTTTGGCAGTGGCCTCTTTCAACAGGATCATGACCTGCCACTCTGTATGCATTATTTGGGAATGTTTTGGGGAACGTGATCCAAGGTCCAAATTCAGTGCAGGGAAATACTTATTGGGCTTCCATCGCTATGTGCTCTCCAATCGAATTAGCTGCACAGTTGAGCCGATTTAAGCCGTTCTGTCATCACAGCCTTTATTGATGTGTTTATCACCAAAACTCATCTCAAGATAACAATAAAAATACAGTTTATCATGCAGCCCTGTTTACCAATTTAGACCCAAATTCAGTACAAATATCACCAGCACCTGGACTGTTTCCAAACGTGCACTTCATGTGTTAACCCTCCTGTTATGGTCAACTGTAAGGAACAGCAATAATGTTCCTGGGTCAAAGTGATATATATTTTTTTTTCCATAAACATTTTTAGCTCAATTAATATCAATTTGATCAATATATAGTGTAGTCAAGTTTTTCACCTATTACAGATCATGGTTTACTTACAATAATTCACTTGTTTTGAATAAAAAAAAAATCACTGTATATTCCTATGTACACTTAGAAAAATCTGCATACATATATATATATATATATATATATATATATATATATATATATATGTATATAATTCACAGTTTTTTTGTACATTGGCATAAGATTAGACATTCAATACATTTATTCATTATTATTTAGACTTTTCAACATTTTGGACATTTTCTGTCATGGGGGTGTGTTGATTAATAAAAACAAAACATCTCTTCTGTTCCGTCTCTTTAAATTCGAATCACACTAAATGCACCGTAAGTCCAGCAGAAACAGTTTCATGCTCCACAAATGATTAGAAATATTTTTCTTGTATTTTTAAACTTTGAAACGGGTCAGTTTGACCCACAGTACAACAGGAGGGTTAATTCAGCACTGGTGACTTTACAGAAGTTTGAATGATTCAGTCCCAGACTGGAATACATACATCTGTCTCAGTCTGTTTCCAGACAAACTGAACTGGGCCAAGATTTAGGCCAGAGTTTGACCTGATAGCCTGAAACTCCAGAGTCATAGCTCCAGGAATATTTTTACACTCTCTCAGATTGGCCTCACAGCAAGTAATCATACTTTCAACTTTCAGAAAATGGTTTTCTACAGTGTAAAATTGTGCAGTGTTTGCTGTAGGCAGGCTGTGTTTACTCTGTGCATGAACTTGTCACAACTACACAACAGTGTTCTGCTTAATAACTGATATTTCAGGTATCTTCTGGACGCCAAGGTGATTTATCGTCCACTACTGTTTACTTCTGCTTAGATTTTCCTTTACAGAGACTTCAGAGACAGTTATGTACATGGCCTAATGTTTAAAATGGCTTGATAACAACTGAATCTGTCCTTTTACAGTAGTAAGGGGTTTTTACAGTAGTAAAGACCAGGCTGTACTTCTAGCTGAAGTAGAAATCTCTCTCTCGCTCTCTCTTTCACAGAGCTGTGTAGCTCCCTCTGCCCTAAATTACTTAGTACTTTTACTTTTTATGGCATGTTTAACAGCTATTATGCCTTGTTACCCTGACTCATCAGGTTCAACACACTGCTATATTTAACACTATTTAACTCGGCAATATGTTGCAGTGAAAAGCTTAAATACTAAAATCCTTACAGTAGACAGCACTACTGTTGTCTTTTTGGGACATTACGCTGGAACTGAAGAATAACGGTGATATCACTTAGACCACATGTCTGAGATGACGAGTGGATGTGAGAGTGTAGGGAATAAGGTTCTTTGTGTTTTTCGTCAGCTATAAAATAGATGAGAGCGGAGCACAACCTAACATATTTTTTGCTAAATTAAGTTTTAAAATAGTTTTGCAAGTTTGGCAGTTTCATACGTTGTGGTCATTCAATGTGCTTTACAAGTTAGAAAATACAGGGATAATTCAAATGAACATTTTAAAAGATGTACAGTCAAAAAGTAGTGTGTTAAATAACAACACATTACTTGTATTACCCGTTTTAACACTTTTTGTGTCATATTGTTTTCAAACATAAAATATATGATGGTGTTTTATGGTAATAAAAAAATAATAAAAATAGTAGTATATTTCGTATGTATTTCGTATATGTTCGTATAATATTTCGAGAAAAAAGTCGTAAAATTTTGAGAAAAAAGTCGTAAAATTTTGAGAAAAAAGTCGTAAAATTTCAAGAAAAAAGTTGTACTATTTCAAGAGAAAAGTCGTAAAATTTAGAGAAAAAAGTCATAACATTTAGAGAAAAAAGTCGTACCATTTCAAGAAAAAAAGTCATACAGTATGATATTTCGAGAATTAAGACGTATTTTGAGAATAAAGTCGTAATATTTTGAGAATAAAGTAATATTTTGAGAAAAAAGTACTATTTTGAGAAAAAAAGGCATAATATTTTGAGAAAAAATGTTGTAACATTTTGAGAAAATATTTATTTATAACTTTATCCTTGAAATATTACGACTTTATTCTCTAAATATTACAACTTTATTCTCAAAGTCTACTATTTTTATTTTTATTAACAGTGGCCCTAAAATGCTGTCGTACAAAATGTGTTCTCTGTAAGTGGGCACAAAAATATTTCAACACATTTTGTGTCAAAACTAACTCAAAATATGTGAATCCAACCAAACACAATAATGTGTCTAGTTAGAGACAGAATGTGTTGTTTTTTAACATGTTTTTTTTAACACATTTCTGGAAAAATGTATATGATGTGGTTAAACACATTCTGGATTATTCAGTTCCCAAAGAATGCAAAGTTCTGTACCTTGGAGATATAAATGATCATGTTATGGATAATAACAAATATTTAAGGAGACTTTTGGTAGCCAGCAAAAAAGCAATAACACGAAATAGGTATAAGATCCCTCTGTAGAACAGTGGGCAGAATTCATAGAAAATGATTTACCAGCTTTGAGTGAGAGAAAACGTGTTTGTTAACAGGTGGTGAAAACGGACGACATATGACACGAGTGAAAAAAAAAACATAGGGATAAATTGAGGTAAATGCAAGGATATTACACCTTCAAACACACTAATTTGTTGTGTTTTGTAACCACAGGCAACCCTTTTCTTCCTTGCCCCTGTTGATGTTTTTCTGATTATGACGTTCCTATATTATATATACCCATGCATACTTAAACACTTAAAAAAACCTTAAAAAACACTCAAAAAGAACTAAAAAACATTTTTAAAACATGATAATAGATTTAAAAGAGAAGAAATAAACATTTAAATTAAAAACAAATTAAAACTTTATTTTCAGTGTGCATATATATATATATATATATATATATATATATATATATACATATATAAATGCAAAAATATATTTAAAAAATACATCAAAATGAATCTAAATACGTCTGTATAATTGCTTATAAGTAGTTATAATTACATGCGTAACACTTTATAAAGCAAGAACATATGGTTATATTGTTATAATAGAAAGTAAACATGAATGTTGTTATGCACTGTAACAAAGTTTTTTGTGTAGCATCAACACATCATCAGCTTAGATAAAATACAGTAGCCCTTGAGCATTTTTTGTAATATTCATTAAAAAAGAAACTTTTATGCCATATAACACCTTATAAATGCATTTATAATGAATTATGGGTACAGTTCATTTTTAGCTAACTGGTAACTGAACAGATATAATAGTGTGTTATGGAAGCTGACTTTATTAAGTCATATGCTCTTGCTTTATAAAGTGTTATGCATGCAGTCATAACTGCTTACCATCGATTTTCCACTGGTTTTAGATATAAACAATTTGTTCAGAGTGGTTTGTGTGAAATCGTTCATTTGCTGATAAACTTACAGACTCATTTGCTGACAAACTTGTGACAGATGTCTTTACAGTGGTGGTGATAGGAACCAGGGGTCGCCATGACTACAACACAAATATAGACATTTTATTTACTATCCAGAACCACCAGTGAACCTACACGAGTCTTCTGAGTTTATATGGAATGTTGATGATGGAAAATAGTGGAAAATCTATTAAAATTAAGTTTTCTTTGGGGACGATTTTGCATTAGAACGCCCTTCATGTATCCCTCCACCATGAGTGGATGAATATAAACTAAAATAAATACGTTTTAGACCAAAACTTTATCAAAACTATCGTAAAGCGATGTATCAGGCAGTGAATTCATAACCACTTCATGTAGGAACTTTCTGTGAGGGAGCTTTTAGAGCTGGACGTCTGGTTCCTATCACCACCACTGTGAGCAATCCAAACCACTCTGAATGACTTTGTTTACATCTTAACCATTTAATTATGCAGACACTTAAAAAATCGGTTTAAGAGCAATTCTGTAAGCTTATGTGATTATAATGTATTATGTTTGTCGTACAATGCCTTATAAATGCATTTATAAAGCACTAATAACACAGGATTCATAGGAAGTTTTACAGAAAATTCAGTTTTCCATGATATACAGGCCCTTTAACTACATCCGACTGTGTTACCTGTTTACCTTTTACGCCGTGTCAGTTTGTGCTCCGCTCTCAGGCTGTGTGTGATGTGTACCTGTTCCTGTTTTTTGACTGAAAGGAAGTGCTCAGTCGCAGAGTGCTAGAGGAGAGTGGTAGGTATGCACTTTGCTGATGGCTAATTGGTTGATGCTGCCTGTCTAACTACCCCTTCGTCCTGTATAGGGTTACTTTAGTGACCCCTGGAATGTTTTTGACTTCCTCATCGTAATTGGCAGCATTATAGACGTCATTCTGAGTGAAATAAACGTAAGTACACCGCCATCACCTCTCTCTCTCTCTCTCCTTCTCTCTCTCTCTCTCTCTCTCTCTCTCTCTATCACGTTTGTCTCTCTCTCCATTCTCTTCCTCTCACTCCTCTCTGATTCCTCCCCTTTTCCCTCCGTCCATGTCCTGCTGCTGTTCTCCTCTTCGAGTTCCACCTCACCCGGAGGCAAGATGACCACTGTGATGTTTTGTTTGAGGTAGCCGGTAGCGGGTTTGCCGTGTCATCACGTTGTAGGGGACACAGAGAGAGATTTAGAGAGAGAGCGAGAGAGCCCGAGAGAGAGAAGGAGAGCGAGAGAGACTCACTGTGACTAACCAAATGCACCTAAACTAACCAAACAGACCCCTGTGTTCTCTTCAGCGCAGTTCCGACAGCCTGTCTGACTGTTGATGTTCTTTTTTTCTCATCAGAAAGCATGAGCGCCCGCAGGTCCTCTCCTCCGCCATGTCTCGGATACTATTCTTTCTTTCGTTCACTCCACGTCCCTTGGTTCTTATGATTTGCCCCCATGTGTTCAGAGAAGTCGATGTTCATATGTAACTGTTTTCTTTCTTATTTTTTTCTCCTCTCTCTTGTTTTTGTTTCCTTCTTCTTTCATTTCTTTTCATCCCCCCCCTTCCTCCCCCTCCTCCTCCTCCCAACCCAATGCAGCATTATTTTGTCGATGCATGGAATACATTTGACGCTCTCATAGTAGTGGGTAGCGTTGTTGACATAGCTATCACAGAGGTTAACGTAAGTAGTCTGTCTTTCAGCCTGCCTGCCTGCACACAACACCTCTCTCTCTCTCTCTTTCCCCCCCCAAGAACAATAGAGATTAAGCTCCCTGTTTCTTTTTTTTTTCTTTGTTTTCCTCTTCTTTTTTTAAACCGTTCACTGTTTAAGTTCCACTTGCACACATGAGCATGCAACGCGCTGTATAGCAGGAGCTGTGGGAGATATATTCTGACATTTCTGAATAAATATGCAGTGCAAATGTATCTATAAACCATAACATACAGTCATATAAAATGAAAAATGAAATATAAAATGTGCCATAACTTTTGCACAGGCCACACTTTATGCTTTATATTTTCCCCCAATATGTTAAATTCAGTAAATAAACAGTAATTGTGTATAAAATGTGCAGTGTGTCTCTGTAGAGGACGTGGTCACTTATTTACACATAGAAAATCAACAGTAATGTGTCGTTTGACCAGGGGTGCACAAACTTTGGCATACAGCTGTATTTCTTCAGAAAATAAGCACAACGTACCAACACTTTCTGTTTCTGCCCCCATTAAACCTCTGTGAGGCATGAATTGATCGATAATTAAACTTAAGACGAACACTTCAAGCAAAACCTGAAGCAAATGATGTCAGACAAAAGCAAACCATAAGAGCTGCTTATACCAAAGAATAGCAACCACCTGGGAAAGGGGAGTAACGAACTACACAGGTGGAAACACTGATGATGAGGCAGAGCTTCTAAATGCATCATTAGTTCATTAATAGTTAATTAATTATAAATGAACAGCTAATAGATGTCTTATAAACTACTACTGTTTAATTAACTATTGCTATGAATTATTAAATTAGTTTATTTTCGCCATAGCAATCACAGCATATGTTTGCGTCTATGCAGACTGGAACTGAGCTTTTTTGGCACTGACAGTAGGACAGTAGAACAGTTATGAACACCATTTATGATGCATTATGTCAACAATACATAATACATAAACATGGCTGTAAAGTGTAATGCATTTTTATAAATATATATAGCCAAGTTTATAACGCCTTATGACGTGTTATGAATGTGTTTATAGTTGTTACAGAATGGTATTCATAGGAAGAGTTTTTGAGGGAACTGAAACTTCTCGTAATGTTATGGGAATTTTGAAAATCGTACAGTTGCATGCAAAAGTTTTTGCACCCCTGGTCGAGTTACAATAACAGTTTTATTGATTTTCTAAGTGTAGCTAAGTGAACGCGTCTTCTACAGAGAACACACTTCTGCACATTTTAATGCACAGTTGCTGTATGTTTGCTGAATTTGACATGTTGGGGGAAAAAATAAAGCATAAAATGTGGCTTGTGCAAAAGTTATGGCACCCTTTATATTTTATGTGTTATATTTTTCCAATACAAATAACGAACTGTGCAGGAGAACGCCATATGTAAGTTTGTTCCATGCAGAGGATGTGTTAACTTATTTTCACCAAGAAAGCATGTGAAAGAGACTAAAACTGAAGAATGCAATGAGTAGATACACATACACATACTGCATACACTGTAATGGATGTACTCCATGTGACTCAAAACTCTATTGACATTAATATGTTTCCTATTTGTGATTACACTTGGATTCACATTGAGACAGACAGACAGACGAGTGGTAGTGATAATTAACGCTTGGACTGTCAGAGATATATCCCCTATTCTGCTATACAGAGGCCCTCTTGGCACTGACCTAACTTTGGTTTGAGGTTTCTCCCTTCTTATCTCCATTTTTGTTTTCATTTCACTTTAATCAGAAGGCATGGCCTTGATCTCAGCATTGTGTTTGGACTGCCATTTTGTTTTCTTTTTCGAGAAAAAAAAAATACCCTTTGCACTTTTCCATGGAGCTCGATTAACCAGTTCCAGTAATTATCGGTGAAGTACAATACTCTAGAAGACCCGTACTCGACGATCAAATCAGCTCAAGCATTCGGCTCTCCTTCAGTAAGAGCATTAGATTGTTCCTCTCTGAAATCTGAAGCTGCCCCCACCTTAAGCCATTAGTCTGCAGTGCCTCCTTAAAGGCCTGTTGTTTGTGTCTGGATTGACTTAGACTCGGAAGGTGAGAAGGTCATGTTTGCCAGCTCTTGTCTTGTTGGCGATGCCACACTGCATCCTCCCCTCTGAATGCCTTTACTCCTGTCTGTCAGTTCTGCACCTTTACTCTCTTATCTGTGTCTTCTGCTCTGTCTCTCCTCTATTCCTTATCTAGTGCTCTCGTTGACTTGACTTTCACGCCGGACAGCCCTGCTCTCTGACCGAACTGCTGCTAATTGCGGAGAAATTGAGTGGTAGTCCGTAAACCAGCTACAAATCCATGGACAAAAAGCTCTTTTCTTCACCCGTGGTGGAAAATAACTGACGCTTAGCTGAAAAAGGGTGGAGATCTCTTCTGCCTGAGCGTCAGGGAGCAGGGTTAGCCGGTCTCTGATACTATGCAACATGAGAGAACTTCGTCAAATGCTCTAAAATGAAAATGCCTGCGAGTAGATCGTGCTTCTCTGGCATTCTCGCAATTGCATATTTGGAGTTTCCGTGACCGACCAAGCAGTGTTGTGCGTGTGCATGGACAGGGTTGCCAGATCCTTTGCAGTTATCCGCAAAAACGCCATGTAATCATCCTCATATTTACTGTGGGAAAGTTCCAAACGATGCGATCATTAAATGATGCGAATGAGACCATGCTGTGTGCTGCGGATCTGCAGAGGATTTGAGTAAAGAGGACAATGTATCTTTCTGCCCATACCATGTAGACACCGGACATGCACCCATTACCCCACCACAGATGGACACGCCCGCACACACGTGTACTGAACAGTCTCCCATTCTTACCACTCCACACACAGTGCAGCACTCTGTAGAGTTCACACTGATCTTCACACTGATCTGTGTAATCAAAACACAGATGATGACCGGTGCAGTATTATGTTTGTGCTGTATGTCCAAAAGTTTGTAGACACCTGCTGATGTAGAGCTTCTTCTGAAATGAAGGGTGAATTTATTCTGGGATGGCTTTACACAAGATGTTCAATGCAAAAAAATGATATCTTAACAAGTGAAAACATCTTAAATGTAGTCAATATATCTTATATCTCTCATTATGAGACTGTTGTAAGAATACTGTAAGATTATCACACCTGCTTCTATACATTTTTACTTGTTTTAAGTAATTTTATCCAGTGAAAGTGTCTTATTGCACTGGCAGATCAGTACAATTATCTGTCAATGGAACAAGACACCTTCTTAAGACAAAATTAAAGCAAGTGAAAATGTCTAGAAATAGGAGAAATAACCTTATGTATATAATATTACATATAATATTCTTACAATGGTCTCATAATGAGAAATATTAGATACATTAACTACATTTAAGATTGCTGTAAGGATTTGCTTGAACTTCCAAGAGTGTTAGTGAGGTGAGGTTGGATGTTGGATGTTGGATGGATCACACACACCACTCCAAACTAGACCTTTGCTACCAGACCTGAGCCTGACAGGGCCCAGTATAACATAAGGTTCTGGGCCAGGTTTGGGCCGGTTCTCCCAGGCAACATTAGGCTCGGGCTTGTTTTTTATTATATTTATATAGTATTATATTTATAGTAGAGTACTAGTACATACTCTCTCACTGACTCTCTCATAATGTTAAGGTGTGGGTGGACGTGCCCCTGAATTAAACCGTGGATGATGAGAGGGATGTTTTGGGTCAGTGAAAGTTCAGAGCTACTTTTTATAATCATTTTCATATCTAAATTACCATCTTACCAAGTTTTAATATGGGGAATTTAACCTGTGAACTGCCTGTGGATGAGTTAGACCAATCAAATGCAACCAAAGACACAACTGAGCAGGAGTGTTGAAGACTCAAGCCAGAAAAAGTGGATGTGTTGGTCTTCTTGGCTAAAAAAAGAGGCCAGGACTTTAATTGACAGAAAATAATTATAATATTATAATACAATATTGTAAATTATATTTACAATATTGATCAGAAAAAACACAATTACATATATTTTTCCTCCTGTTCGTTAAGCTTGCTTGAAACATTAAGTATTTCTACAGGAGTAGTGAAAGTATCAGCAACTATATGGATGCTGTTTATTGACGACGATCGGTATGACAAAAAAAAAACATGGATAATAAATACTGTTGTACAGATTTACAGAAATACTGTATTACAGATACAGCATGACAGTTTCTGTTGATCTACTCAAGTGTTCAGTAACAGAGCAAAGCTCTGTAAAGCTCTGTCTGGGACAATACATCACTGTTAATGTTAGTGCGTGCGAGTGGGTTCAGGTCAGGTTTGGGTTTCAAATTTAGCAGTATCAGTCTGGCCTGGTCGGTCAGGTCTGGGCTTCAAGTTGTGGGCCTTTAACTCCAGCTCACTCCAAAGGTGGATAGAGCTCCATCATTTCAGAGAACACTGTCCACTGCTCCACATTGTACATGGTGACTTTAGGCCAGGGCTGGAGAGCGCTGGAGCAGTCTGGTGATATTCTAGAGCATCCCATTCTATTTCTTATAGGAGCTGTTTGTGCACAGTTGAACGCCTTTGTCAGAGCAGGTGCACCTTAGCTGAATTCCCGTATTGGAAAGGGTGTCTGGAGACTTTTGAACATATAGTTGAAGACCTGGGCTTGGCCAGTAGATGGCAGCTCTCTTTCACAGGGACCATGCTCTGTGGCGCCCTCAGCTGGAGGACAGACAGATACGCTATGAGGCGTCTCCCCGTGCTGGTAGGGTTGGGCAGCATACTTTGAGAAAGCAGTGATGGCTGAAAACTGAATACACTGTCCTGGATGTATTCAGTAACACATTCCATTAAAATACATAAAAAGAGTAACTTATTCAGAATACATCTGGAATACGTCTTGAAAAGGCAGATGTGCTAAATCATCTAGTTTTCTTTATGTAGTGCTTCTGGTTGGTGAATTTGTTCATTATTTTTTGCATAGAATGGCCAAAAGACCTCCAGACGAGTTCATGCAGACTTGCAGAATTAACGATGGCAGCAGCCACATAGTTTACAGAGTTAAGCCTAAACTCAACAGTCACTTGCTAAAATTGCTTTTAATTGAAAGCCCCACATTTGACTTTTCCAGTGTCTCGTTTATAATAATGGGAAAAATAATGTATTTTCACAACCACAATCAGCCATGATTGGATTCTGGACGGTGAACTGTTTACCATTTCCTCTGCTCTTTGATTATTCATAATAGTGTAATCATGTAAAAACAGTTGAAATAGACATGAATGGTGTTCATCTTATAAAATTAGATGTATTTTTTTTAAATAGTAGGTTGGTGTTCTAAACAGGTGCTCTTAAAATAGTACACTACCATTGAAAGGTTTAAAACTGATATTTTTTATTTGGTACACAATAAAAGCTATAGATAATAGATAATATAGATCATATCGCTGCTGTCAGAAGAAGACCTCGTATCTCCATTTTTGTCATTTTTAAGTTTTTTATATAATTTGAAAATACCTGTTTCTCTTTACATTGTATGTAAATTTCATGAAGAATGGACCAAAAGAAAGAGCTCAAAATGACTTGGAAAAAAGTCTGGTTCCATTGACTTACATTAAAAGTAAAGTAGGTTTTTTCCTTCTCCTGCAAAGTTACCATTTTGGAGATACGAGGTTTTCTTCCGTCAACAGCGATATATTATTAAATAGACGCCAAAGGGTATTTTTAGATATTATATTCAGTATTTAATGTGCTTTTGGGGCTCCTGGGTGGTCTAGCCGTCTAAGCGTTGGCCCTATTATCAGGAGATCACAAGTTTGATCCCTGGTGATGCTACAGCTAGCTGTGGCCAAACTAAACTGTGTCTTTCCTCTTGTGAACCTAAATATAAGGTAACCTATATGTGTTGGTGCTTAGTACTAGTTAGTACCACAGAATAAGAGACTTAACACCTTACATTTAGGAAGCATTCATTGATTATGTAATAAATGCGTGTTTAACAGTGAAATATCTGTGAAATGAAGCTTCTCAAAGTCGTCCGTCTTTGTTTCATGGCACACCTGTTGTTTACTGACCAATCCCGGCCTTTTTACACTTTCTGGGTGGTCAGTATGGCCCTCCCATTCCCATGATCACCCAGCACAGTGCTTGCCAGTGCAGGCGTCTGTTAGCTGACATAACAGGACTGGCAGTTAGCGTTCTCCTCCAAACGCATTCAGTATTAGAGACAGTTCAAAAAGTTGCGGTGGTCCTTCACAGGACTCGGAGGAAGTTTGTGTTTACCTTCACCCTCCTAGAATTGGTGGTATTGAGTGATTGAGGGAGTCCTAACTAGTGGGTGGAGCAAGATACAACTAAACTGGGGAGAAAATTGGAAAAAATGTCCCCCAAAAAATGTTTTGACATCAACAAGACTGTAAATCTGTTTTTTTAGGTTTTCTGCCCTTATTCACGTTGAATTACGAGGAATTCTAGATATTAATTTCATTTTTAAAATCATCTACAGTGCCGTTCATCATTCTGGAAGCACAAAAATGTCTTTACACTGCAAAAAAATTATATTTCAGCAAGTGAAAATATCTTAAATGTAGTTTATATATCTAATATTCCTTACTGTGAGAATATTATAAGATTATTGAATCTTTATTCCATTGGCAGATCATTTTACCTGTTTTAAGCATTATTTCTTGAAATTACCTTCATTGTTTCTTGATACAAGTAAAACGATCTGATGATGGAAAAAGACACTTTCACTAAATAAATTACTTAAAACAAGCAAAAATGTATATGAATAAGTTACATCATTGTATAATATTCTCACAACAGTCCCATAATGAGAAATATTAGATATATTAGCTACATTTAAGATGTTTTCACTTGTTAAGATATTGTTTTATGCAGCGTACAGCTTCCTAGTATCCTACTAATTATTTAAATGAGCACTTCAGAATAATTTAATACATTTTTCAGCCGGAAAATTGGTTTTATATCATTAAAAATATCGATATTAAAAACCATACTGCCTTTTCGAGACGTATCACGGACTGAATATAGATACTTGGTTTTTGTATTCTGAATACGCCATTACTGGTATTGCTTACAGCCCAGCCCTGCCTAATGAACACTGCACTCATTCATACACACATACATTCACAACACAGGCTACACAGGCTAACTAACTTACACAAAACAAAACAAACACTGTGCAAGTCCCTACACAAGAATACACAAGCGCACACACACGTGCACGTACACTTTTAATGGCAGCTGTGTGATGGGAGGTCAGCGCTGCAATAGCTTTGATCTGTCTACCTTTCTTTAAAGCCAGCTGACCCGTCCGCCTCCACCCCCTCGTCTGTGGTAAGACCAATGGTACGAACCGACGGTAATCAAACCCCACCCTCACGCTCCACCCCTCCATATACTTACCCTCCCCATCGCCATTAACATCAAGCCTCCAGCATGTCCCACCCCTGTACACACGAACACACATACACGCTGAGAGCTGTTGTGTGTCAGTTGCATCGTTGCATCCCCTCCCCCTGTGTTTGATGCCTCCTTGTTATTGATGCACTGGTGATTTTGTGCTCATTGTGATCTCTGTGTTATACCTCTACCCCCCTGCTGGTTTGCTCTGGTATTACACTCTACTATCAGGGTGCAGTCGACCTCTGAAGTCATTCCGTAGTCTGCGTCATGCCCATATTAGGAACTCCGGGTCTGAGCTGGTTCTGTCTATGAGAAAAATTAGAAGCCATTTTTGAAAATCGCAAACTGTGCTGAACAAAAAAGTTCCAAACTTTTGTCACACATATGTTTTTCCACAGAATGTCACTGGATGCTCTGAATTACGAGGTTGTTTAGCAGTCGAAATACATCCATGCTAATAGCAAGCTACCACCTCTGTGCATTCAAATGAGTAAAGCGCTCAGCATACTTCTTGCTAAACGAAACTCTCGAGGGTTGCACAAAGCCAAAAGCGCCTTTGCAAACATACAAAGTCAAACTCAAATTGAACTTGTTGTCATTCGGACTATGCAACAAGGAGCATACAGCTGAACAAGATTGCGTTTCTCCAGCTCCGATGTGCAAAATATAACTTAAATATAACATAGAGGCAAATGCACATAGACATACTAGACATAAAATATACATATCAGGAAAAATATATGCATATTTTTTAAAGATATTGCACATTATGTAGAAGAATATTGCACATTGTTCTCAGTGATGACATTATTGCACAGTGTAAAGGGAAATGTAAACTTGACACTGGTGAATAGTGATAAAGTGCCCAAGTGAGCAATGAGAACATTGAAAATATTGCACAGAAAAGAGCTGCACACTACAAGCTCGCACGCCAGATGCTTCACTAATGTTCCATGATTGCTAGAAAACGATTCTATCACAGTTAACTGTGATGATGTGTGAGTCCAGAATGCTGCCGCTATTTAAGGTGGAACAGAAATTTGAACTAGAAGCTTCAGCCTCGTCCTCTTGTGAACCAAAATCTAAGATAGCCTGTATGTTTTGGTGCTTAGTACTAGTGCTACAGATAACAAACTAAACATCTTACATTTAGGAAGTATTTATTGATTATTTAATAAATGCGCATCTAACAGTGAAATATTGGTGTCTCTGCTAAAGCACTTATCATACTTTTTGCCAGGTGAAGCTCCTCAAAGTCATCCATCTTTGCTTCATGGCACGCCTCTTTGTTTTCCGGCCAATCACAGGCTTTGTTGTGTAGTGTCTTTCTCTGTGGAGTTCACCGAGCTGGTGTTTAAGCAGAGTATTAGGTAAAATTACACTTGTTATCGCTTAGTTTCCACTCACGATTTTTTCCTTTATGTCTTTCTTTAGTTATACTTTGTTAATTAGTTTAGTAAATAATTTTAATCTAAAGTCATTTTACATCAGGCCTAGTCATAATTTTTTTTCTCTCAGTTGTTTGTAATATTTGTCTTAGTTTATTTTCTAAAATAAAAGTCTCTGTGCATTTAAAATCTGTTTGAGGAGATTAAAATTAGTCAGAGCTTGTATGGAGTACAGTAATCTGTAAAGTAAAAAAAGTCCATTTAGGCTTAGTCCAGTTAGCAATTTTATATTATTATCAGAGTGCCTTCAAAGATCTTGTGCATATGCGTTTATTCATTACAGTATTATTTTTATTCTCGTTAGGAATTTGATAAATATTATTTGTTTTAGTATTTGGACATTTTAATTATTAAAAAACATATATTTAAATTGTCCATTCATAGTGCTACTGGTAATTCTGTTTGTGTCCTCTGTTTTGCTGGCCTTGTTTTCGTTTCTCTGCTCGTTGGCCAGCTCTCTCAGCCGACCGCCAACACCGATTCCTGCTCAATTGGCCAAAAAATGCTAATGAGGACTGACTAGAACCATCAGTGCTGTAAACGCTGCACTGACTCCAGGTGACGGTCAGCCACCACTGCTCACAAGTGGCCTGACAGCTGACACTGGCCTCATGTCCTGGCCCTAAAACTGCAAAAGCCTCTTACCACATTTGACAAAGCTTTCCAGTTTGCGTAGGGTATTTTGGTGCGGCCAGTCAGTAGCGTGAGTCTGCATGTAGCAATTTTCATATTTTAGCTCATTAATGACTTTGTAATTCAGAGGATCCTGTGACATTCGGAGGAAAAGTGGCCATACGGGAAAACATATTACATCTGGAACACTTTGTTTATCACAGCATAGCGATTTCCCAAAACATGGTTCATTTTTCCCATAAAGAAAACCAGCTCAGACCCAGAGTTCCTAATATGGGTGTGACGCCCCCTACAGAGTGATGCACAACCTCCACAAGGTCTACAAGTAGTCAGACGTGAGCTGTTAACTTTAGGAAAGATATCTGCCATTCATGGATTTAATGCATGATCCATTTGTCCTTCTTTGTGCAATACTTGTTGGTTGTAGGTCCATGTGTGCACACCTGGCGGTCTGATTTCAAATAACTACATTTTCTTTTAATAGTTAAAAAATGCTGCTGTTAGAGCTGTTAGAGATTTGTGGCTGTTTGGAGAGTCTTTTAAAGTGTCTGGTTAAAAGATGTGCAGAGAAAAGCTAAAATTTTGTCCAGTATTTTAAAAAAGAGATCAACAACTTAAGAAATCTGTCCATTACAGATAACAGTGTGTTAATGAAAGTCAGAATCAGATCCATCTTGCAGCTCCTTGATCTTGTTCGTACTTTGCCAGATGTGCATAACGTTACTGTTGTAAGGCCTGTAGTGAGATATTTAATAGTTGAAACGGTAAGTTATACCTTAATAGTGGGTTTAGTTAAGACATATTAGACGAATATTAGATAGAAGTAAATGGAAAACTCTGTTTGGGTTCAAGATGCAGTGGGCCTTATACACCAAAGCTGCTTACGGTTAAATCTGATCAGAATATGACGGCATATTTCACAGACGGTTTGGTTGTTCATCAATTTCATGTTTGGCGCAAGCTCACGTCTAGCTGGAATCATGGTCTGACCGATATACTGGTTGGAATATAGTATTGGCTGATTTTCATGAGCCGTGGTTTTAAATGGATCGGCAAAAATACATTATCAGCATTATGCAAAAAAAAAGTGAAAAACTTTTTTTTACTTTAAAAATATACATTTTCATAAAAATGTATTCAAAGAAAATCGAAACATTTCTATTGGCTTGTTTGGCATGTAATTTCGACACTGTATAAAACGGCATGTGGCATTTTCGTCTGATGTTTAAAAAAATTGAAGTTTTGTTTCATTGACAGTGATGATAGATATATACAGTATATATAGCAGTTATTAGTAATGCGTATACTAATATAAAAATATAAATATACAATGACAGTTTTGAAAATTACTTGATTTGTGGTTAAATAATAAAAATCATTGTCACCAATAGCAAAGAGAAAACCAGAACCCGGAAGATAACGCCAGAATCTCCATCACCTTCTTCCGGCTCTTTCGAGTGATGAGACTGGTCAAGCTGCTATCTCGCGGAGAAGGAATCCGGACGTTGTTGTGGACCTTCATCAAATCCTTCCAAGTGAGCAGTGGCAGAGCGTATCATGCTGAGGAACAAGCCATGAAATTCAACCTTATAAAAGAAAAAAGAATGATCGCCCTCGCTGACCAGTCTGTCTGTCTCTCCACAGGCTCTTCCATATGTAGCACTGCTCATTGTGATGCTCTTCTTCATCTACGCTGTTATCGGAATGCAGGTGGGTAAGACTTCACTCAATATCCGCTGTCTTCTGCTCGGTTCCTGTTCAGCACCTGTATGTCATCATCAATCTGCGCTTGTCTAGTATTGTGAAGTGATTAGTGATTGATCAGTATGGGTTTTTATTACCAATAGCCTGTGATGATGTTTGAACTGACCCTCCAGAAAGTTGACAGAAAATATATTTTTATACTATATGTAACTTTTTCAACTTTTATTTTCCCTTTAAAGTAGCATTTTTAAGTATTTGACATACAAAATATAGTGTAGGGTTATGAAACTACATTTCGGAGACTCAAAAAGAAGCCTGCCTAACTTTATGTGTAAAGTGCTTTCCTTTTTAGCCCTTGGCCCACCCCAAAATTGGGCCCCATGAGACAAAAGTTTGGGAACCCTTGGCTTAAGACAACCAATAACTGATACATTGAAGTGATATTGTCTTATTAAACAATTAAAAACACCACAAACAATTTTAGAATAAACATAATATTTTGCAGGTTTTCTTTCTTTTTTATCCTCTCAGAAACAGAAAAAAAGGCATCCAGACAAGATTCAGTTATGTTGCAATTTGCCACATAGTGTTTCTCTACTGTAGACTGAGTAAGAAATGTAGAGATTATGTAATTGGCACAAAATTGAGCACTGTAGTGCCCCCCAGAGGTCAATTCAAACCAAATTTAGTGTCTGTCCTCAGAGTGTCTTTATGTATGTATATACCAATTTTTGTCACAATCAGACATTCCATGATTAAGCTTTAGGCGATTGACTCCTAAAAATTAAGTTTACACTGATTGATGTGTTGCAGTGCAGACATACTGTGTTAAAAACACAATATCTAGCATTTTATTATAATTATGTAGTTTCACACTATGTGGATTGTTTCAATTTCGAAATTATCCAATGAAAATCCAATGAAAATCCATGGATGTTGCACATTTTTAAAAAGACTTATATTCACAGAGTTAGTAGTCCCATATATCTCCTATAATCTGAATTCAGTATGATGTCCACATGTTTTTTGGAAACATGGTTTGCCCCACAATGGCCAATTTTTGTAGTACGTTGCATAATATATAGTTCAATTTGTTCGCCAATCTTAATTCTGTCAAATGCTTGCTGAAATCAAAGAGAACTGACTGATATTGGTCATATTTTCCAATTATTGAACCATCTTTAAACCATCCCTGCAACCTAGCCAGCTCCATTTTTGTATTTAGCAGTAACCCGTATGGTAGAAATAGAGTAAAAGGATAAAAATTGGCCAAAAAAAAGGAAAACATTTATTTTGGCCATAAATATCTCCAGTTCTACATCTATCAGCTGAATATCAGTAGTGATATCAGCCAACTTTTTCTTAATAGCTCCTCTTCCTCCTCACTCTACAGGTGTTTGGTAAGATAGCACTGAGGGACAACAGCCAGATCAACCGAAACAACAACTTTCAGACCTTCCCACAAGCTGTGCTACTGCTCTTCAGGTCAGATCTCCTTTCCTTCTTCTCTCTTTCTTACTGTAACACTGTAATAGTAACCTGGCAGATTTATCGATGCCACATTTTTAAATCTGTCTGGATAATTCACTGAGGACCTTTTGAATGTTCTTAGGTTGAATGTCCATTAGCAGGGAATCAATTGTTTTATGCCAGCAGTAGAGAACACTCCATCTCCAACATCTGAAACCACACATACAGCAAAACCTACAGTTTGAGGCACAAATTCTAATTGAGAGCCGTGGCGACACAAAGAATGAACTGATTTGAAGGCGCAGTATACAATACACCCTCCCTTCAGTTCTCCTTCAGAAGCTCCACCTCACAAATTCAGGGATGCACATTGCCAAGGCAAAGAAAGTTGGGCAAGCAAACTTTTTTTTTTCATCGTTGTGGCCATAAAACTGTTCACAAGTGTTGTACAGACAAATACAATTACATAACGTTAGAGCGAACAGCAACACAGCAAGTAAGGTAACTAACATTAGCTAGGCTGTGGGTTAGCAAACTGTTGCCACAATGGCTGCTGCGAAGCTAAACAGTTGCTATCACAAACATGAGCAAACGGGACAAAACAGTACTGACCTATCAGTTTTGTGAAGCAGCAAAAATAAGATAATGTTGCCCATCCATCAAGCAGAAACAGGGCAGCCTCCTCATCCCTTTTCATGCCTTTCAACTCTCCATGAAGCTGAAATCAGCTTCCTTTTTGCCAGCTTCTTGTACAGATTTTCCCGTTCCACCCTAAATGGTGCAGTAGTTACATTCCAGCGCATCAGCTTGTTGTTCAAATTTTCCTCAAACAGCACCTGTGGGATTTAAGGTGGAACAGGAAAACGTGAATCGTAAGCCAATTCAGCCTCATCAGCGCTCTGAGTTCTCCTCACCTAATCTAAGGGCTTCTTTCTCAATCTGCGTTCTTCAGATTTTCTCCTCTTTGGCTGTTTCCCGGCCGTCTATCCTTCTTGATGATGCATGGAGTTTAGCACGTAGACCTTCCCCTTTCCCCTGTCCTGTACACAAGCATGAGCTCCCCCTGTTGCTGATTGGCTGGAATAGTGTTGTGTCGTTTGGCCCAAGACACTTTGTTTGGTTCCCATTAACAGAGCTAGGGCTGTATACCAACACCGGCTTTTTTCCAGTGCGCACAGAACAGAGGGCTAGAGGACCATGAGTAGACATTTGCTGAATTTGACATAAAGTGTATTGGGTTGAAATCGTATACTGCACCTTTAATTAGAGGATTTGTGACGACTCAGTGACTTTATGATGTCTTTTTCTAAGGTCAAAAATGCTCTGTAACTGGTCAGAAATATCCCTGAAAACGAAATCCAATGGCAAAGATTAAATAAACCAATTTCTTTCCATGTGCAGGTGTGCAACAGGTGAGGCATGGCAGGAGATCATGCTGGCCTGCTCCCCTAACCGGCCATGTGAGAAGGGCTCTGAAGAGGGTCCTACCAGTGAAGACTGTGGCAGCCACTTTGCCATTATCTACTTTGTCAGTTTCTACATGCTCTGTGCCTTTCTGGTGAGCAGCTTCTTATGATTCAGACTATTCAGTAGTAAAGCTCTCAAAATAAAAACAATATTTACATAGAATAGAAACTTTGATTGTCGTTATACTTGCATACAACAAAATGTAGAGTATTTATTGAATCCAGTATAATGAAAACATCCATTTGACCAATTAAAGCTACCGGCTGCGGCTCCTACTGTGTTCCAGCTTACTTAGTAAATAACATTATCACAAGCGCCGGAGGGAAGGACATTCCACTGCTGACCATAAACAAACAAAACTATGATTATTTTGGCTTTAATTAGAATTTTAAATTGTATGGGAATATTTACAAATGTACAGCTTTTTAGCTGCTCAGACATTCTGAATAACACTAATGTAGTGAAATGTTCTCGTATGAGGTAAGAGAATGATCTGCTTCAGATAGCAGACTTTTTTTTGTTCTGAGTGTGGACGCTTTATAAGCTAGAAGTCTAGTAGTATCTATAAAGTGGTGAAGTGCTGCTTCAGTTAAAATTACTGCAGGTACAGACCTTTTCTTTCATGGTACTTGATAATTTATGCCCCCTTGTGGATTCAGAAAATATAACATTGATTTAGAAATCTGGTGTTTGCTGCAGTTATATATCCTGCTTATTTTATTTGCAAAAAATGTCAATAATGTTTTAAATAATGTATTTAAAGCTGCACAATGTAAGATTTGGGGATTTGGAGACCTCTCTGGTGGAAATGAGTAACTGCAGGCAATGTGCAGAAGAACATTTTTCACATTTTGCCAATACAATGAAATATAACTTCATCTAAATGGCAGCTTAAATGACAGTTCCCAGGAAATCTCTCACTATCTGACTACTAAAAATCTTACAGTAATTTATGAAGCTAGAATATCATCCACTGCACCATCCGTATGGTATATTTTCAGTCTTCATTGCATTAACACAGCTTCCCATCTCCCTTCCAACAGATTATCAACCTGTTTGTGGCTGTCATCATGGACAACTTTGACTATCTGACACGTGATTGGTCGATCCTGGGGCCGCATCATCTGGATGAGTTCAAGAGGATATGGGCAGAGTATGACCCTGAGGCCAAGTCAGTCGTTTTCTGTTCTCTCGTAACTCATCCAGTTTTTAACTCCTTTTAAAATGCTTCTTATACTGTGTACCTACCTGTTTACAGTATTTAACCACTGGAACCTAGACATGCATCTAAGGCCTGGTTCAACAGACTGCAAAAAATAATATCTTAGCAAGAGAAAACTTCTTATATGTAGTCTAATATTTCTCATTATGATATTGTTGTAAGAATAAAATTAAAATAAATTTAAATGACACATTTAATATTAAAAAAATATTAATTAAATGTTTAAAGAATTCCATTGATTTTTTAAATTCAGTGTGTGAGGTGTAAACAGAGTGATTCGGAGTGGTTTGGTGTGAAATGGTTCAGATGTCTTTACAGTGATGGTGATAGGAACCAGGGGTTGCCATGACTACAACACAAATATAGACATTTTATTTACTATCCAAAACCACCAGTGAACCTACACGAGTCTTCTGAGATTTATATGGAATGTAGATGATGGTGAAATAGTAATAAATCTGAAAAAATAAGTTTATTTGGGGACTATTTTGCCTTAGAACATCCTTCATGTATCCCTCCACCATGAGTGGATTAACATAAACTAATTAAAATACACTTTAGGCCAACATTTTATCACAAAACTACCTTAAAATCTCTCCGACATAAGGCCAAAAAAATAAGTTTTCTATAGGGACTATTTTACCTCAAAACGCCCTGCATGTATCCCACCACCATGGCTAATAAATGCACATTTTAGGCCAAAATCTTAAAACTATTATATTAAAGCCATTTCATATAATAACATATAATATCCAAGAGCTTTTAGAAGCATTAAACTTTTCAGACGTCTGGTTCCCATCACCAACACTGTGAGCAGTCCAGAAATAAATATTATCCTTATTTCATTATTTCTCTATTCCATAATTTCACTAAATATGTAATAGTGTAGACCTACTTGTGTTTCAGTATTTTCTAATAGTATGTTATTCTGCTTGTTGATTTAAAGAACAGTATATTGAGACTCAACTTGTTTGGCAGGCTGATATTTTCATATTTCACTTCTTCGATATGTGGGTCCTGCCTCATCATGTGATACATGCAGAGCATCTCGAAAGCCTATTGGTGATCTCAACGAAAGTTTATTGATGGTGTCAGTGCAATGTTGATGTTTTCTGGTTCTCATTAGTGCAATTTGCACTTTGTTAATTTTCTTTTTTTACTTGATTTCATTCATTTATGGCCAATTTCATATGGGCTCACATTAAAGACCATGAAAAACACCAGAGTTTTGTCTTTTCCGGTTTGATAAAAGTTGTATGTGTTGATCACAGGGGAAGGATTAAGCATCTGGATGTGGTGACATTACTGAGGAGGATTCAGCCGCCTCTGGGCTTTGGCAAACTCTGTCCCCACAGAGTGGCCTGCAAGGTAAATATCAAGTCCACCTGCCTTTATATACGAACCAAATACATATTCATAAAGCTAAAAACTCGTAACATCAACTTACGGTGCATGCGTGACTTGACCTTCCCAGCGCCTGGTGTCCATGAACATGCCTCTGAACAGCGACGGCACAGTGATGTTCAACGCTACTCTGTTTGCCCTGGTGCGCACAGCCCTACGCATTAAAACTGAAGGTATAAAATGCACTAATCACACTGTATTATACACACACACACACACACACACACACACACACACACACTCTCAGAGCATTAACTTTCCATGTGTCTGTCTGTGTGGGTGTGCACTGGTTTGTGCTGTTAGGTAACCTGGAGCAGGCAAATGAAGAACTGAGGGCCATAGTGAAGAAAATCTGGAAGAGAACTAGTATGAAGTTGCTGGACCAGGTTGTGCCCCCAGCTGGAGGTCAGTAATAGTATTTGGCCAATATTTCATGGAGTTGTAGTATTTGATTTACTAGTAAACACTCAAAGTTTTAAAACATACTGTTCACTCCCCAGTCAGTCCATATAAGCAAAAATAGACCATTTTTTCACGAAAGCAAGAGCATTTGCATATATGCATCATTCATTGGTTCAAAATCAGTGTGAAAAAAAAAACATATTTGGGACTTTTAACTGATCCTGGACTTTATACCTTAATTATGTTTATTTTATTACAAAAAATGATAGAACATTTGATTTTCTTACTACCAAAACAATCATAACACTTCATAACAAACTACATATAATCATATCACCAAACTTTACCAAATGTTTTAGTGCATTCTTTAAAAAAGGTTCTTTCATAAAGACAGTGGTTCAGTCATTGGCATGCTAAATGGTTATTTGCATAGTGAAATACTTTTACAGATTGATGGAGAAAATGTTGTGCAAGCTTCTATATAGCACCTATTTTTACAACGTCAAGCTTGTAACAATAGAAGAATCCTTTTACCCGGTTTTCTCCCCAATTTAGTCGTCTCCAATTCCACCCGCTAGTTAGGACTCCCCCAATCACACGATGCTATCAACGCTAGGAGGGTGAAGGCTAACACAGGCTTCCTCCAAGACCTGTGAAGCCAACCACCGCTTCTTTTCGAACTGCCGCTCACGCAACGTCACTGGACAGCCGAACGCGCTCGGAGAAAAGCGCCAACCGCCAGATCTGTTACGTCAGCTAACAGACGCCTGCGCTGACTAGCATCGCGCTGAGTGATGGGGGGAGAAGGAGGGGCCATCCTACCCACCCAGAGAGAGCGAGGCCAATTGTGCTCTCTCGGACTCCCGGCTACGGACGGCTGTAGCATCACCAGGGATCGAACTCGCGATCTCCTGATGAGGGCCAACGCTTAGACGGTTGCGCCACTCAGAAGAATCCTTTTTATATGTGGATGTACACCGATCAGGCATAACATCATGACCACCTCCTTGTCCATTTTGTCAGCTCCACTTACTATATAGGTGCACTTTGTAGTTCTACAGTTACAGACTGTAGTCCATCTGTTTCTCTGATACTTTGTTAGCCCCCTTTACCCTGTTCTTCAGTGGTCAGGACCCCCATGGACCCTCACAGAGCAGGTAGTATTTAGGTGGTGGATCATTCTCAGCACTGCAGTAACACTGATGTGGTGGTGGTGTGTTAGTGTGTGTTGTGCTGGTCTGAGTGGATCAGACACAGCAGTGCTGCTGGAGTTTTTAAACACTGTGTCCACTCACTGTCCACTCTATTAGACACTCCTACCTTGTCAGTCCACCTTGTAGATGTAAAGTCAGAGACGATAGCTCATCTCTTGCTGCACAGTTTGTGTTGGTCATCCTCTAGTCCTTCATCAGTGGTCACAGGACGCTGCCCACAGGACGCTGTTGGCTGGATATTTTTGGGTGGTGGACTATTCTCAGTCCAGCAGTGACACTGAGGTGTTTAAAAACTCCAGCAGCACTGCTGTGTCTGATCCACTCGCACCAGCGCAACACACACTAACACACCACCACCACGTCAGTGTTACTGCAGTGCTGAGAATGATCCACCACCTAAATACTACCTGCTCTGTGAGGGTCCATGGGGGTCCTGACCACTGAAGAACAGGGTAAAAGGGGGCTAACAAAGTCTACAGAGTGTAGAAACAAGGAGGTGGTCATAATGTTATGTCTGATCAGTGTATATGTTATTTATGAAAGCGTTCAAAGTTTCAACTTGGGAATGAAGTAATGAAGCTCTTCATGTACCTTTCACTTAACCTCCTTTTGTCTCTTCCCAGAGAGAAATATCTTTCTTAAGATTGTCTCAGCAGATCTCAATACTGTATTAATGAAGGATCACTGACTCTCTGAGAAAAGAGAGATTAACATCAGCATTTCACTGTGAGAAGATCTAGTGCTGAATGAGAAAAGCATGAATTCTCCTTCTACACTGACAGACTGCTGAGAGAGTTCTGCGATATGAAATAGAGCTGTATAAGAAAACAAAGAGATCTTACACTTTTCTTTTGGAAATACTATTCAGCTCAGACTGGAGTGAGATGAGTCAGACACTAGAGAGTTAATCCAGAGGCCTGTGTAGTGAGAAAATCTGAGGGTTATTTCTCAAGAGCCACATTTCAGGAACAGGAGAAAATGGCTTGAGCCTCACACTGGTTTCAAACAGGACCACATCCAGGATAAGTTCCTTGAGATAAAGAGGAGATGCCATTTACAATATTTCCTTCCTCTGGGTTTGATTATAAATCAAATTATAAAAATAAAAAGTTTTAACTTTATCTGATCGCGGTTTCGCTTATTCGACTGTGTTCGTGCTGGTGTCTGTCTCTAGATGACGAGGTGACAGTGGGGAAGTTCTATGCCACGTTCCTCATCCAGGAATACTTCAGGAAGTTCAAGAAGCGGAAGGAGCAGGGCCTGGTGGCTAAAGTGCCCCCAAAGTCAGCTCTCTCTCTGCAGGTGGGTCTAACACGATACACATGCTGCTGTCTCTTTATGCACGTGCACAGTATCAACAGCCTTTAATTAATCTGAATGTGATCTCGTTTTTAGGCTGGCCTGCGTACGCTGCATGACATGGGTCCAGAGATCAGGAGGGCCATATCCGGTGACCTGACCGTGGAGGAGGAGCTGGAGAAGGCCATGAAGGAGACGGTGTGTGCCGCATCTGAGGATGATATCTTCAGGGTAAAGGTCTGATAGTTTTTTCTCTTTTCCTCTCCCTCGCTCAGCTCAGACCATCGCTTCTGCCGCTGGAGCTTCCTGACCTATGGGTGACCACCGCATCTGCACATCACAGTCAGACCAAGCTTCTTGTATCAGATAATTTCTTTTGTGTTTTTCAGCACGTTAAGCCCTGTTGGAGCTGGATTAGCTTTATCTGGGGAGGTGCTTTAAATTTGAGTGACTACCGATGAGATCAATGATTTTAATCCAGCATGAATCTGCTAAGTAATAATTCTAAGCAAATTACAGTAACACTTTCTATGAATGTCACGTTTGTAAGCATCTATAAACACATTTATAACATGTTATAATGCCTTCATACGGCATTATAAACATGATTATAAACATTTATAAAAATGAATTACACTGGATTACACTTTATAGCCATGTTTATTATACATTATGAATTGTTAATATAATGCATTATAAGTAGTGTTAATAACATGTTATAATGTCAGTGCCAAAGAAGTCAGTCCCAGCTTGGAGAGTGTAAAGTAAAGACAAATGCCAAGCTAACGGTGGTGAACATTACCTTTCCCACATTGGGTAAAACACTGATGCAGCTCTAGTTTAAACTCTGTCATTTGAAGCCTGTAATGTGCTTTACTGTGAATGTTTTAGTGTTTCAGTAAATCCTTCAGTAAATACTTCAACTTGAAGCCTCACTCTGAACACTGGAGGAGGCTTTAGTACAGCACGCTTCACTTTACTTAGAGCGGACAAATACGACTTATGAGCTCTTATAATTTGTTATGAACAGTACTTATAATGTATTATGTTAACAATTCATAATGCATAATAAGCATGGCTATAACATGCAATGCATTTTTAGAAATATTTATAGTCATGTTTATAATGCCTTATGAACGCATTATAACATGTTATGAATGTGTTTATAGATGCTTACAAAGGTGACATTCATAGAAAGTGTTACCCAAATTACTTTGTAGAGTTGGCTGAACTCGGAGCTCCCTCAGTAATAGTAATCGTGTTCAAATCAACATCACAGAGCTGTAATAATAAAACTGGGTGATAGGAAACGCTGCCTCCATTTTTTTCTTATTTTTGCTTTTTTTGGCATCCTGAAGATGAGGCTAACAGCTAAAATGGAGCTTGATTTGATCCAATTCCTTAATCCTCGAGTTTAGAACAAGACTAAAGAAATCCACAACATTTTTGCTGATGGCGGAAGCAAAAAGAAATATCTTCTCAAATATATTTGCAAAGCATTTTCTGTTTTGTTGGGCTGAATTTGGAAAGTTTTACTTTCACAGCACTTCAACCAGTCATGAAAACCAGCTTAAATGAAAAGACATTTGTGACAAAATTTGGTTTATATTCCCTCCCATATGCTATGATTATGCACCATCATTGATTGCCCCACACTGAAATGAGATCCAAAGTCTCCTCCCTCGTCCAGTGTCACACTTTGGGGTTTTTTGACGCCATTTTTGCCATTTAGTCATACAGTGTGTCGTTATGGTTCAGAAATGTGGTGCCTGTCGCATAATGCTGACTTAAACATCTGCACAATGGCTGTTTGAGGTAGTTTGGGGAAATTGCACAGATTCTTTAATCCATATGAATCAGCCAGACAAATCACACAAATTACATTACCAAACCTCCTCTGGGAAAACTAATCCAGCTCCAACAGGGCTTTACACAGCATTACAGTAACTGACACATATGAGTCAGTGCTCTGTGCCTGAGTTTGGTTATTTCCCTGCTCCAAAACACCTGCTACGCCTGGTTATTCACTAATTTATATCCTCTGAGTTAAATGGCCACAAAATCTGGCATTCAGTGTTATTTTTGTGTTGTGCAGTACTCCATAGAGCAGAACTGAATTCCTTGGACAGAATTAATATTATTATATCATTATATCATTGGAAATCCCTGTGGGGTCAACCAGTCTTGACTGCTTGCCTGTCCACTGAGCTGTAAGCTATTAAATACAACCAAGTTAGCACTAGTATAACTCAGCTTTTTCTTTATCAGAGTCACAATTTAATTGAAGAATGCCTGCGGAGTGCAGTATACTTGGATTTGGAAATCATGAATTGGCTAGTGTACTAGATAACGCTTTCGCCCAACCCACAGACAGAGTTTGTGAGCAAGATGGCTACCTTTCTTATTCTTCTGAATAAGTGCATTTTGCAATTCCCAAAAATATGGTGAAAAAATATATATTTAGGAGTGTTTGGCCAGAAATACAACACAAAATGTGAACACCAAACAAGTTTGTTTACTCTTTGAACCAGAGAAAAGGGAGTCGGACTGAGGTACAGTATCCAGAGTTAGCTAAGATACCTTAGAACAGGTGTGTTAAACTGGGTTCTGCGGGGTTACAGCTCTGCATGACCTGCTAATGAGCTGATCAGCTGAATCAGGTGAGTTTAATGCAGCAGAACGCCTCATTAGCCTGCAGAGCTGCCACCCTCCAGGACTGGAGTCTGACACATGTACTTTAGAACCTTGATAACTTTAGCTTTTATCTCGTTCTCCTTCTCATCTGACAAGTTGTTTTAATCAGTGCTGCTTACTGTAATGATGATTTGAAGAAAAATGATGACAGCTATATGGTTGCGATGAGATATTCACAGTAACTTCTAAATTCCTTCTGCATTTGCCAGCTAGCAAAAACATCACAGAAACGGCAACTTTACAGGAGAAGGCAAAAACATTCTTTACATTTAATGTAAGTTAATGTAAAGAGATTTTATTCCAAGGAATTTTGGAGCATTTATATTGGTCCATACATTCAATCATGAAATTTTCATTCAATTTAAAGAATATCTGCTGTGTTCAAATGATGTAGAAAAATCACAATCGCAAAAAATGGAGTTACCTATTTTGTTTTTGTTTTTGGACAGCGATGATATGTAGTGACAGTTAAATCTTTCAGTTCCTTTAAGATCATCTTAACTATTAGAGGTCAAAGTGATACTCTCTTTAGTCTTACTGTGATCTTTACTGTGCCTTTATAATGGTTTTGCCATTTGAAATCTAGCAGTTGTTCCTTTATTACAAGCATTAATGAACAAGAAAGTTGAGCTGATGTGGTATGCGCTATAACTTTGGCGCATCCAGCATATCTGGTAAATATAGTTTAAATAAGAACAAAACAAATGCATAATGTGATGCTTTCATATTATTTGCCTCGACATCTTTCAGTCTAATGCAGTATATTTCATTTACGTGAATGCATGTCTGCGCTTTGCTCTCATTCATGCTGGCAAGCAAGAGTGACTGAATGTGTGTATTCATATTTTTTATTTAGTGCAGTAATTACCAAGTCATATGTGACTCCAGTGTTTCATTTTTAATAAAAAGGGGAACTGAATGTGGCTGTGCAGAGGACAGCTTGTGAAGCAGTTGTGTTGGGTGATTTATGTGTATATTGGCGTGTAGTGATCAAGTCTGTCTCTTTGCAGCGATCAGGCGGCCTCTTCGGAAACCACGTGAACTATTACCATCAGAGTGATGGCCGCGCCTCCTTCCCGCAGTCCTTCACCACTCAGCGACCGCTGCACATCAGCAAGTCAGGCAGCCCTGGAGAGGGAGAGTCGCCATCGCATGAGAAACTGGTGGACTCCACCTTCACCCCAAGCAGCTACTCTTCCTCAGGTTCCAATGCCAACATCAACAACGCCAACAACACCGCCATCGGACACTGCTACCCCAGCCCCTCCATCAGCACTGTGGACGGCCACACCAGACCACTGCTTGCACCTGTACTACTGCCTCACTCCTCATGGTGCTTCCCTAACAAGAGGTATGGAAAGGAGGTGCAGAAACATAACAAGCTTGCACGACTCCATGGTGGAGTCACCACGTCACCATGTGTAAGCCAGAAAACAGGCCCTGATTTTGAATGATAACCTTTCTATGTGAAATTTTGAAACAATAAAGAAAAGTATTTGAACCTCAGTTAATTTAAAGTCTTTAAAATTCTGTAGGGAAGATATGGACTGCTATTTTCAGCCCCTTTTCCACCATGACGCATGGCATTTCCTCCGCATGGTTAAATAACCATGCTGGAGGCCACAGAACTGTTAGGTGGGATAACTTAATGACATAGCTCTTCGCTGAGTGGTTCTACATATACGTTGGTATTGTGCCACCACATCCTGTGTTATTAACCCGAAAACAATCAGGTAAGTTCAGTTTGCCAAATAAATGTAAGCAGTTTGTGATTTTCAGTCCATCTTAACAACTAAATGTTTAACTACGGAAGAGGAGCTTGTTAGCGTTAGTGTAGCATGCTAACAGATGTTCTCACCACAGAACACATTTGATTCTGGCTAAAACTCATGTTCAGATGAAGATGACTCCAAGTGAGTGGAGCTGGGGTCAAAGAAAATTGAAATCTAACCTTTTCTGTGGAGTTTTGAGCTGTAGCCTGCTGGGCTACGCTAATGCTAGCTTAATTATCAGGCTAAATGTGCGTCACACCACAGTACAGGATTGGTTCCAACTCAAATAACATATATTTAGAGTATATAGCCAGAATCATTCAAGTGGTGTGTGTGTGTAGCTGTCAGTCTGTTAGGCATCACTGAGCCACTGTCCTGCATAGTTTTCCTTTGGTATTTTCTAGACCTGATTTGGCAGCAGGTGAAATAAGAAACTGTAACTGGTTTCACGAGTCTGCACCAGCATGGAACGGCACAATACGGCCATGGGAACCTTTTGGCTCTACAGTGGACAAGAGGCCATAGTTTACTAGGGGCTGCTTAATTGTAGCAGCCTGTTAAACTCACCCTGCCATGTGGAGGCTGTGCTTTATCCTGGCTAGCTTTTGCTTTGAGCTGTGTATATGCTTCTAAACGCTGCTCTATATCTATATATATATATATATATATATATATATATATAGACACCGTAAAGGCGATTAAAATCAAATTTCTGTGAATTCTGTGACAAGTCAGTAATTGAAAAAGTGGTGTCTTTTATTGTAAATCTCAAGATATACAATAATGAAGGTCAGTTTTGTTTGATAAGTTTGAAAAGAAAAGATATCAGAGGATGTCAAAACTTTTGTCTTTTGTCCAATACAAAGTAAAAGTCTTGTCTGTCAGGATCTCTCACAAAGCGTTGCATTGGGTCATCCCAGATAGCACGCATATATCGGTCCACTGACTTGATAAGGTCGGCACCTCACTGACTGTTTGCCACTGCTGGTCCACCCTCAGACCACCCAGATTACTGTTCTGCATACAATCTCTAACTAGTTTTTAATCTCCTCAAACATTTTAAATGCCCATAGTCTTTTATTTTGGAAAATAATCTAAGATAAATATTACAAACAAACTGAGAGAAAAAAATAATGACTTTATAGTGATTCACAAAGTATAACTAAAGAAAGGAAGGAAGGAAAAATCAGTAAATTGGACTGAGTGGAAAATGAGGGATTATAAGTGGAATTTTGTCTAGCAACTGGTGGGCCATCCAGAGAATGCTGAGCCAAATGCCAGTGGACCGCCAGGTTTGCCATCAGCGGGCCAACAGTGGCCCACTATCCTCTTGCTTTTAGGGATGCAACAAGATCAGATCAGTTTTGCTTTAAGGGAGTTTAATTGATGCAATTAATAATTTTTGGGCACCACTGACTTATTTTATCTCTTTTTGTCTGTTCAGCTCGGACTCAAGTGACAGCTGCCTCCCCATAATCCGTCGGGAGGAGGTGTCCAGAGATGAAACATATGACGAGATGTTCACAGAGAGAGAGTGCCATCGTGATCAGAACATGCTGTCCACTGAAATGTAAAATATACAAAAATTTCCTCTTTTTTACGTTATTTTACTGATTTTCTCTTTTGTGTTTGAGGGGTTCTCTGTTTTGGAGTGTTTGTGTCTTTTGTGTATTCTGAATACATGTGTGGAGGAGGGGAGAAAGGGGCACAACCTCACACATTAATACCTCTAAAAGTATTTGAGCAAGATTAATCAATTTTTTATGCCATCAACCTACACGTCTCAGCTACAAATGAAAATCTAAACTCTGTTTTTGGCACCTGCTGTTTAGGTTTAACCCTCTGTGGTCTGAGGTCGTTCTCTCTGGATTTGTTAATCTCTTCCTAAACTCTCCTTTAAAGGCTCTTCATATATCATGATCCTCATATGTTTCATATCTAAATGCTCCGTTATCTTCATCACTACTTTCCAAAACCGCTGCAGCAGCTTCAGCAGCTGTAAACTCTCTGCACGCCGTTTCACATGAGTCTCCGATGTGGACTGAATGAAGAATGAAGGGTTTCCAGCATGATGGTCAGTCCTTAGTGATTTCCCGAGTGTCCATTGGTCAGTTTCACACAGAATGTAAAAGGATACACGAGTCCACCAGTTCCACACGGTGAGAGGCAGATGACATGTATTTCAGCCCCTCTTCATAGGCTGAAACTCGAGGCTCGGCTTGGACTCTCACCTCAGAGACTCAGCTCAGACAGTCACCTCAGAGACTTAAGTCTCAACTTAGACTCTCACCTCAGAGACTTAAGACTCGACTCAGACTCTCACCTTGGAGACTCAGTTCAGACTCTCACCTCAGAGACTCGAGACTCGACTCGGACTCTCACCTCAGAGGCTTAAGACCCGACTCGGACTCTCACCTCAGAGACTCGAGACTCAACTCGGACTCTCACCTCAGAGACTCAAGACTCGACTCGGACTCTCACCTCAGTTACCCGAGACTCAACTCAGACTCTCACCTCAGAGACTGAGCTCAGACAGTCGCCTCAGAGACTCGAGACTCGACTCGGACGCTCACCTCAGAGACTCAAAACTCGACTTGGACTCTCACCTCAGAAACTCGACTCAGAGACTCCAGAGTCAGCTCTGACTCGAACGTCAGAGAATCGAGACTCAACTCGGACTTAAATCTAAGAGACTCAAGAGTCGACTCGGACTATCACCTCAGAGACTCCACTCGGACTCTCACCTCCGTTTCACACAGAATGTAGACAGACACACCAATCCACCAGTTCCACGCGGTGAGAGGCAGATGACGTGTATCTCAGCCCCTCTTCATAGGCTCATAACTCCGGATGTGAGTCTCGTATGATCTCGAGATAAGATGGAATGGAAAGGGCGACTCTACAGATTCAGGAAGTGTTTGAACTGGATTTCTGTGCTGGATCATCACAAAGACACACAAACAGAGATAGAACATCCAATTTGTCATGCGGGTGATTTTGTGGACCCCAGAGGGTTAACAGGTATTCTGGGATTGATACCTGATGTAATAGTTCTAATGGTCTTTTTTCAGCAGGGGTAACAGACTGAGGGGCAAATTGACACCAAAAATCTGATAAATTAATGCAAAACTCAATTAATACAATACACAACTATGAGAGTAAATTACAGCGTAAACACATAATAATATATTCATAGTAAATTTAATTTGTGTCAGAAATTTATTTTTGATCTTGAAGTAGAACAGCAATAATACATTTAAAAATATATTTTATTTACATAACAATGTACAATGTTTTTGATAAATCTGTGCACAGAAAAATAGGATGTGGAGGAGACAGAGTTCTCTCATTGTTTACATTGTAGTTGTAGGAGGCTTAGTTGTAACACTGCAATAAAACTAACCCCCCCATGTGGAGGCTGTACTTTAGCCTGGCTAGCTCTCACTGTGAGCTGTTTATCTGCTTCTAAATGCTGCTTTATTACAGATTAAAATAAGATAGGATTGAATTCTGTGACTCACTAATCAAAATGCTTTCATGGTGTAAAAACAGTCTTCAGGGTGAATCTGGAGAATTATCTGTCCGACTGCTGTCAAAATTCAGATGACGTTGCTGTGGGAATAGGAGAACATGACTAAAAGCACATTCAGCTTGAACCTGTTCCACTAAATATCACTGCTACATTTTAACCCCACATTAGTTTGTGCCCCCATCTCCCCTACCAAACCTCAAAATCCAGTACAAAAACGTGAATAAATGAATGTGTGTGCGTGACAGGTTGGCGTTACAGGATGAAGAGTGTAAGCAGCTAGCTGAGATGGAGGAAGGAGATGTGGGTGAGGACAGAAGACCGTGGCAGTCTCCCCGACGAGCCTTTCTTTGTCCTACTGCACTGGGTAAGAATGATTAATTCTCACGCAAAGAAATGCAGAACACAAAAGAAATGCATCCATTTTATTGTGACAGTCGGTTTACCTTCAATAATTAGCATCCTTTCTCATGACAAACACAGGCAGACGATCTTCCTTTCATCTAGAATGTCTACGGAGACAAACCAGAGCTGATTCTTCTCAGAAGACAGCAGTACCCCTGCACCTAGTCCACCACCAGGTGGGAAAAATAGCAAAATGGATATTTATTTACTCATAAAAACTGATTTATGGAGATGACCTTAAGCTACAAGCATCTGGGGCCAGTTGCATTAACAGGGCGTGAAAAGCATTTGCTAGTCAGTCAAGCTAAAGAATATTTACTGCATATTTGCAAATAAGCTTTGTAGTCAATGGAGACCTTAAACATTGCTTGCCTGAGGGTTTGGATAGTAATTCACTTCAAACTGTGAAATAAAAGAATAAAGGCAATTAATATAAAACTAAATCATGGTTTTGTTGTAACAACTCAACATTCATATTGCAGATGATTGTAGTCTAAATGGCCTAATGTTGCTTTAGCATGTTTCTGTCTTGAAGTTAAGCTGTTCTGCTGATCAAGGCCCACATATCATGCGCTACTAATTAGGGTTGGCAGGGTTAGATTTTTTAAAGTCAACAGTTATATGATGGAAGTCGAGTAGACGCCGAATAATTGCTGATGATGCAACGAATAAAACCACAGGAGAAGCGAATGCTTTGCAACAAGCAACTACAAAAATCTGTAACGAAGCCAAACTCCACGTTAGTAGAGTGTGACGTGCCCTTTCCAACAATCCCTGGATCTCAGTGCTGGCCTCCAGGGAACTGAACATATGCACTGCAAAATATGACATCTTAGCAAGTGAAAAAAAATGTAATGTAGTCAAAATATCCCATATGCAACAGTTATACAACAGTTAGTTCTGGCCATGCAAGCTGATTGGTTGAGAAGCGTTCTAACTGTGCTGTTATTTCACCATAACATCACGTTTTTTTCACAAACACTGTATCACTCCGCTGAGACACCGTTGCTAAGCAACGACTTTGACAGCTGTAGGAGACGCTCAATACATTTGAACGTTTTTACTTCCTACTTTGCCACAAACAGAAAATGGACACTTTTAAGATCACATTTGACCGACAGCCGATTTGGTCAGACTCTGAAGATGAGACGACACTAAATTCCCAAACTGTCATCACCACTGAGCAGCTTTTCAGTCGGCAGCTGTGACAGAAGAACAGCTGAACAACCTGGAATCAGCCAGAAATGAACCCAACACCATTCGCCAAACTAAATGGGCTGTAAGATGCTTTACAGACTGGCTGGAACAAAACAACATTAATACTGATCTGGCAAAAACTGACTAAACTGAGCTAAACTTGATATTGCGGCAGTTTTATGGCTCAGTCCGTATTTCAAAAGGTGAGTCTTACAGCAGACTGTGCAGCGAGTGGGCGGAGCTCGTTACTCTGACGTAGCAACAAGCTGCTCGTTAAGGAACTATAATTTGGTGAAGGAGCTGCGAACATTAAAACATATTAAACGCCGCGTTCACGGCCCAGTTTATTAATTTCTTACTTTATTTATTTAACTGTTGTATAAAAGCAGTAGAACACTCGAGGTCATGTGTTATCATGAATAACATCACGGCTGTGATGATCTACGGCGACCAAATCACAGCCGTGATGTTATTTCACAGATAGTGGCCTTCTATAAATACCCTCTGTAAAATACAGAAAACATGAAAACATTTCTTCTGATTCTAAATAAATACTTATGATTTCTTGTATAACTGTGTTTTACCACCTGTCTGTAAAGCACTTTGAGCTGCCACTGGCACAAAAAGTGCTATATAAATAAAAATTATTATAATTATTATTATTGTTTTAGTGAAGGGATGCACTGGCCAACCAGATTAGTCATTTAGGTAACAAGGTAGTTATTTTACTGTAACCAAATTGTGAGCTCTCCAGTTTTCCCTAATTCCACCCCCTGAGTCAACTTTAAACAAGATGATATGACTAAAAAGCAAATGTCTTATAATAGGTATAATCCTAATGCCTTATAAGGTTATCTGCTCCAATCCCTGTTAATGGAACTGGTCAAGCAGTAACTTCTGTGTTATTTTTCTCACTCATTATTTCCCCTCACGCATGCACACAGGCACTGGCAGTAGCAGGGCTGAGCCCCTTGCTGAGAAGGAGTCATTCTCCAACTCTGTTCACTCGTCTGTGTTCCACGCCTCCTGCCAGTCCCTGCACCCAAGGGCCAGGTGGGCTGTGCGATCAGCCTGTACCCTCACTGAGGCTGGAAGGAACTGGTTCCTGCGAGAAGCTCAACAGCAGTCTACCGTCAGTCAACTGTGGCACATGCCGCAGCGACAGCAATGGAAACGACACCAGGGGCTCTCGGAGAGCGCTGCGTCCCGTCTCTCTAACAGTGCCGTCTGTAACATGCAAAGAGACGGGCTTACTCTCGCACGGCAGCGCTGGCAGTCTTGTGGAAGCGGTGAGGAAAAGACACTCTCTCAGTGCCTCACTTTCTGTTTTTGGTTCATCTAATCAGTTTATCTCCAAAACACCAGCATCTGATGCAGTGAGTATTAGGCTATTTCAGGTCCATTCTTTATATTATTGCTAATTGTTAATCATTATTGTTATTATTATTACAGGCTCAAACTCAGTGGTACATGTTTTAACGTCTTAAAATCCCAGGCTAATTACAAACTAAGGCTTTTTATTCAGTAACTACATGGACGTCAGTGCAAACTGGCTGAGATATTCTCATGTAATAGAATTGTGCAGTAAAACTTTGGACCCACTGGTGGGTTCAAATGAGTTCAAATAGAAAAACAGGCTCAGACCCAGATCCAAATTCCAAAAAAGCAAATAAAAACAGAAAGCAATACATATATATATAAAAAGGATTTGCAAATTCTTTTTATATATATATATTTTATATTTTTGTATTTGTTTCAACTAATTAACATTATTGTTTTTGTATATACATGCTTATTCTAAATTTGATGCCTGCGATACATCCTAAAAAAGTTGGGACATGAGCATGTTTACCACTGTGTGACATCACATTTCCTTTTAACACTTCAGCTTTTCAGCAGTCTGGAGTCTCAGTTGTTGTATATTATTCTTCATTATGTGCCACACGCTTTGAATTTGAGACAGCTCTGGACTACAGGCAAGCCAGTCTAGCACCTACACTCTCTTACTAAAACCACACTGTTCTTACACAAGCAGAATGTGGTCTGGTATTGTCTTGCTGAAACAAGCAGTCATGTTCCTGAAAAAGACGTCATCTAGAAGGCAGCATCTGTTCCCCTCAACATTAATAGTGCTTTCACAGATGTGCAGGTTTCCCATACCATGACAGACGCTGACTTTTGAACTTTACATGGGTAACAATCTGGATCGTTAGACCACAGCACTCGTTTCAACTGAGCATCAGTCCATATCAGTTGAGTTTTAGCCCAGAGAAGTTGGCGGCGTTTCTACTACTGGCTTCTGTTTTGCATTTCAGACTCTTAACTTTCATTTACAGATCAGCCATGAACTGTGTTTACTGACAAGCGTTCTCCAAAGTACTCCCAAGCCCATGTGGCCATTTTCATTACAGAAGCATGTTGGCTTTCAGTGCAGTGCCATCTGAGGGGTGCAGTGTCACAGGCATTAAATATTAGTTTTTGGCCCTTGCACAGTGATTTTTCTGGATTCCTTGAAGCTTTTGATGATATTCTGCACCGTAGAGGCTGAAATACCAAAAATCCTTGCACATGTTTGTTGAGCATTGTTGTTCTTTAACTGTTAATGCATTTTTTTTGGCAAAATTGGGAGCCTCCATTCTATCTCATAAAGAACTAGGTAATTCCTGGATGCTTCTTTTATATCCAAGCATGATTACATCACCTTTAAGATGCTTTTTTGGAACATGTCACAATATTTCTAGTCTTTAATCAAAGTGTCACAGGCATCAATTTCAGAGTGAGAGTAAATTTACAAGACAAAATGAAGGTAAAATGTGAAATATCTGGTCTTTATACTCTTTTCATATAAATCAAGGTCAAAGTGGATTTACAAATCACTGCTTTCTTTTATTATTTGCATTTACCTACTGTCCCAGCTTTGCTGGATTTGGGCTTGTAGTATGGTGGTGAAGAAGTTGCCACATTCCGCAGACAGCAAGCACATTTTTAATCAAATGAACACGTAATACCGATGTTGATACTCAAACCGTATGAGTGACGACTGCCGCAAACTGGTGAGTGCTGCAATAACATGTTCTTTCAGCAGAATAGTAAAAAGACGTAACTCTCTCTCTCTTTCTCTCCCTGCTCAGGTGTTGATATCTGAGGGGCTGGGTTGCTATGCACAGGATCCCTCCTTCATTGCAGTGGCCAAGCAGGAGCTTGCTGATGCATGCGAGATGACAATGGAGGAGATGGAGAACGCGGCAGATAATATACTTAATGCCAACGGACCTCCCAGCCCTAACGGCAACCTTCTGCCCTATATGCACTGCAGGGATGCTGGGACCCAGGAACCACTGCGGAGCAACAGCCAGGGGCTGTCCAGAGCTGGGGAAACGGAGGAGCTGCTAAGAAGTGGCCTGGAGGACAACGAGAATGGGGCAGGGGGGCTGCGGGCAGCTGGGGGGAGTCAAAGGAACAGCGGGCTGATGGAGGACGAGGACATGGAGTGTGTGACCAGCTTGTAGGGACGACATCAGCACCGAGGACTTCCTCCGTCTCGCCCCACTCTCGTCCCCCGATTGGTCCCCCGGCTCTGTGTGGGGACACTGGCGGCCTCTAGTCAGAACGGTCTCTTTCAAACCTGTATTTATTGTAGGAGTATAATGCAATTTGACTTAGCCGAAACTGATTTTGTTTTGTTTTTCTTTTCTTTTTCTTTTTTTTTTTTTAAAGGTGTGAATGGCTGTGAGCAAATGTGATGCGCGTGTGCGTGCGAGTGAGTCCGTGGGCGTACGAATGCGAGAGTGACAGGGAGAGAAAGTATCTAAAGTGCCTCACAGTTCTTAGAACTTTGACTGAGAGATTGAAGTAAAGATGCAAAGACAAAAAAAGACTTCGACACAGAAAACAAAACAAAACAGACAAAAAAAAAAAAGTAGAACTCTACTTCGTCACACGTCATTTCTCGTCGCTTCATCGTTAAGGCGTCATCAGCAGCGAAAGGCCGCCTGTGAGGGCTCAGTGGGGACCACGCTGGTCTGTCTCCAGCCGAGAAGACGTCGCGGAGCGGAAGCGGCTTCCTGCTCCTCTTCTTGCTCGCGTTCTCCGACGTGCAGAGCAGTTCGCTGGCAGGCTCTAGTCAGTATCCTCCAACAGGCCGCGGTGTGGTTGGAAAGGGGGTGTTTGTGGGAGCGCTGGGAGGAGGAGCGTACAACAGAGAGACTTTAAAGTGCAGGAGCTAATGCTCTCCTCTCTTCTTCCTCTGTTTAACTGACCACCAGGAGGAGGCCTGCATCCCAGCCCGCCATATACCTCGACTTGTCCATCGTTTCACTTTACTACTTTGCTCCTTTTAATGATTTGGCATTGCTTTCTGATTTCTTTTGTGACTCGTTTTCATTTTGTAGGCCAGTTTGGTGTGTTTCTGAGAGCAGGAGGAGTTAATCCGCAGCTCTACTGCTGTCTCTCTTGCTCAGTGGCTGTGAAAGGTTCAGGCCATAACAGTCGTGTCCACGCATGCTGTATTTGGTAACGTTCAGTATTTTCAGCATTAAAGATCAATTTTTTTTCTCCTAGGCCAGCCTTTGAATTTTTGTAATGTAATTTATCCTGATTTTAAAAAAGAGAGGGTACCTGCCTGTACTCTCAGCCACTCTAGCGCCCCCTGTTTTTTTTTTCTTAAGGGGATTAAGATGTTTAATAATCCTGCCTGAGGCTAACGCATAGCATCGTGGAGCGTCTCCGCCGGGATGCACCTCTGACAATTGTATTTATTTATTTATTTCTCCCAGAGAGGATGTGTGCTCAGTTGGGGATGCTCTCTGTCGTTGCGTTCAGGTAAATCTTAAGGTAGCAGAAGTGTGCCGACGGCGCGACGGCCCGCTTAGTCAAAGGGTATCGAAGGCAGACATGCTTCCAAGGCTTGTTCTTTATTGCTGCTCTTGTGCTGGTTGACTTTGACTGACGGTCTGAAGAGTAAAACTACTGAAGTAGCCGGATGGCTCAAACTGCCAAAATGCTTTTATTTGACTTTTCACAGTCGAACTGTTATCACAGTTAATATAGACCACTTCAAGATCCTCTCCCGAAACCAGGGAGAATACTGCTAAACTAATCATGACATTAAAGGTGCACTTTGGGGAGAGATAGGAGAGAGGAAAAAAAAAAAAACGTTTATTTATTCAGGGACATCTGGGTAGCCTATCATTTAAGACACTCTTTCTAATGTAGTTTACACAGGGCTAAATATATCATCATTAAAGTCACTATTAGATTACATTATTATTATTATTATTATTATTGTTATTATTATTATTGTTATTATTATTATTATTATGATTATTATTGTTGTTGTTGCTGTTGTCGGAAATATTTTTGCTTGGTTTAGCAGTGTATGCATGCATTCATACAATCACACAGACACATACTCAGAGAGGAAGATTTAGCGAACTATTATGCAAATAAGGTGTTCTAGGTTATATTATTACGTGACCATAATGTGCGGTAAGGAGTGTGGGCTGTTCTCCCATCATGTATAGTGCCAGAATGACACACGCGCTTATGAAGAATTTTCAATTTGATGACGTATGAACTGATATAGCATACTTAGTTGATTCTTTATTAATCCATACAAAACGAAGGGGGTAAAGAAATGTCACTGCTTTGCACACTGGGTATCGGTAACTTATAGCTTTTGATAAGTGAGTAAGTGTTTTGTTTTTTTTTGTTTTTTTCCTATTTTTCTTCCCAGATTGAAACTTAGCTGAGATGTTTGTTGCAATACTGCGTGTGTGCTTCATTCCAGGCTTCTCAAACGGATTCTCAATCGAACATTTAGGCTGTGTTGGAAGTAGCCTACTATGTACTGCTCACGCACTGACTGTGCACAAAAGTTTTGAGTAGAAGGCAGAATGTGGCCAACAGGAATTGCCCCAGTACGTCAGGGAAACCTGGATTACGTACCGGATTAATATTCTAGCAAGTGGGCAGAGAGGTGGTCATTTCAGGAGGACGTAACCAGTGACGTTACCACCTGGTTTGCCCCGAACAGTGGGGCAGGTCTTGAGATGGGTCTGATTGGCTCGGCCCTTTTTATTATAATATTTGAAGTCAATATTAACGGGCAATCTGTGTGTCAGATCGAGGGGCCAAACAAGTTAGTGATATTATCTATAATTTAATTTTCAATAAAACCTCAGTCTTAGTCATCTTTTCAATAGACTAATTACCAAAAGTTGTATTATGTTTGTTATTCAAACAACAGAATAAGGGCCTGTCCCATTTCTTATTTTTACCTCTACCCCTTGTTTTTGCATGTCACCTCGCCCCTTGGAACTGAGTTACAGGGTAGTGGTCTAAATCTACCTTGCCAGTCTTCAGTGACAGCAGAGGAGGGTAAAGTTCAGCTCCTCACTGCTGGGCTTTAGTTACATTTAGGGAATCATATGCCTTCAAAGAGGGGGGCAATTATTTATTATCGCCCACCCCTAATTCTTCAGTGATATGAAGCTGAAGTCAGATATTCACCAGCTTGTTGTTCGAATTTTCCTGTTCCACCTTAAATGGAGCAGCTGTTATATTCTGGCGCTTCAGGCAGAACGGACCAGAAATTTAGCTAGCTACTGAGACATCAGCAGACTATTAGCGATTTTTTATACTTGTTATGAATAAAAGAACCATAATACATTGAAACAACATTCAACTAAGATAATACAGTGATTATCGTAATTTTTAATGGGGAAAATTCTCACATTTGTGGGTTTCTTTGGTCTCTTTTTCTCCATCTTGCTGGTTTTTCTTTTTTTCTCATATCTCTCAGTTTGGAGTCTCTGAAAACCTCCGTTTGGAGGGTCAAGTAGCCCCAACACTTCACCCCACCCCTCTATCTCAACAAGAATCAGGACACCCTACCCCTAGACGTGAACACACAAAGCAGAGGGCTAAGTGGTAGGGGTGAGGGCTGAGATAGGATTGGGCCTAAGTCAGGTGTTGGTAAGTAGCTCCAAGATTAACAAATTCAACAAACAAAGGCAGGTAAAAGTAAAAAATCAGACATGGAAAATCAGAGGCGCACTAAGAAACACGGCTAAGAAATACATGACAGCCTGCCAAGAACAAAAGCAGAGACAAACTAGAAAAACAAGCAACAGGCGTTGGGAATAATAAGCGGGCGGAGCTGAAATGCTCCGAGAAGGAAATGTTCCAGGAGAGGGGTCGTGATGCGTCTCAGGTTAGGAGTATTGTCAGCAAAGTCAGTAAAAAAAGAGATCCTAGACCAGCACTCCTGCTCAGAGAAGCTGCTGTCCAATGAAAAACAAGTATCTTCAAAATATTAACTTTACAGGAGAGGGCAAAAACACTCTCACCTTTCAATGTAAGTCAGTGTAAAGAGATTTTGTTCCAAGTGATTTTAGAGCATTTCTATTGGTCCATTCATCATGAAATTACATTTACATTGTACACAATGTAAAGGACAACTGGTGTGTTGTAATGATGTAGAAAACTAAAAATCAACAAAAATGGAGATACATGGTTTTCATTGGACAGTGACGAAATACAGGTCCGTGATCTCCCCATATGTTGTAACTTAATTTACAGAAAAAATTCAGCTCCTCAAAGCGAGTCGGCCCCTAACAATCATCTGAAAGAGCAAATGACACATCACAGCTAGTCACAGCCCTGCCCTGTAGTACGGCGCACGGCTTTCGTCACATACTGGACACTACGCTGTATACTACCGATGAAGAGTAGCATGCAGTATACAGTATATGCTGGTGCAGTACGCAGTATACAGTACACAGTACGCTATTTCGAACGCAGCCTTAGGTTCTTTCCAAGGTTCTGGCGAAGCTGTCTCCCTGTTAAAGTGTTCCGCACCTGTTTAAAGTGGGTGAATGTATTGTTGTCCACTCTTAAGGAAAAGCTTGTGGGGAAAAAAACCTGAAAAAAACATGTAGCCAATATCCACCCACCTACACCCTCTGTCCGAAAGCCACTACGTCGGTTCCCGTCCTCGAAACCCTCCTAAGCATTCTTCTCTTTTCACACAATGTGCCATGTGTTACGTGAGGCTGCATCCGGCCCTGCGTTTTCTTCTAGGCCACGACTGTGCGTAGAGAGTGAGAGAGAGAGAGATAGAGAGAGAGAGAGAGAGAGAGTGAGTTCGTGTGCGGATCGTGGCCCATGTGTGTGCAGTATATGCAGAATGCACAGATGATTATGTGGATGTGTGCCTGCATACCACAAGATATGCAAAAACAATGCAATAACAACTATGACTGTATACTAGAATCAAAAAGAAATATAGCTGTAAAAAAAAAAAAAGATAAAGAGATAATATATTCACAGTTGTTGTGTATTAAGTTACAGATCTTTAAATTTAAGAAACCTGTTATACTTGAAATCAGGTGCATTTCAGTATTTTCAGTACAAATATTGTGTCTGGTTTGAGTCTGTTTCTTTCTTTCCTTTCTCTCTTTCTCTCTCTCTCTCTCTCTTTAACCACTAGTTTGTTTACGTATGTTGGTTTCAATTACTAGGGTGTACACCTCTGCATGAAGTTCATTTGAGCATTTTGGTGTGCCAAGCTTTTCTTATATTTTCATATTTCCTTTTTTTGACTTGGAAAGAATATGTGATCGATGATGGAGCAGATAAATGTTTTATTTTTTATCAGATTAAAAGTGTAAATAAGGGCAGAGAACTATGTCTTGCTGTTATAGAAAGCATTATAGGATGTATGTGGCGTAAGCTGATTTTGCATATCTTGTGTTCATCCAGTTCATCCAGTTGAAAAGTGGCTGTATATAAACTGAGACCAGCATTCTCTGTCTTTTCCCCCCCTTTATGTTCATATGTTCATTCTTCCTTGTTTCTTTTCTCTTCTTCCACTCTTGGGCTAACTGGGCAATTTTGAAATATTAATGAGAGTGTGCATATATATGTGTATATATATATGACACTCTTCTATGATTCCAAGAAAGGCAGATCACAGAGCAAAATGTACAATTTAAAGTGTACAGAATTGTAGAATAAATCATTAAGTACAGTAGAACCTGCTCTTTGAACTTGGCCCATGTGTTGAGTGGATGCTGCTTGTTTGGGACAGTTTGTGAATGGTTTCATGGTTTTGCAGAGGATCAGGCATTGAAACCTTATTATATAGATCTAGAGTTCTCACATTGGCTTCTCTAAGGTCAGTATTCAGTTTGCTTTGTTCACTTGAACATATACACGTTCACATTCTTACCAGGGCTCATATATATACACACTATATGGCCAGAAGTATGTGGACACCGGACCATCACACCTATATGGGCATTAAAATGGAGTTCCCCCTCATTGCAGCTATAACAGCCTCCACTCCTGGGAAGACTTTGGAGTGTGTCTGTGGGAATTTCAGTCAAAAGAGCATTTGTGGGGTCAGACACTGATTTTGGACTCGCTTTGTGCACAGGGGCTCAGTCATGCTTGAACAGGAAAGGCTCTTCCCCAAACTGGTGCCACAAAGCTGAAAGCATACAGTTGTGTAAAATGTCTTTGTGCTGTAGCATCAACATCACCCTTCACTGGAACTGAGAGCCCATCCCTGAAAAACAGCCCCGCCCATCGTCCCTCCTCCACCAAACTTTACTGTTGACACTGTGCATTCCAGTAGGTAACGTTCTCCTGGCATCCACCAAATCCAGATTCATCCATCAGACTGCCAGACAGTGAAGCATGCTTCATCACTGCTTCATCAGAACATGTTTCCACTGCTCCAGAGTCCAGTGGCAGTGCTTTACACCACTCCAGCTGACACTTGGCATTGCGCATGAAGCTCCTGGTGCACAGTTCTTGTGCTGATGTTGCCTCCAAAGGCAGTTTGGAACTCTGTAGTGAGTGATGTAACAGAGGACAGGTCATTTTTACGTACTGTATATTTTAGCACTTGGCAGCCCTGTTCTGTGAGTTTAGTCTACCGCTTCCATTTCCCGATAATAGCACTTACAGTTGATCAGCAGATCTAGCAGTGCAGAATTTTCACAAATCAATCCTATCGATCCTATGTCAGTGCCACGTTTAAAGTCAGTGAGCTTCAGTATGGCTCATTCTACTGCCAGTGTATGTCTATGGAGTTTGCATGGCTGTGTGCTTGATTGCATACACCTTTGAGGAATGGGTGTCACCGAAACACCTGATCTCTAAAATTAGGAGGGGTGTCCACATACTTTTGGCCATAGAGTATATACAAAAACTCAAAAATGAAAAATGTTCATTCTAATATGATCAGAATTACTCAAATTCACTACACTAAAAACCAAAAATGAAAGCAATGTATAAAGACTGTTTAGCTTTGCAAGGAATTTAGAAGGTTTTTTTAGACTGTTTGAATGTAGGCATCGAGGAAGAAAAGGTCATGCCCCTGCATGAATGTACTGATTGATAATGGATGCTGGAATAGATCTTACAGGCTGGGCAAGTGATGCATTTTATGTGTCAAACAATCAAGTAGCCCTTGTGTATAGCTGAAGTTACAGCAGCGACATTTTTTCAAAATTACAACAACAAAATGAATTGCATCAATGACAGTTTCAGTATTTTCAGTCTTTTAAGGGTTTAGATTAATCTGTGCGAGGCTATGGCAAACCTACCTGTTTAATACACATCATTATGGGATGTAGGCTGGCAAGCAAAAGTAAATCCAGTAGTTTTGTTTTTATGCATCAGCATCTACAGTAGTTGAAAGGAGCATCTATTTTGATAGACTTTCACAAATGTTACAGTTAGATAGGCTAACGTTTCCTACTAATTCACACTTTCAGGTTACATTTTAAGATGGTAGTTTTACAGTTCAATATATGATAACTGTGAATCAGCTGTCCAACTTTAAAATCAATAAATGTAGCCTATATGGTGTTTAATACTGACCTATGAAATGTAACATGCTCAACTCAAAGTTGGTAGAGCATCCATTTAAGTTTTCTGTGATTAAAGTGTTTGAAAGACTGAGTTATTCAGGCTTATCAGCAGAATTTCAAGCTTTTTTTCACCTTTATCGTACTTTTATCTGCTGTTAATTGAGCGCTAAACTTGTCAGGGATGACACGACAAAAGCAGACAGCGGTGGTGATGTACAGTTTAAGAGTTTGGAAATATTTAATTGTGTGTAGTTTCTGTGTGATTGGATGATCAGCTCTAAACTCCAGCTTTAAAGAGGCATGAAGAAAACGTGCTGAAACTCACCGAATTACATTGTAGGTATATTTGAAATGTTTGTCATTCATTTCCTTTCAATGAGTGATGTAGCCTTCTCTGCATCTCACACTTATTTACGAAGCTATGTAAAAAAATTCTCAAGTGAGATTTTAAAAATGTTTAACTTTGCAGAGGCACCTGTATTTATTTATGATATTTCCGCAGGATGCTGCAGTGCAGTTCCAGGCACTATTTAGAAATGTTTGGATCAGCTTGGAAACATAAACTATTTTTTTATTAGTATGCTGGGCGGCAAGAGTGCGAGTTTATGATATGGTAGAATAGAATCTCCTTATTTAAAAGCTTTATAGTGGACAGATTACAGACTTGCCTTGGACCTACATTTAGATCTAAGCATTTTAGAAGAGTATTTTTAGCCTAATGTGGCCTAAAAAATGACCAAACGTTTATATAGTTAGGCCCAAAATGCAAGCCGTACATGAAAAATCTGTGCATTACAAATAATACATGCTATTTTAACATTATGAAGTGTTTCGTGAGTAAAATTTGGAGTTTTGGAAGGATGGTTCTTATCAGATGAATTTAAGATCTAGAACCACACGAAGTGAGTTATGTCTCTAATCTCTGACTGATTGAAACAGAAAAGCCGGACAGGTGCAACGCTGAGTGCCCCAGAGTTTAACATTGGACCTTTATGTAGCACATCTCTCTAACATCCTTTTTAAACGACTGTTAATTTGATATTATCATCAGCTACTAACGTAAATTCAATGCAGAGGTGGTGATGTTATAGCACTAGTAATGCAATAAGCGGTATCTGCAGAAGCTACCACTATTTGCACATTGAAATCACATTAGGCACACTTTATGACATGTAAATACTGATTTGCTGCCCGGAATGCAGATTCTGCCATATGCATTAAAGCTAGCTGTGGGAAAATTGGACACCAGTCTGCTTTGCATTACACTAATATTAGTTATAGTTATTTTTGCCATGCGTTCAGTCCCTCAAATAATACAATTAGCGGATCATTGCCTAGCCTCCACATCAACCCAGCAGATGTAGCACCAAAGACAGGAGGTGGTGGTGGTGGTGGTGGTTTTGGACCGATTACGTCTTCAGAACTCTGATTTTTAGGTCTAGCTCAAGAGTGGCTCTTTTGCCTGTTGGTTCTTTATCTTCCACATTTCCCTTTCTTCAGTCAATGAGTGGGGGAGGGTTCTTGGGTTTCACCCCTGATAATTGAAGTAGCTCTGAAGATACAGAAGAAGACCGAGAGGACTGAAATGCTCGCTTTGTCCTGGTGGTAAAGCCAGTATAGTACCAGAAATCATTAATGTACTCTGTGGTATGACGCTCATTCGAGCCTAATGTGTGATGTGTATTCTTTGAGTGACACTGACCTGAGATTTGTTTTTGTTTTGGTTTATTTTTTGACTTTTGGAGCTATAAATTTAAGCCTGCAAAAAGCCCACCATCCACTTCATCTTTATTAGACTAAAGGAGGACATGTGTCACACCTTTATCACTTTGTTTTCCGACAGAAACACTTGTGTAACTCTGATTATAGTGGTGCGAATGGAAACGTAGGTTAGAGTTATTTCTAAGGTTTAAATGCTGATTTAAATTTAGAATGTATATTGTGTTTTTCGGTAGTTTCCGGAGGCGAGTGACGCCGCGTTCAGCTGTGAACGTGGAACTCTCAGCCCGCGCGGTCAGAGGCCAATCCAGTTTTAGGGTGTTCTCGCTGAGAAACGTCCACCGTCCCCCTCCTCTGCATTTACAGTTCTTTCATTTACGTCATCCTTTCATTTAGTTTTTCAAAAGGGAATATGATAAGTCAGAATATTCAATCACTTTTCTACTCCTATTTTCAAAAAAATATATATATGAATAGAAAAGCAAAACAAAAAGTTGTAACAAAATATTTGTAAATAAGTGATGTACAGTTTGTATCTGTAACCGTCAGCCTGTCTTTGGTGACAGAGTGTGTCTTGCATATAACGCACGCTATCAGTAAAATAAATTTTATATATATATATATATATATATATATATATATATATATATTAGACTTTATGGTCCTTGAAAGCAAGTTTTAATCTCTGATGTACTGATGTATATTCCTGTAACATTGCATTTTTATCTGAGGAATGATGTTATTAAAGAAATTGCAAATAAATTGAATTTTCTATAGTTTTTCTCTCAATGTTAGAGTTTTCATTTCCTCTCTGTGTGGATTCATTTCTGTTCCTGAGAAGTTTTAACTGCAGTTTCACAGGTAAACACGTAAATATAGACATAGCTATAATTTTTTGGGCTGTCATCTTGAGATCATGACTTGTTTTTTCCTGTGATATGAAAATAACAAATGTTGTTTTCTCAAGATACACAACTTATTAGTGTCGTGATATCAAGATAAAAGTTTTCTCGAGATATCTTGATAATCCTGAGATCACAAGAAAAGTTGGGATATCGAGAAAACAACTTTTGTGATCTTGAGATCACCAGACAATTAAATTTCAAGGTCGCAAGATAAAATTCCAGAAAATTATAACCATCTCATGGCCTCTCTGGACGTCCATACCTTCCTGATGTGAAGTCCTAATTCTCAGTTGATCAACCAGATCAGTAATTCAGATTGGATTGACCATTTTAGAGTTAACCACCCAGTTCCTGTCCTTCATTATACACTATGGACAAAAGAATTGGGACACCTCCACATCACACCTACAGGAGCTTTTATGGCATTCCATTCTAAATCCATAGGCATTAATATGGAGTTTGCAGCTATAAGAGCTTCCACTCTTCCAGGAAGCTTCTACAAGATGTTGGAGAGAGTCTGTGGGAATTTCTGCCCATTCATCCAGAAGAGCATTTGTGAGGTCGGACACTGATGTTGAACGAGAGGGTCTGGCTCACAATCTCCTTTCTAGTTCATCCCAAAGGTGTTGGATGGGGTTGAGGTCAGGGCTCTGTGAGGGTCAGTCAAGTTCTTCCACTCCAAACTCACCCAGTCAGGCCTTTATGGAGCTGCTCTGTGCACTGGGGCTCAGTCATGCTGGAACAGAAAAGGTTCTTCTCCAAACTGTTCCCACAAAGCATTAAGATTTCCCTTCACTGGAACTAAGGGTTCTAGACCCACCCCTGAAAAACAGCCCCATATCTTCATCCCTCCTCCACCAAACTTTACAGCTGGCACAGTGCAGTCAGGCAGGTAACGTTCTCCAAACCCAGACTCGTCCATCAGACTGACAGATAGAGAAGCGTGATTGGTCACTTCACAGAATACATTTCCACTGCTCCAGAGTCCAGTGGTGGCGCTTTACTCCACTCCATCTGACGCTTGTCATTGTACTTGGTGATGTAAGGCTTCATGCAGCTGTTTAGCCATGGAAACCCTGCCATGAAGCTCCCGGCCCAGTTTCTGTGCTGATGTTGAAGCCAGAGGAGGTTTGAACTGCAGTTATTGATCAGCAGAGCGTTGGTGACTTTTATGCTCTGTGCTCCTCAGAACTCGGAGACCCGCTCTGTAACTTTACGTGGTCTGAGTTGCTGTGGTTCCTAAACACTTCCACTTTTTAATAAAACCACTCGTGGATTTATTGAATTTATTTATGATCATGGAAAATCTAGGAGGGAAGAAATTTCACAAACTGACTTGTTGCTACGGTGGCATCTATTATAAACCCACACTCGAATTCAGCGAGCTCTTTAGAACGAGTCATTCTTTCACTAATGTGTGTAAAGGCAGGCTGCATGGCTAGGTGCTTGATTTTATACACCTGTGGCAATGAGACTGAATAAAACCTGAAATTGATTATGCAAAAAAAAGGTGTGTCCCAGTACTTTCATCTATATAGTGTACCTTCAATGGGTGAAAAATGGTGGCAACAACTTTGTTAGGATCAGTGTGTTTCATCTAAATATGAATTTTATTTTCCTTTGAACTGCATATTGCCTGCCAATTAACACTAATTTGATGTTTGAGGACACTTATAAAGAGGATTATTGGGGCAGGAGTGACAAAATATCCATTTCCAAACTGCCAAAACACAAGTTTAACCAAATATCCTCTGAGAGTGTTTATGCATCTTTAGTTCAGTTGAGCACTGATGTACAGTACTGTGCAAAAGCCGGACCCCCTTCAGTTAATTTGCAGTCAAAATGGCCATTAACTCCAGTATCAGAAAACATATATTTAACACAGAAGCGATAACAGCTAAATCTACTCTCAGATGTGTGAGTGGTCAGTGTTTAGTGAGTCACTCTTTCCCTTTATTCCAGCTTCCATTCTGTTCAGGAGACTCACTTTCAGCTCCTCAAAGAATCTGCAGACACACCTCCAAAGTTCAGTCTTAGAAGCTGGTTGATCATTTTCTGAAGTAATCAAACACATTCAGTGGTGTTGAAGTCTGGACTCTGGGGTGGTCAGTCCATTGTTCAGCTTCTTTGTTTGATGTGTCCGTCTCCTTTTCTCAGTGAGGTTCTTCTTGACAGCTGCACATCCTTTCAGACCCACAGCGCTGAGTCGTCTTCTCACAGTGGAAGGATGGACAGAAACACCTGTGGATGTTTTCAGATCTGAAGCAGCTTGATTTTCTCCTCTCTCTCAGAGATGAAAGCTTTTAGTGCTGTTTATCTGATGGGGGCAGTTTTGGGGTCGACCAGCTCTTCCAGGTGGTTGTTAGGAGCCCCGTTTTCTCTGTAGCTTTTAATCAGTTCTTGATAGATGTATTTTGTATCTAACTGCCTCAGAAATATCTCCTGAAAACTGAATAACTTGTATTTAATGGCTGTTTTGACTGGAAATTGCTTTTATTTTTCTGCTGCCAGTTGAGTTTTTTAATTCTTATCATTGTAAAATGAAACTGTCCATAAATATAGTTTAATAAAATTAACATATTTGTCATATAATTAATGCATATTTTAATTTACCATTGTGCTAGGAACACTACCACACACTAGTCACATCAGCGTTCACACAGTGTGCAGAAAAAGGGTTTAGATGAGGCAGAGTTGCCAGTCTGGGAGTGATCAGCTTGTGTTCAGGGTTAAAGTTGCTCTAAAAAGCATGAAGTGACTTTAATTTGATTTTAAAACATCAAATTTTTACATTTATACACTGGAGCATGTTTACATGTACATTTTCTCAGATCTGATTCAAGAGCTTGATTTTCTCCTCTCTCGCTTTAAGTGCTGTTTATCTGACGGGGCAGTTTTGGTGTCTACCAGGTCTTCTAGGTGGTTGTTAGGATCCACAGCTGTAGCTTTTACTCGTTTTTACTTCTAGCTACTTTAGTTTTCCAGTTAGAAATTTCACCCATGACTGCATTTTCAAAGTCCCATTTGGTGGGGAAACCATGAACCCCACAGAGATGATATAAGTCCTATGAAAGCCCATTCCAGGGGAGTCTCACAGATTTTTTCCTGTACCTGGTGGGAATGAGCTGCCATAGAATCCATAACTTTTCAGTGATGTTTTGGTTAAAGGGGGGGTGTGGCTGTACGGTGGAGACACATAGCCACGCCTCCAAGAAACAAACTGGGAGATGAGGTAATCAATATATTTTAGTGTCTGGAATAAAACTCAGTATTTCTAATTATATCACAAAATGTCTTTAGGCTTTATTTGTTTCTGAATGTTTGTTTAGGGAAGGTGACGACTGATCTGAATACCGTATTAGAAAGTGAAAAAGTAACAGGAACTGCTGAATTTGGGAAGACCTTCTTTTTTTAATGTGTGTTCATCCGAAGACCGGTACTGTCAAGAGTGCGACAGTGATAGTTTATATATTTGTTATACAGTCATATTTATTAATAGATTCAGCAACTTCTATTCGTAAAGTGTGTCAAAGGATTTCAGTTCAGAGAAATGCAACAGAATGATTAGACATTACGATACAAATTTAAGAGTTTAGAAAAACCGTGAGGATCTTTATAAGACTCTGTTCTAGATAGTATTTCTCAAAACAAGATTTCTCAGTTTAGCCAGATGATAGGAAAAGAGTTGAGCGACATTCCTATTGGACAGTCCTCATCTTTCGGCTTATCTGGGTAACTGAGAGTTCCTGCTTTGTGAAATACACTCCTGGTTTAGTTTCAAGATGCTGATTCTCTGCAATTTCTCACCCTTATGGTTTACCAAGGATGTTTATTTCCAGGTGCCAAAGGATGTTTATTTCTTCTTTATCTTGCCAGATGAGCAAAACCTTGTATCTCCATTTTTATCATTTTTCAGTTTCTGACATAATTTGAAAACACCTGTTGCTTTACATTGTGTGTAAATTTCATGATGAATGGACCAAAAGAAACAGCCCAAAATGACTTGGAAGAAAGTCTGGTTCCATTGACTTACATTAAAAGTAATGTATGTTTTTTCCTTCTCCTGTAAAGTTACCATTTTAGAGATACAAGGTTTTGTTCTGACAGCAGCGATATACAAATATTATTAATACAATAAGCAGTGATTTTATGTCTGTAAAACCTCTCCTCAGTATCCACAGTCATCATCCAATACCTGCTTTATCTAATCAACACTTCATTATGTTAAATAAAGAGTGTTAGTGATGGAACTTAATAAATCCGTGTAATGGCTTGAGGCATCCAGGAGGAACTTTGTTCTTCCACCAGGATAAATGTTTCAAAATAGGAATTTCTAGTTACTTTTAACTGTATTTATGTTCATTTGTCTTTATTCTAATGAATTTGAATAAGTTCCACTATGTTTAACTGACAAAAAGGCAAGAATATTAGCACTTCTTGATCCTCACCAGTATAAATTTGGGCAACTGGAACCCATTGTTGAGGTACAATTGTATTCCCAACTTCTGTTTCAGGGTCCCCACTTATCCACTTTTCAAACGTTTGACTGCTCTCGCATAGAGTGTTTCAGCCTCCAACACTGCATTACAGGCATGTGAAGTCCAGAGTGATTCAACAATCAAGATTATATTTGATGCTTAAACCAATTTGTATGTGTTGTTTAGGGACAGAATATTTTCATACACTCTGTCAAAACCTCATTACGAAGCTATAAATCAAACAAAAACATTGTAGTAGCTTGAATTAGGCTCACCTTTACTAGCAATCAGAAAGCAAAGCAATAAAATGATAAAACTTTTGACTGGTTTGGGTTGACTTCAAACCAAATTTACTTTGCTTTGCTTTGGCCATTATTCATTTAACTGAACTCTATGATTCCCATTTTCATTAAAAAACTCCCTTAAGATCATCTGCTTATGTAAAAGCATATCGTCACTGTCCAATTAAAAACATGTATCTCCATTTTTTGTGATTTTTACTTTTCTGCATCATTTGACTCAGCAGCTGTGAAAATTTCATGATTGAGCCAATAGAAATGGTCCAAAATTGCTTAGAATAAAAACCTTTTCTATTAACTTACATTGAAAGTAAAGAGGGTTTTTCCCCTCTTCTGTAAAGTTACTATTTCGGAGATACTTATTTTTCATTGGACAGTGACAATATATTAATTGTAATCAAGTTATAGTTATAGTCAAGTTTATGTAGATAGACAACCATAAAGAACTGAACTGGAGAAGCTCAAACTTTTTACCAAAAGTGCATAAAAAGGTCAACTGCTCAGTAAAGTAAGGTGTGACTATCCAGCAGTCTGAGCACGGTATAACAGCTGGATTGCTCACAAAATACACCCCATCAATTAAGGCCTTCTCAGACTTCAGCAACACAGATGTTTGTTCCTTATTGGTCCTTTCTCATTCCACAAACACTCAAGGAGAAACTCCTGACAGCGTCTGAAGTGGGACCTGGAATACGTCTTTGATGACAAGAGTCTGTCTGTTCCACTGGATGTATTTGAGTCAAATGCACAAATGAATTAGGGAATTGTAAGCAGTTGTTATGAAACCTCCATGGCTGCTGTACTGCTGGAAGTCCCCGACACCGTGTTGGCCACCAAACGCTCTCTACTGCCGAAAACCTCTGAAACTGGAGACAGAAAACAACAGAACTTCAGTCATCAGCAAACAAACTCAACAGCATCTGTGTTTACATGCAAAGATTTTTGCTAATCCGATTGAACAGATTCCGATTATAGATTAAGACTGAAGTGTTTATTCTCACTCTACTCATCAATCTGATGAAAATCTGTTTAAATGCTCACTACAAGTAATCTGATCCAAAATGATGCGCATGCATGGAAAACCCCTTAGCGTAGATGTTACTATGACAGCGACGTCACGTGCGTCCAGTCAGAGTGAGATGAGCAGCAGTGAGCAGTGCTTGTGTTTTTAACTACTTTAAAATGATGTCAGACTCAGGAAAACGTCCTTCACATGTCCTTATTAAAGAAGGCCGAGAGGAAGACGTCGTGTTCTGAGACGCATAAGCTGGACGTCCGTCCCACCGCCGTCTTTTAAAGATCAGAGCATAAACTTCGTCTCCTCTGCAGACCAGTTTCTGCTCCGCCATGTTGAACGGTATAAACTTTCACTGTGACGCGGCGAACACGATCAGAACGGACTTAAACTTTCTGATAGGGAATGTAATCAGATACAGGCGTTTACACGGATATTATTCTTCTATTTAAGGGATTATTTACAGGATTACCCACCTCGATCAGTCGGATAGAAACTGTATTCCGAATGGCCTCAGACTAGACTATTCTGACTGAAGTGTTTACATTGACGTATTTTATTCCAATTTAGCTATTAGTCGGATTATTAACGGATTATTGGGCAGCATGTAAACACGGCTAATAAGATACAACACAGAAACACAGTGACAGTTACTGCATCTTTACACTGGAAATTATGTACAATGCTGTGTAAAAGAAACTTTTCAAAACAAACATGCAAAACACACACAACCCCGTTTCCAAAAACGTTGGGACGCTGTGCAAAATGTAAATAAAAATAGAATGCAATCATTCGAAAATCTTTTAAACCCTATTTTTAAACTGAAAATAGACAACATATCAAATGTTGAAACTGAGAAAATTGGTTTTTGAAAAATATATACCATTTTTAATCTGATACCAGCAACAGCTTCCCAACTTTTTTGGAAAGGAGTTGTATCTTAGGGTTTCTACTAGCTGGCAAATACCAGCATTTGACTGGTAAAAACTCTGCAAGGCCGGTAAATTAAAAACACATCAGACGCAAAATTCTGCTGAAAGTTTGGCACAACACAGAACTCAAGCTTAAATAAAGCGCATGTTTGGTTTCAGCTTTATCTCCTCAAAATTCAACGATGATTTACTAATTCTACCAAACATGCATGTTTTTTCTGATAAATGTAGGTGTGGCATGCGCCCGTCCCCCGGGCCCCGACGATGACGGCCGCGAGAGCCGGCAGGAAGGCGGGGCCCGAACAACCAGCAGCGACGAACCTCGGCCAGGACGGCAGGGAGAGAGCCGCGAGTGGGGAGGGGGCGGAGCACAAAGCCCGAGCTCCTCCACATAACCCGAGTGACGGCGGGAGGAGGAGGAAGACGACGACGGTGCCGGCAACGAGAGGCACCAGGGCAAGGAGCGAGTCCCGAGCTCCGCCGCCTGGGCCCCGCCCCCTGTTACAGGCGAGGCCGCTCCCTTACACCTCACTTTCGACCCGGGCGGCTGAGCTGCCAGCTGGGGGCGGTGACAAGGAGGCGGAGCTCGGGACTCGCTCCTTGCCCTGGTGCCTCTCGTTGCCGGCACTGTCGTCGTCTTCCTCCTCCTCCCGCCGTCACTCGCATCACTCGGGTTATTCGGAGGAGCTCGGGCTTTGCGCTCCGCCCCCTCCCCACTCGCGGCTCTCTCCCTGCCGTCGCGGCCGAGGTTCGTCGCCGCTGGGTGTTCGGGCCCTGCCTTCCTGCCGGCTCTCGCGGCAGTCATCGTCGGGGGCTCAGGGGGTGGGCGCATGCCACAGTAGGCATATGCTAAAAGAAATAATGTTATTTTTAAGTATTTAATTGTAGCCAATTAACTTGACTATGCTAGTAAAAAGTCACATCAAGTTAGCTTGCATGCCTCCTGTCAAACGCTCATCAAGAGCAATGCTGAAATAGCCGCCATTCCAGAAAATATGTTTTCTTTAGTAGAGGCTTATTTAGGTCTGTTGAAGAACATGCAGTATGTAGTGTTTGGATTAGGCCGTCACGTCACGTGAGAACACAGTGTAGGTTCTGTGCAACGTTTTCACAAATAACGACTGGACTTTTACTCATTCTGTCCAGCAAACTGAATCATTTCCAGACACTGTGACCAGAACCAAAACTTCCAAGCAGAACCTCTGAGACATACATGCACAAACACTGAGCAGAAGATCAGTAACATGTTTCATACCAGCAGCTACATCACTAATGTCCCACACACGCAGTCCATCCTTCTGTCCTCCAAATGCATACACGAACGGCAAGTCGGGGCAGCAGGCCGCACAGAACATCACGCCCTGATGGAGAAAAAGCATATACATTTTATAGCTATAAATTATTATATTATTATTATGTTATCATTATATTATAGCCATGAAATGTTTTCCTAAAACTGGACACTTCATCAGTGCTCAGACTCCCCCAGAGAGCCGTTAAAAAATGTGGAACCAAAAAAGCTAATGTGACTAACAATGGCTGACAGTCGTCACCTCTCAGAAAGCCATTTCAGTAATTATTACTAGGTAATGGCTTTTAATCATTATTAGCTTCTTTAACCGTAGGGCAGTGCTCATAAGGCTACATGAAACCTACATGAACAGTTCACGGCAAATGACATAGTCCAGAAGCTGTACGCAAAAATTTACTGGTGCTATAAAAGCTACAAGTGTTGTAGCACAAATGAACTTTCTTAGCATTAAGATTAAATTACACAGAAAGCTAAAAATTGTAATTTTAACTACAAAAAACATAAGTGGCATGTAAATCGTTTGTATTTTAATAATATTTTTTTTTAATTACTCTACATTAATTCAGATTCCCAAAAGGAGGTTTCTTTGCATACTTTGTTAGCCCACTTTCACCCTGTTCTTCAATCATACCAGCGCAACACACACCAACACACCACCACCACGTCAGTGTCACTGCAGTGCTGAGAATGATCCACCACCCAAACAGTACCTGCTCTGTGAGGGTCCATGGGGGTCCTGACCACTGAAGAACAGGGCAACAAAGTATGCAGAGAAACAGATGGACTACAGTCTGTAACTGTAGAGCTACAGAGTGAAACTATATGGTCAGTGGAGCTGATAAAATGGACAGCCAATGGTGGTTTTAATGTCATGGCTGATCAGTGTGCACTGAGCTACAAAGTCAACTGTTATAACATGTTATGTCATTTCACAAAAAAAAACGGACACCTGACACACGCGTTATGTAACCTTGACATTAAAGTTGACTAAAGCAGCCTTTATGACAAACGGCTACTGGAACAGGCTTTTATAAATGCTCATGTAGGTCTTGTTTATGTTGGTGTCATGTAGCCTTATAAACACTGCCCTACAATAAAGTGTCGCCATATAATCTGACTGAGACTTGATTCTAGATCTGATATGACTAAAGGTGGGGAAGCTGTCGTGCAGATGTACCATTTTCATATCTCTGGAGTGAATTAGGCTGGGCTTGTTGCCCAGGATGTCCCAGATCTTCACGTGTTTGTCAGCCGAGGACGTGACCAGACAGCCGCTGACCTGACTGCTCAGGTCCAAACCTGCAAGAGAGAACAGCAGATCACAGAACTTTAAAGAGAACACTCCATCACCTTAATAAGAGACAGACCAGAGACAGAAGCAGGATAAACTCAGTGACAGTGGATCAAATTAGCTAAGCAGAGAATGATGGGAGGTGAATATCGTAATCATGTATTCGCTGCACTTTTTTCTGAATTAATACTTCTGGCATAACAGCATTAATATATTTTTATTTTGTATTAACTATTTACATTCTAATTATTTTTTACAATACTGAACTAAAATAAAGAGCAAAAGTGTAATTAAAACACTGAAACCCTTGAAAAAGGTCTGTATATTAGTATACAAAAAAAAAAGAAAGAAAAAAAAAACAAAAATCCTCTTCCCTCAAAGGTCAGCAGGGTGTAAGAAGCACAAAGAAAGCAGGTTTAATGTGATAAAAAGAACCATCACACGTCATCTTTTACATTTCAGGAAGCCTCACATATTAAACATCAGATAATTAGATGTTTATTACAGTGAGGTTCACAAGTTTATATGTGTAATAATAATAATAATAATAATAATGATAATTTATAGAGCTGTTTCATAATGGTTGCAACCCAAAGTGCTTTACAGACAGGTCATAAAGTTTAACATTAATAAAAGAAATGAAGAGTTTGAGTTTGATTTCCTTCTATCCTTGTTACTATTCAGTAATAAAAAACATAGCATAATATTATAAAATGTTTGAAAATTAATTACATCTGTAAACACTACTATTCAATTAAAAAAGTTTCAAAAAATTTCAAAACTTCAGTTTTACATCCAATGTTAAAACAAATGACCATGACGAAAATCACATTTTATTTTAAATGGAAATATTAGGTGTGAAATGTAAACGCACCAGCCTTAGTTATTAGCTAGCAGTTATTATGAGTAATTAATTATAATAACACTCTTTTATAGTGTCACTATTCTAGAGTGCTTAGATTAGTTGATTTTTTATTGATTTTTCTTTTTTATTCTGAAGATAAAAGTGTTTGATTGTTATTCTTTAACAGGTTTAAGTCTGACTGTTGATTGTTGGGGAAACTTGAAGGTTTTGTTTACTCTTTTCAACATGAACCATATTAAATTGTTGTTCTTCATCATTTATAACTGTGCAGATTCACACTGGGGGTCCTGGGACTCACTTATACACACAAAAGAATACAGCGCTTAAAAGCCCCCCAGGACTATTTATTCACAATTCCTGATTTATTTTTTTTTTGTAAGCATTAATAAATGTAAACATGAAACATTTTCGACAATCTTATTTATACATATTTACTGTAATTAACTAAATTGTAATTGACTAAAAAGCAAAAATGTCTGTTGTACTCTATTGTGACACTTGGATGCAAAAGTTCCCCAGTCAAATGACGTTTTGTTGATTTTCTAAGTGTAAATAAAGAACACATCCTCTACAGAGACACACAGCTGCACATTTTAATACACAATTACTGTTTATTTAGTGAATTTAACAAATTGGAAAAAAATCTTGTCTGTGCAAAAGTTATGGCACATTTTATGTTTTATATGTTAAAACAAATAAAAATTATGCATTTAAATCTGCAGAACAATGTCATATTTAAGTGTATTCTCTGTATAGGATGTGTTCACTTATTTTCACTTTTCTTATTTTCTTAGAAAATTAGCAAAATGATTAATAATTGGACCGGGGATGCTGAAGCTTCTGCATACTACTGTTGGTGCGACTATACTGTGAATTTCCCACTTTCAAAAAATTTCTGAAGGCTTAGAAAAAAGTAGATTCTACTTTTAAAATTTTTAAAATCTCAGAATCACTACATAATATTTTATTATTTGCAATCTGATGCCTTTATCAGTTTCTCAGTGATAACTCTTTTATTCAGGCTTCAACAAATACATATAATGAGCTGAAGAGGAAAAAAAAGGACACTAAATCTACTTTGAGGACTACAGCGAACTTCTGCCCCCCTCCTTCTCTGGGGTCCTACCTGACACTTCTCCGTCGTGTGCTCTCAGCGTAAACACCAGCTTGTCTGACCGGGCGTCCAGACAGTAAACGAAGCCATCCTCTGTACTTGCCTGAAATATAAAGACAGTGATCATTTACATGCACCGAAAGGCTAATATATAATATCTGAGACGAGCCTCTTTCACTTCACATTCGTTTATTTGCTAGGAAAAAAAAACGTAATTGCCACATTTGCCAACAACAATACTCACGAGGAAGTTGCAGGGAGAGAAGTGATTCCACACCAGACGCTCCACCTGACCGCTGAACCGCCAGATACGATGGCTGGATTCTGGACTCCGGCAGTCGTACAGGATAGCGGACCTGGAAAGCACATGCAGTAACAAAGACAGACCTCATTACAGCTTTGATTAAGATAAAACCATGAAGAGACACAGAATGATGAGCCAGTTATAGGAATTCACTGGTTTGCATACTTATCATAGGATCCAGTGACGAGTGTCTGGGCCTCAAACGGGTGAAACTTCAGAGTTTGAACCTGAAACAACAGAAATTCAGGATCTGGATCGTTTTAAACACAGTTAGAGTTACAGTCACAATTCTATTTACACCAATATGTGGCACTTGTAACCAGCGTATAATATCTAAGAAGGACCCAATTAACCTTCAGCTTCCATGGCCCATTTAAAAACAATTCAAATTTATGCAAGTTAGCAATTAATTTTCTCATTAACACATTTTATTTGCACTTTTTGGTAAACTACATTAAGTTGTATCTCTATACATAGAAGGTGCTACATAAGCCTCTTCTGTACATTTCCATACAAACCTTATCTGTGTGCAGTCTTAATGTCGTTGCTGGTTTGCCTTGCACTAAATCCCAGAGAATCACAGTTTCATCAGCTGAAGCACTGCCCAACACATTCCTGAGCAAAGCAAAAATCAATCAATCAATAAATCAATCAGTCCTTATTTAAGCTTGGAGTACATTGAGGGAGACCCTCATTTAATATGTTTCTAGTATGTTTTCATATACACATTGTCTTTATCTTTACGTCACTGGCCTTATTTACCTTCATTTTCTTTTTAATATATGTCCTTGCTGTCAGTTCTAGAGCTGCTAAATTACAATAAAGCTCTATCCATCTACAACGTCGTCGAGCCAATAAAGAAATCAGGGATTGAGAATTTAATTAGTGAAAACATATCAAATGCTAAAAAATGTAATAATAATCATTTGTAAATTTAAAAATTAATCAATAAAGCATTAAAATTACAACAATATATGGGCTTAATAAATAAGATAAAATAAGGATAAATAAAAATATAATTATTGACACATTATTAATGAAAATCATGTCATTAGATAAACAGAGCTGCATCATTTGTGCAAATGCCCTAAATTAAAAGTTTATTAAACACCAGTTTGGCTCACCTGACCAACTTATTCCATGACAGATCCAACACAGCATCAGTGTGCCCCTCGACACGCTCAGCAGCCTAACAGAAAAACAGACGTTATGAAAAACACAGAACACTTGGAGATGTGTGAACTAGCTGACTGACGCATTCAGTGGTCAGCACCGTGGACAGCTGTCAAACAGTCACGATGTCTCAAAATTGTAGTACTGAAAGGTCCAGATAAATGTTTTATATATGCTTTTCGATGCTCAATGTTGCCTAGCACCACCTACTTTGACAGGAAGGGGCCGTTTGACAGACATGAAAACACAACCAACCACAAAACCAATATTTTTGTGTGTTGTAGGGACACAGAGATTGTCCAAACAGTACTACAACAAAAACAGACCCAAAGGAATAAAAGCAGTATGCCTGTCAACCAACACCCCCATTTACAAGCTTTTAAATGCTTCAAATAAACATCCTGAATAATTAAATAGGCAGGAATCAGTAAAGTTCTCTCAATCCAGCGACTCAATGTGATGATATGCAGAGTAGGCAAACTGCCACTGGTGACCAGCTGACATTTAGTGTGAAAAAATAAAGTTTGTCTCCAGTCTGACTGATAAAAACAGAAGCATACAGCTGAAACTTTCACTGTCCCAGTCCAGACTTTCACCTCCATTTTTCTCCTTTATAAAACCGTAACTTAAAACTCTTCCTGCTTTACATTGCTGCTATGTTACTCCTACATTTGACCAAAATGTCGTGTGCCATTTGGCACAAATAGGAACTGTGAAGCTGAAACCTTCTTGCTTTTCTTGGTCTTCTTGGCTTTCTTGCTGCCCAGTGAAAACACAGGCTCGAGGCAGTCCACCACATCCAGGTCCCACACGTCAATAACAGGAGTCATGTTCCCTATGGCTGCATAGTTCCCTGTGAGAAAGAACACGGTAGATTACAAAGCATCAGAAAATCCCTGCGAAGAGGACAGTTTTAAATATTTCAGCAGAACTTTAGAACATGGAAAAGGAATTATTCTATCACACTATACATGGTGTTACTGAATAACCTTATACTGCCACACTCAGGGCAGAAACAGCAAACTTCTCAGTAATTAACAACTTTAAACTTGTATGTTTTTTTTTTTAAAGCTAACCGTACAGAGCAAACAATGCAGAGGTAGGAGGACAAATGTCATGTTGACATTCATTTTTATCATAAGAATATAATTCAAGTCTTATTAAGTATGCAGTTATTATATGAGGTATTTTACTGTTAACACTGTTCATTTACAAACTGCTTACTCCCTAAAAACCAACCCAGGACCTCACAGCTGTGTTGACCATGGAATGCAGTTTATGTATTATGCAAAAGTTTGAACAACCCCAATCAAATTATGTATTGTTGACTTTCTAAGTGAAAATAACACACAGGGAAACGAACACAGTATAAAATGTGCGACTGTTTTATTTTACCCTTTATGTTAAATTGAATAAATAAACACTAATTGTGCATCAAAATGTGTAAAAGTGAGAAGATGTGTGTTAAAATCAACAACATGTCATTAGACCTGGGGTGCCAAAACTTTTGCATACGACTATAAAGAGACAGCTAGTGTGTTTACCTGCTCCTTCTTCGGGGCTGGGGTCAAAGTTCAGCCACTCTATGCTCAGGGGGTAAGCAGGGAGGAGGATGTCGTGGTGGACGTACAGAGAGTCCTCTTCAGGGTTATACACTGAGAGTATATACAGAGATATTCCATAATTACTACCAATTCAACACCACATAGATGTTACAGTGAAAGAAAACACCTCACAGTAATGAGCAATGACCACACACACGTCACTGACCGTAAACCTCCAGGTTGCAGCAGTCCTTCTCTGCCCTGCCTGCCAGAATGAGGTTGTCTGTAGGTTTAATCTGGAAATCCTCTCTTTCATACTGTTCCTAAAACACAGATTACACAGAGATAAACAAACCCCACTGAGTTTAACGTAGAGAACACACATGCAGGGAAAAGATGACAAACCTAAAACCAATTCCATTCAATTCAATTCCTGCACCTGTGTTAATGTGATGTGACAAACGTGATTTGAAATGTATTTATGAGCTTCTTCTGGTTGTGTCGTGCTTACATGCTAAAAGCGCTCCCTGCAGGAGAAACTTCAGACTGCAAGCAGTTTTCAAAGCCATGGCCGTGCACTTTTTCCACACTACATCAAAGCGTTTTCCGGCGATACAGTGAAGTTTTCATGACTCAACTAACTACCAGCACACAGTGTACAGAAAACACTGCAAATTCTACTCGTGTCACACGCATTTACTTTTAAAGGCCCCAGGACAACGCAACGTTCTAATGTTCTTACCTTTTTTCAGTAAAGGTGTAAACAGGGATCAAAAGAGCTTTCTCTCCAGGTTAGAGCTAACCTAGCTGCTCTAGAGTAAAATCCAATCACTTTAGCTCTTTTTTTTTGCAGTAAGTCACTCTGAGGGAAGCTTAAGTTAACATAAAATAAGAAGAGGAAGCCGTGCGGTAAAGCTAGCAGAACAGCGCGTAGCAGAGAGAACTCCTTAACAACCCTCCTTCACCACTACCACCCCCCCCAACCCACCGGGGTGTGCAACAGCACACTTCTTAAACGTTTCCCAGCATATTGTAGCGCTTTCAAAAACTGTTTACATGTTTATTCTGGATTATCTGTGCTGTCGCCGTTATTTTCTGGGTTTGTTTCTACAAAGACTCTTATTGCGAAGCCTTCTTTCGTTGTGTTGATGCTTAGTTCAGGAAGAAAGCATCTGTTTTATCAGTGGCGGCCAGACATCTTGAAAAGAGAAGAATTTTCATTCTGTAATGTCTTTCGGGTTTCCGAAACACTACAGGGCCCTCCTGAGCGAGTCCAAAACGAATGGGTTAATGTGGAGCATTTGAGCAAAATCATAGTTCATAATAAATGTGCTGTATAGCATTTTTATATATAATTAGCCTCAGAGAGATGCAAAATTTTGCAGCATGAAATGCATATTTATTAAGCATAAAGAAAAAGTGGCAAAATTGCACACAACTGTTTAATTACTTAATAATTGCAGGCTTATAAACTTGGAAAGTCACTATAATCGGAGTGGACACAGCTCGTGCGCGTGTTGTTCACAGGCGTGCAAAAACTGTGTTGTTTGTCTTACTGTGTCTTTAATGGTGACATAAGGATCTTCTTCATTAGTGCCGAACACCGTCAAACCCGCCAAACTGTCTCCGAGGTTGGCCGTCGCTAGATCACAAATAGGACAGATAACCACAAAGTCAAAATGTGACCAAATTTCCTGAGCAGCTATAAGAATTCAATGGTAAACAGGAATTTTTGCCCAATTACAACGAAAATAATAATAATAATAATAATAATGACGATGTCTTACCTATGTCCTGCTCATCATACTTGTCCAGGTCATACTCAGCAAGTTCATCTTCTTCCTCTTGCTTTGCATCATCATCACCTTTCACTTCTGCAGGAGCTTCAGTCGTCTCGTCCGGCTCGTTCGCCATGCTCTCCTCATCCTCATCACTTTCCCTGGACAACAGAATCAAAACATAACGGTCATAACGCAAAACCTAGTCTCCTAACATCACTGCAGCACTGAGATCATCTTAACTACTAGAGAGGAAGATCAAAGTGATGCTGCACCACCATCTAGCAATGATTTTGATGCTACACTGTTGTTGGGAAATCAGAATAACAAACGTTCATAAAAATTCACAAAAATTCATTTTCATTTAAATAGTATTTTAGGCTTTAAGCTCGAAACCTTTGATAAAGTTTGATAAGACCTTTGATTTAAGGTTTAGGGTGTGGTACATGTGTGGAGGCTTGTTGGTGCAGGGTTGGTGTTTCAGTGTCTGTAGGCTGTCTGTTGTGTCAGGAATGTATGGATCATTTATCCTGTACTTTCTCTACTCATCTAAGATCTAAAAGAGACCAAGTCTGATGAGAGTTGCTGTATTTCTGAGTTGGGGGGGGGGTGGATAGTTTTGTATTGATATCTTGATAGGAAAGATAAAAAGCAAGTAAAAACTCTGGATCACAAAAAACCAAGGTGAGGTTAAGCCGTGTACATTCCAGATGGCAATATGAGACGCATTAAGGTGCTCGTGTAAAAAAATAATTGTCTAAAATGATTTCATTTAAAAAAGTAACGTGATCCTCTTAAAATGAGACTTTTTAATGTGTGATTCTACAACAGACTGGTCTCTTTATACTAACACACAGGCCACAGTCAGACACAACACAGGTGAAAGTTGTCCACGAGCGACTTTTACCGTAATTCATCCTTCGCCTCGGCTATGATGCGCTGCAGCTCTTCTTTGCTCAGCTCCACCTTAAACAGAGAGGAAAACCGATACTGGTCAGATACGTCTACTTCTAATGGATAGATTTACTGATTTAGGTCAGTAACTGTGGAATATGAACATTATTCCAGAAGGATGCAGTTTCAGAATCTTAAATAACGTTCTACATAATCCTGAACAATTTTTTTTTTTTTCCAAAGCTGCAATTTTTATTATACTTTACATCATTCAACACTGGAGAAATTAATAACACTGCCAGCAAACAGGTAGTTTGAAATACTACACCGGAGGTCACTAATAAGCGGACCGCAGTCCGAGTCCGGACACAGACGCTGTCCTATGCGGACCTGGACCTGTAACCGATAAACTATTTAATTTTGATGGGGTGGTCCTATTTTAATTGGCGTAACTTTTCTAGCCTTTACAGTGCCGCTTTAACGGCCCGGGAGACTCACAGACCAATCAGATGTGTTGTAAATATCACATGTGACTCTACTCAGCCAATCAGATCTGTGCATTACGATGAGCACTGAGACTCGAGTGAGGGACGCCACACAGGGGAGGGACGAGGCGGGAAACAGCAGTCAGAGAAGAAAGTGAGTCAGAGGGAACTTATTTCACATGGCGTGATCTAAAAAGAAAAAACTGACATAAAAGTTGAAATATGACTGAACTGTACTTTATTTGGTTTGATATTCAGTTGTTGACTGTATAAGATGTTGATATACCTACTAAGCTACTTCAGTAAACAGTATATGGCACTGAATCATAATGCAAGTTAGACATTATGATGTTTTGAACCTTCGCTTGAGCAAATTTTCTCTATGAGTTTTAATTAAAGACCCCTGTACTACACTGTACAAACCTCCAGCCTGGAAAACTCATGTGCTGGTCTCCTTGAGCAAAAACAGCCTTGAAGCTTAATTTACAATGTATTATTTAATTTGCCGTCTCAATATTGATCAGAAATATCTCAATTAGATAACCTATATTACCCCAAATTGTTCAGCCATATTTCTACATGGGCTTAAACAAAAAAGTGAAAGAAGCTTTTGTGGAATGTTATATATGAACATTCTCTCTCTCTCAAACATAGCTTTTAAATTTAGAAATATAGATTATCTGAATCTTTTCCTAAAAGTGTGATTCAATGATTTCAGAACTGCTCAAACTCATAAAAAACTGACTGACTGTAATCTCTCTGAATTTACTGTATGGCTTCATAAACATCTCTAATAAAGCAGATAAACACTAATTTATTCATTTTATTCTTTAATGAGCAAAAATCCATATACATAAACATAAACACTGGAAGTCTGAGCCACTGACTGTTTTATAGATTAACCTAAACAATGTGAAATGACTGCCTGTTGAAAAAACACTGAGAATGTGCGGCCTGTCTGATGTGTGTGTTTATGTTTTTATATATATATATATATATATATATATATATATATATATATATATTTGCGTTGTTCTTGAACAATAAAAATACACGAGGAAGCAAAATTATGAGGATATGAGCAGCCAGAGAGCACAATAACTGCCTGTCAGTCTCAGAACGAACCCCAGAATAACAGGCAGGTCACTCAGCTCAGCTGACTGGACTTCAGTCTGTCACTCACTTTATCCGGCGTTTCTTTGGAAGCTCCTCTCTTCACCCACCCGACACAGGTGATCTGGGAGCTCATGACCGCGGCGGCCGGTTTGGTTTAATATTTATTTTTCAGTCTTTTCGCGTTTCAACAGCTGCGCTGCCTAAGCTGCAAACCACGTGGGCTCTCCGGGGCTCTTCTACAGCCTGACTCGGAGTGATGACGTACGCGCCCCGCCATAAAAGAAGTCTTTTTGTTTGTTTGTTTGTTTTTTTTTATTTCAAGCATAAAATCATTGAAAAGCTTTAACGCAGCAGCGGGTTTACAGTATTTCTTATTTTACTGCTGGCGCCAGTTCACTAATGTAGAAATGTAATTACACAGATCTGTGGGTACAAACGTGATGTATGAAGGTATTTTTCTGGCAAATTTCCATAAAAGAAGTCTTTCTCTTCTAAAACAACCGTCCCTTCAAAATTCTGGTATTTGCAAAAAACGACTGCAGAAATAAAGTCTAGATTTAAGCAACAAGATAAGACACAAATAAGCAAAGTGAATTCTTCCGAGCTCGACTGAATTATTATTATTATTATTATTATTATTATTATCATTATTATTGTTGTTGTTGTTGTTGTTTTTAATTCAATCAGTATGAAAAAGGCTTTGTGCAGCAACTTTGATAACCAGAGCAGCAACAATCCGTTCAACAATCAGAATAAGATCTTACATAAAACTGATTACGGGGTACACAAGGGAAAAAAAAATTAAAAAATAATAAACAAAAACGCAAGGCATTAATATTATATGTACAAATGTAATATAAAAAATATTAAGCACGGTTTAATGGCATTTTTACTACACATAATTTTAAAGATTTGTGAAACAAAGCCAAATCATTCGGGAAGGCTAACCAACTGGGAGAGTTTTTAAAGGTTCTGTATTTATGTGTTTAGTATTTAGCTACAATTATAATATTGTTAATTATAGATTCTGCCGTGGTGTTGACTGAATTAGCTGTCAGCTTTGACAAAGATTATAAAAGGCAAACCTATTCAAGTCAAAGGAGCGAAAAAGGGGTTCAGTTCTGGTCTGCTTAAGTCTTGCGTCACCCGCTTCGCCCCGCCCCCGTCTCCCGGGGCAACAGCAGCAGCCTGTGCTGAGAGACCGAGCAAAGCTGAACAAACACGAAACAAAACAGGTTTTTTTCTTTAAATCAGCTCATCTGAAAATGTTTGTTTGGGCACAAAATACTCACCAGAACCCAACAGTCACAAAATTGGCCACAACCTCGCTGTAACTTAAAAGGGGGGGAATATAATCGCTAAGGTTTGGTGAAACGTCAGAATTTCCCGCTTGTGTGAACGGAGGCTCGAGTCTCTGTTGTCTGCTTAAGGGGGGAATGAGTCCCCCCTCCCACTCTCCAAAACCACGTGACGGCGTTCCCTGAAATATTTTCACATGGCGACTCTTGGCTTCGTAAATCCTCTTTGGCTTTGACCGTTACAGACAGAACGCTCAGTAAAATACTCTGCTATTCTTTTGGTAGCTGCTGTGATTTTATCGTCGCAAATTGACCGTTTTACAAAAAATCCAGCTTTAAATGATTTTTAATCTGTAATTAAAACCGTCTCTGTGGTGATTCGTAACGTTTTAAACTCGACCAGCAGAGGGCGTAGTTCTGCACTTTCACTTACGTTAAAAAACGCACAATAATGGGGAGGCGGGTAGTAGAGGAACATCCATCAATCATATAAGCTGCTTATCCTTCTGGGTAGCGGGGGCTGCTGGAGCCTATAGAAAATGGTTCTAGAAAGAACCATGAACACATAAAGAACCCATTGCATGATTAAAGAGCTCTTAAGAATGTGCGGTAGATGGTTCTACATAAAAAGGGTTCTATATAGCACCCAAAAGGGTTCTTCTATTGTTGCAATATCAAGCTTGTAACAATAGAAGAACCCTTTTTGGTTCTATATAGAACTCTTTTCAAAACGGTTCTGTGTAGAACCACCTACAGCACATTCTCCATCAACCTGAAGAACCATTTCACCAGGCAGAGAACAATTTAATCATGCAAAGGGTTCTTTGAGTGTTCATGGCTCTTTATAGAACCATTTTCTTTACAAAGGAACCCTTGAAGAACCATCTTTTTTTTAAGAGTGTACCTACTACAGTACTACTACTACAATGCTCATCACACAGTAACCACTAGATGGCACTAGATCGCTAGTTACCACAGTTATACCCACACCGGGAATTTGGTGCCAGCAACACGTTCCAAAAAAGTCGGGACGGGGGCAACAAAAGGCTGGTAAAGATGTGTAATGCTAAAAAACAACACCTGGTGGTTGATTGACAACAGGTCAGTAACATGATTGGGTCTAAAGAGCATCTCAGAGAGGCGGAGTCTTTCAGAAGTAAAGATGAGGAGGGGTTCACCACTCTATGAAAGACTGCACCATCAAATAGTGCAACAATTCAAGAATAAAGTTTCTCAACATAAAATAGCAAAGAACTTTTGCTTTTCATCATCTACAGTACATAATATCATTAAAAGATTCAGAGAATCTGGAGAAATCTCTGTATGTAAGGGACAAGGCCAAAAACCAGTATTTACTGGCCGTGATCTTCAGGCAGCACTGGGTTAAAAACGGAGGTGCCCTGCTAAACCTGAGCCCAGAGCAGCCTAAAGCATCTAGCTGAACTCACAGCGCAGCCCAGTGCAGAGGTTGGTGAGGGAAGTGAGGAACTCGGCCCACTGTCTGGCAGAGACTCAGACACCCTGACCCTCAGGGATGACTCAGAGGATGGACACACGTCTGAGGAGGAAATGAATAACGCCGGCCTCGACACCGGGAAAGCGACAAATTCCGCAGAAGATGACCTGAAGGTGAGGCTGAAGGTCCCACAGTGAAAACAGACCCATTAAAAACACAGTGAAGTATTTACACTTTAGATATTTACCAGGATTATAAACCAGGATTATGATCAGGAGCCGTATTACAGGAACTTCCTGTCTTTTTGCCTTAACTTAAGATCTGACAGGTCCAGATAAGATTTGTCACAGATTCGTATTACAGAAGCAAATCTGACCTTAATTTAGGAATCTTATCTTATCTCAGGTTAGGAAATCTTAACCTACTCGATTGAACTCGACAATCAACTGTTGTGTCTGTTACCTAGCAACCAAGCATACGCACACAGCCGAAACGTAAACACTTAATCAAGTTAGTTAGTCAGACAGCTAACGTTAGCTACCGTTACTGATCTAAAAAAGGTCAAATAAAACTAAAGTGTGATAAACTGTAGGTTGTGAATACTGTGAGAGCGCCCCCTGCTGTTTATCAGAGCATCGCCATTCTCAGTTTCAGTCTCCGTTTCCCAAACGCTTTAGCCGAGCGCGCTAACGTTACTCCTCCTAATAAACAGACACACGTTCAGCTCCGTCTCCTCATTATTCACCACCACCACTGTAATATTTCATCATCAACATTAACACACGAAGGTGATCAGAGGGGCGGTGGAGATCGAGTCTGCAGCGTCTGAGATCTTTAAAACGCAGAGTTAGAAAAGAAAATCATCTCACAGTGAAAGCAGCGTTTTACAGTGTAGATAGATGCGTCACTATGCTGGTTATAGTGAACTGTGCTGTGTCACTGCATAAAACAATAGAAACGGACCTTAAACAGAAGTTCAGACGCTCTGGAGTTTTTCTTGAAGTTAAGAACATATTTAGGATATTTTGGAAACTTAGAAATAAGATCAGATTATAGATATAAGATCTGTTGTTCTGTAATGGCTTCTGTCCTAAAATCAGTCTTAACTGAAGTTGCCATGACAACAAAGCAGATCTCAGACTTAAGAGCTTTCTGTAATACGGCCCCTGATCTGTTTAAACCCAATGCATTAATAGAGACAGTCATATGCCAAATACATACACAATCATCAATTACAGGGTACTTTCTATTGGGAGGTGTCTGTCCCAAACCCAAACCCCTAAATTTACACTTTTTTCCCAATTTTTTCAAGATTTTAAAAGATTTTTTGTATTTCTTTTAAAGATGAAAGATTTTGATTTATGAAGAAATTAACTTTAAACAAAAAGCTTCTAAAAAATTAATTCTAAAAATGCTGTCCCAAGGTTTAAAGTCATTACTGAAACACAAAGAGTTTTACTATGTGGGCGGAGCCTTATTTTAGCCACACCCCTACACTTTAGATCAGGTAGTGAGGCTGTTTCCCTGTCCCTCATGGCCACATGGTGAGCAGTGAGATCCCATTGTTTTGAAGTAAATGTGTCCCAAAGTCTGAAAATCAGTGTGGAGTGTGAAGAGTCAACCAATATACCAGTAAACGAGTCCCGTACCCTGAACGTCTGGGACCACCGGAGCTCTGCACTTTATTTCTGCTTAGAGTGATGGAATTTTTCAGTTTGGCTCAGTAGAATCAGAGCAATCCTGTATTCAGCCTTTGTTTGTTTGTTGTTTGATTTTGTGATTAGTTGTGAAGCTGTGAAACGAAGCTATTTCTTGATTTAGTGATTGATCCAATGAAACGATATATCAAATATCAAATGAACCGAAGGTACACAGACCCCACGGACCTACACTGACCCAAATTATGATGTGGAATTATGTTCCATTTTGGGCCAGTTCAACAAAATTCTAATACTTTATCATTTTACGTCACCCAGAGTGGACAACGAGAGAAACGACAACGTAAGGGAAGAGGAGGAATTTGGATCAATGCAGAGCAGAAAGAAAGGAGCAAAGAACACCAACTCAGATGTCTTTACAGTGGTGCTGATGGGAACCAGGGGCCGTATTACAGAAAACTCTTAAGTCTGAGATCTGCTTTGTTGTCATGGCAACTTAAGTTAAGACTGATTTTAGGACAGAGGCCATTACAGAACAACAGATCTTAAGTCTGTAATCTGATCTTATTTCCAGATAAGAAAACGGTTTTACAGAAACATCCTAAGTTTCCAAAATATCCTAAATATGTTCTTAACTTTAAGATAAACTCCAGAGTGTCTGAACTTCTGTTTAACCGTCTGATTCTACTGTTTTATGCAGTGACACAGCTCAGTCCACTATAACCAGCATAGTGACGCATCTATCTACACTGAAAACGGAGCTTTGACTGAGTTTTTTTCTAACAGCGTTTAAAACCCCAGACGCTGCAGACTCGACCTCCACCGCCCCTCTGATTACCTTCGTGTGTTAATGTTGATGATGAAATATTACAGTGATGGTGGTGAATAATGAGGAGACGGAGCTGAACGTGTGTCTGTTTATTAGGAGGAGTAACGTTAGCGCGCTCGACTAAAGCGTTTGGGAAATGGAGACTGAAACTGAGAGCGGTGACGCTCTGATAAACAGCAGGGGGCGCTCTCACAATATTCACAACCTACAGTTTATCACACTTTAGTTTTATTTGACCTTTTTTTACCTCAGTAACGGTAGCTAACGTTAGCTGCCTGGCTAATTGACTTGATTACGTGTTTACGTTTCAGCTGTGTGTGTATGGTCGGTTGCCAGGCAACAAACATGACTGTTGATTGTTGACTTCAATCGATTAGGTTAGGATTTCCTAACTGGAGATAAGATAAGATTCCTAAATTAAGGTCAGTTTTGCTTCTGTAATACGGATTTGTGAAAAGTCTTATCTTGATCTGTCAGATCTTAAGTTAAGGCAAAAAGATAGGAAGTTTCTGTAATATGGCCCCAGGGGTCGCCACGACTACAACACAAATATAGACATTTACTATCCAAAACCACCAGTGAACGTAGACAAGTCTTCTGAGTTTATATGGAATGTTGATGATGGAAAATATTGGAGGAGAAGAAGAAAAGAAGAAAAGAAAATAACAAACAATGAAGAAAAACGAAAGTATGTAATGAGGGAAAGACGACTGAGGCAGCATTTACATTTACATTTACATTTACAGCATTTAGCAGACGCTCTTATCCAGAGCGACTTACAAAAAGTGCTTTGTCTATCTAGAGAAAGTATCTCTGCTAGTTACCAATAGGTTAGAGAGAAGGTCAGTCCTGAGCTCAGATACTGCTAGAAACAGAAAGTCATTATTGACACCCAGAGAAAAAGGAACAGAGTTAAACACAGAGCAGTGCAATACAATACAATACAATACATAAGTGCAGTACAATACAGTACATTAAGTACTTAACTCAGTGCTCGTTTAAGTGCTGTATAAAGAGACGGTCTTCAGTCTGCGTTTGAAGACCACGAGAGACTCTGCTGTTCGGACAGCCAGTGGGAGTTCGTTCCACCACCTGGGCTCCAGCACAGAGAAAAGTCTTGCTGCTTGTCTTCCACGCGTCTTGAAGGATGGCGGGTCGAGCCGAGCTGTACTCGAAGCTCAAAGGTCTCGAGGTACAGTTCGAGTTTTGACCATTGCCATCAAGTAGGGAGGGGCTGGTCTGTTCTTGGCTTTATAGGCGAGCATAAGGGTTTTAAATCTGATGCAGCTACATCAAGGGAAGGGAGCGCAGCAGTGGCGTGACGTGACTGAACTTAGGAAGATTGAAGACGAGTTGTGCAGCTGCATTCTGGATGAGCTGCAGAGGCTTGATGGCCGCATAGGAAGACCAGTCAAGACCGAGCTGCGGTAGTCAAACTTTGAGATGACAAGAGACTGAACGAGCACCTGGGTGGCCTCTCGAGTGAGGAAGGGTCGAATCCTCTGGATGTTGTACAGGAGGAAACTGCATGACCGAGTTAGGTTCGCGATATGAGCCGAGAAGGATAACTCACCATCCAGAACCACACCGAGACTTCTTGCCTCTTCAGACGGAACAATCAGAGAGTTCTCGAATGAGATGGCGAGATCATGATGAGGACCTGTAGTTGCAGGGATGACTAGCAGCTCAGTCTTGCTAGGATTGAGCTTCAGGTGGTGAGCTGCCATCCATGAAGAGATGTCAGTGAGGCAGCGTCAACAGTAAAGGTGAACCTGAATTACTGCGCTGTGAAAAAGTGTTTGAACCTTCCTGATTTCCTCTATTTTGCATGTTCGTCAGGCTGAAAGGCAAAATTTGTAACATGAGACAAGGAGAACATGTGGAACCACAAAACAGATTGACTTGAGAATGACTTGAGTTCAGTTTTGCACCTCACTGTGGAGGAACTGGACCACTCTTCTTTGCAGCCACATTGGAGGGCTTTCAAACACGCACTGCCCGTTTAAGATCCTGCCACAGTATCTCAATTGGGTTCAAGTTCTAATTAACCACTTGGCCCCTCTGAATGTCTCAAAATGAAAATTCTGTGGTGTCCCTGAAAATAATGTCCTTTAGGGAAAAATAGATGCTCAAATCCAGATTCAGTGAAGCTCATTGTTTATCTGCTTCCCCCACAATCAGCTGCTGTCTTTGGTGGTCTTAACTAACTAGAGCTGCAGCACTGCTCTGCCTCAGGGTGGCGCTGTAGCAGACTGGTTCACCCAGTTGGTCCTTCATAGCCTAGAAACTGTAACTCTGCCTGGATTCCTCTGAAAAACTTTACAATGAGCTGCAGCAGATCTGTAAATCTGAAAACTCTTCAAGGGTTCCTTAGTAAAGAAAATGGTTCCATACAGAACTAGGAACACTCAAAGAATGCTTTGCATGATTAAAGGGTTCTTTGTATCATGAAGGGGTTCTTGAGATTGATGGAGAATGTGCTTTAGATGTCCTTTGTGAAAATTGTTCTATATAGCACCCAAAAGGGTTCTCTTATTGTTACGATGTTAAGCTTGTAATAATAGAAGAACCTTATTAGGTGCTATATAAAACCCTTTTTAAAAAGGTTCTACATAGAACCATCTATAGCACATTCATGCATATTTTTCACCAGTCCGAAGAACCCTCTTACGATGCAAAGAGCCCTTTAATCGGGTTAAAAGGGTTCTTTGGGTGTCCATGGTTCTACATTTTCTTTACTAAAGAACGATTGAAGAACCTTCTTTTTAAGAGTGAGAAGGCTGTGTTTCCAAACTAGAAAAGCATTTTCAGAAGAAAAATTGTTAAGCCAAACATTTCGTTGCCATTGACCACTGCTATGGTGAGTGAGTTAGCAGCCAGCCAACACCGGAGTAGGCAGCCAACATGGGATCCTCCAAATACCAGGGGGTGTTTCTCACACTACCACCACCATGCTTCACTGCTGGTGTGATGTTCTTTTTGTGAAATGATGTGTTAGCTTTACGCCAGATGTTCTTTTCCAAACAGTCTCACTTTCAAACTCTCAGACCACAGAACATTTTTCCAAAAGGCTTGGGGGTGAGCAAGGAGTTTTTGGCAAAAATGAGAACGCTGACCTTATCTGAGGCGATCGAGACCTGCACTTCCATAGATGTTCATCTGCATTCTTTTGTGCCTTCCTGAATGAGTCGTCGCTGTGTTCTTGGAGGAATTTTGGTAGGCTGGCCACTTTTGGGAAGATTCTCCAAATGATCAAGTTTTCTCCTTTTGGAGATCACTGTGGTTCACTGGACACGCCAGTTAGAAGGTCAGCCTGATAGCATCCGCTGGTTTTATTACACTTTCACCACCAGTTCGAGCAAGAGTTGGACTGTGTGTGTGTTTGTGTGAGTGCAGGGCTGCCAACTCTCATGCATTGGCCGTGAGAACCAGTTCAGTCTGATCTCATGCTCTCACGCCACACTCCACATTTCAAGTCAAGTCAATTCAAGTCGAAGTTTATTTATATAGAGCTTTTTACAACAGGTGTTGTCACAAAGCAGCTCTACAGAAAAATCCAGGTCCGAGCCCCCGTGAGCGTCGCCAGTGGCGACAGTGGCAAGCAAAACTCCCTAAGAGCAGGAGGAAGAAACACTGAGAGGAACCAAGACTCAAAAGGGGAACCCATCCTCCTCTGATCGACACCGGATAGCAAACAGCATTAGAATAAAATATTATACTACAAAACGGGGAAAAACAGGCGGAGCAACGGTTAATTAGATAGTTTGAGTTTATGCAGCAGCAGCATTGTCTCATGCATTTTTACAAAACAACCCTGAACACTTAAGAAGTTTCCTACTTCTGCCAAGTTTTCACTGATTAAAGACACTCAGGATCGGCAATGGCAGGCTATATGAATGCAAGTGAAGGAGAACATGCTTGCTAGTCAGTCACTGCCAGTCCGCATGTTGTTTTAGATTAGTGGGGGCGGGACCGGTTTCCATAGCGATAGGGAACCAACCAAAAACTTAAAACAAGCCATGATCATACGCTTCTAATCCTTAAAGTCACATAACAGTCCTAACCACCTTCATCTCTAAAGCACTGGCAGTATCACTGCTAATGCAGGACTCCATTAACTCACACATCTCCTTAGTGTTGAAAGACAGTTAAACTTACTGGTTAAACCGACATTTTTTGTTGGTTGACATTAAAATGAAATTTCGAAAATGGTTTATAATTTCATTTAGTTATGCATAACATTTTATTATTGAAACTAAACTGAAGCATCATTCTGTCTGGGTCAGTGATAAAAGTGGGTGGGCGGAGACCTGTTAGGCCCAGTTGTACTACCCACTGGCTGCACCGCTGGTTACTATTAACTAATTTTTTTAACCGCTCTGTATTCTGTATTCTCTGTAATTGGACTGTATTCTGTCCTCATTAGAGCAGGTTGACCAGTTCAGTGGAGAGCTAACATCCAGCTAACTTACCAGCTCTTAGTCTTTGCTCCTCTGAAGGCATAAATGTCACTGTTCATCTGTATTCTTTAAAACAATCAAATGTCAAACCCCCCGCCACAGCCCCCATCCCCATTACTGTCCACCACATGGCCATTTCACAACTGGTCGACCCAAAGAGACAAACTAAAGTGATGAGAAGAAAGAATGTCGTCTGCTGAGGTCAGGATGGTGGGAGGGGGAGGGAAATCATGCTAAGATATTATTGCATAGTATAATTATTCCCACCCACTGCAACATAGTGACGCAACCAAACGCCAGACAACCAAAGGCTACTACACTTTGATCACAGATTACAGAGAAACAAGAAAACTTTTGAATAATACAACACGATGAATTGTGCTTGATGTGACCATGAACATGAACTAACAAGGTGAATAAGGTCCATTTTGATTTCAGATTAACTTAAGTTAAAGAGGAACTCCACCAATTTATGCATAATTAAATTTTTTAATGATGCGAACAGAGAGGTTCAGAGCGGTTCAGAGTGGTTTGGTGTGAAACGCTCTGTTCTAGAGAAACTTACCGAGTCAGAACTGTTCACAGTGGTGGTGATAGGAACCAGACGTCCACCTCTAAAAGCTCCCTCACAGAAAGTTCCTACATGAAATGGTTATGAATTCACTGCCTGATGACTGAGACGCTGTTTTATGATGATTTGTGATAATAATTTTGTCCCAAAGCGTATTTTAATATCTATTCATGGTGGAGGGATACACAAAGCATGTTCTAAGGCGAAGTAGTTCCTAAAGAAAATCAGATTTACTACTATCGACATTCATTTTATCATCATCATCACATAAAAGACTCGTGTAGGTTCACTGGTGGTTTTGGATAGTAAATAAAATGTCTATATTTGTGTTGTAGTCATGGCGACCCCTGGTTCCTATCACCGCCACTGTAAAAACAAGAGTTTCTTTGCAAATGAACCACCTCACACCAAAGCACCCTGAACTGCTTTGTTTACATCACACACGCTGCATTATGCTGACATTTTGAAAAGTTGGTGGAGTTCCCCTTTAATTTGCGACTTTACATCACCGAACTACATATCCCATAGCGCAGCGGGGCGCATGACGTACGGAGTTTACGCGGTTTACGCACGTCACGCCGGGGTCGGACTGCGCAGCTGTCGTGTAGTTAAAGGACGTTTCGCTGTTAAACAGTAACTGGACGCTTGATGCGCGGACACCTCCGCCGAATTCAGCCCGAGTCCGCGTGTTTCATCCTCATCAGGGACTCAAGAACCTCAGGTATGATTCTTCTCTCTTCTCTCTTAGAACCCTGGCAGAAGTACTCAGGAGTACCACAAGTAGTTTCTGAGTACAGCGGCGAGTCATACCTGCACCTACAGGGTGAACAGTGTAGTTCTCTGTTCTCTGCTGGGTTCCTCACACGTGTGCTGTTACATCCCTTAATGGATCCCTTATTCCATCATCCACACACTTAAACATGGTTCTTGAAGGGTTACTCAGTAAAGGCAATGGATCTATCTAGAACCATAAGTTTTATATAGAGCCATACACATGATTAAATGGTCCTTCTCGTGGTGAGATGGTTCTTCAGAGTGATGGAGCATGTTTTGTATAGAACCTTTTTGAAACTGGTTCTATATAACACCAAAAAGGGTTCCTCTGGTGTCACAAGCTTGACACTGTAAGCATAGTAAGTATAGAAGAACCTTTTTTGGTGGTATACATAGATCATTTTCAAAAATGTTCTATATAGAACCATATGCAACACATTTTCCATCGATCTGATGAACCATTTCACCGGGAAAAGAACCATTTAAGCGCGTATATGATTCTGTGTATGTGCGTAATACCAAAAAAGGTTCTGCTGTTGTTATGATGTCAAGCTTGTAACAGTAGAAGAACGCTTTTTTGGTGTTATATAGAACCAGTTTCAAAAAGGTGCTGTATAGAACCAAATACAACACATTCTACATCTGTTTGATGAACCATTTCACTATGTAAAGAACCATTTAAGCGTGTGTATGGTTCTGTGTATATGCTTAAGTGGTTCTATGTAGCATCAAAAAAGGTTCTGCTGTTGTTTTGATGTCAAGCTTGGTGCTATATAGAACCGTTTTCTAAAAGGTGCTATATACGACACATTCTCCATAAATCTGAGGAAACTTTCACCATATGAAGAACCATTTAAGCATGTATATAGATATGTATATATGCTTAAGTGGTTCTACATAGCACCAAAAAGGGTTCTTATATTGTTACAAGGTTGACATCACAATAACAGCAGAATCTGTTTGGGTGCTGTATAGAACCATTTTCAAAAAGGTGCTATGTAGAACCATATACAACACATTCTCCATCAGTCTGAAGAACCTTTCACCATACAGAGAACCATTTAAGCATGTATATAGTTCTGTATATATGCGTAACTGGTTCTATATAGCACCAAAAAGGGTTGCTCTATTGTTAGAAGCTTCTCATCATAACATCAGCAGAACCTCTTTGGTGCTATATAGAACCCTTTTGAAAAAGGTGCTCTATAGAACCATATACGACACATTCTCCATCAATCTGAAGAACCTTTCACCGTACAGAGAACCATTTAAGCATGTATATGGTCCTGTATATAGGCTTCAGTGGTTCTACATAGCACCAAAAAGCGTTCTTCCACTGTCACAAGCTTGACATCACAACAACAGCAGAACCTTTTTGGTGCTGTATAGAACCATTTTCAAAAAGGTGCTATATAGAACCATACACAACACATTCTCCATCAGTCTGAAGAACCATTTCACCATACAGAGAACCCTTTAAGCATGTATATAGTTGTTTATATATGCTTAAGTGTTTCTATGTAGCACCAAAAAAATGCTCTGCTGTTATATAGAACCATTTTCAAAAAGGTGCTCTATAGAACCATAAACAACACGTTCTAATCTTGAGAACGGAGATAAATAGTTTTCTCCTGAGATGATCAGACACGCTGGAGGAAATGACCGCTCGTTAGCACAGCAGTACGTGATGCAGCGGCACGGAGCCAACCTCTCTGTGGACTCCCCTTATCTGCACACTTAACAAGATTGTTCTTGAATCAATCTGAAGAACCTTATTATCATACAGAGAACCATTTAAGCGTGAAATGATTCTATATAAACTCAGAGCTATTCCCTTTATTAAAAACCATTGAAGAACCATCTCTTTTAGATGTGCAGCTAAGAGGAGTCCATGGAGAGGTCAGCTCCGTGCCGTTGCATCACGTACTGCCGTGCTAATGAGCTGTCATTTCCTTCAGCCTGATCTTTCAGAGAACCGAGATTTCAAAGGAGCAAACTACTCATCTGTGTTCTCGAGATTAACATTCGTGAACACTTACACTGGCCTGTACTAACTCACTCCGACCGACACCCTGTATACAGCGCTGAAAGGTCATCACCCCTCCTGTCTCTGGCAGGCAGTAAAGGCCAAAACAGTTTGTCCTTCCAGTGTATTTGGTGGACCTGTTGCTTCACCCACAAGTGTTTTCAGCACTTTTATTCCAGGAACACAGAAAGAAAGGTTGCCAGAGATGTTGGAACGCTTGGACAGTGACTCTGACCAGCAGTGACAGATTAAAAAAGACTTGATTCTATCACACTTAGGGACAGGTGGGGGTGTTAAAGGGGAAGTCCACCCATTTTACAAAAGCTTCTGCGTAAGTAAATAGTTAGGATGTATGGAAAAATGATGCGAACAGAGAGGTTCAGAGCGGTTCAGAGTGGTTTGGTGTGAAACGCTCTGTTCTAGACAAACTTACAGAGCCAGAATTGTTCACAGTGGTGGTGATAGGAACCAGGGGTTGGATTCATGAGAGTGTCTTAAGCAGAGCAGAAAGATGAATCATTTTTATGTTGAAATCGCAGTTTAAGGAAGTGCAAGATTCAAATCGCAAGAGCTGCAATAAGTTTTAAGAGGGACAATTTAACCAAATAACACAGAATTTGAGAACTGCCTGTAGATAAGGTAGACCAATCAGAGACAACTGAACCTCCATGTTTTGTGACATCACAACCACAACTTACTGGCAGTCTGGCTCACTACATTGAGGGGTCGAGCCTCAAGCTAGTAAAGGTCGATATTCTGGTCTTGTCAAAAAAAGGCCTGAACCTCAATTTATGGAATATAATCGCAATTTAAATCACAATATCAGTCAGAAAAATTACAATTAGATATTTTACCCAAATCGTTCAGCCTTAGTCTTAAGAAAGAAAATCTTCTAAATTAGTTTTTTCTTATCTTTATTCTGAAGACAAAAGTTATGAAAAAGTTATTCTTCCAAAAACATCTTAAGAATGATTTTTCTTTTCTTAACTATTTTCTTAAGAATTATTTGAAGAACAGATGTTATTCTTGACAATATTATGTTCTTAAACATTATGATAGCCTCACACATGTCTTGGGCTGTAAGAGTTGACAAGTTGAGCATCTAAATTCGTCACAGACGCTGCCTCTGCAGCTCCTCATCCTCGACTCTTGCTTTCCGCAGCCACTCCGTAATTATTTTATTTTCTAAGGAGGATTTTTTCCTCTTAGCTGTTTCTTCCTCCATCACCTCTAGTTCTTGGTTTGACATTTTCCCTCCATTTTGCTCCTCTGAGTGGATTAACCTAATAACGGAAATAACATTTAATATAAATTCAAAATGTATCTTGCGTCATTTATGGTACGGGGCAAAATGCAGCGTAGCCTCCATAACAAAACAATGAAGATTTTCTTAAGAAAATCTCAAGAAAATAATTAAGATTATCTTAAGAGAATATTTGTGAACTTCTGAAGTTTTTTTTAAAGAGTTGTATGTAAGAAAATTCTTATGAACCTCTTAGTGTTCGTCTTGATAACCTTTGATAACAAAGTACACTGTCATACAAAAGTTTGGAATCACTGGTTTTATTAATATGAAACCAGTTTCTTTGAAGATGCGTGCATGTGTCTAGATCTATATCTATCTGTCTATCTATCTATATATATATAATGTTAAAACCCAAAAGTTTATAGATGCCCCAAATGAATAGATATAGATGTCCAAAATATATATTATATGCAATCTCAATGATAAACAGAGCTGTAAGTGATTTAATGATAATTGCTAAATCTGTACAGCATTGAGAATTAACTTATAAAGAAACCGACACCCACAATGCTTTATGCTTTATATTTGAAAAGCAATAATCAAATCTCACTAATTTAACAGCTAATCATAGTATTTTATGACTAGAAATTCCAATAAACCGATAATGACATCTTATTATTTCATTACATTTACATATGTAGGTTTTTTAGCATGTCCTGACTTCATGTTGTTCCCAAAGTGTTTTAAACTGTGAATAAAGTGTTGGTTTAAGTTTTGGTGTCCAGTTTATAACATTTCAATCTGCACTGAATGAAGTTTACTGAATATTAATTATTAACATGACAAGTGATTCTAAACTGAGGCAGTCGACTGAGGCAAGACGTCCCCAAAGAAAGCTTATTTTCTCTGATTTAGTCTTATTTAAGCATTATAATCATAATACTAGCAAATAAAATGGCTGTATTTGCATTGTGGCACCACCACTGTGAAGAAATCAGACCTACTACGTTTCTCTACAGTGAAGTATTAAACACCAAACCTGACTTTGTTTACAGCTCAGTGATTAAACCTTGCAGAAATTTTGAAAAATCACTGAAATTCCCCTTTAAGAGTGTTACTCATCAGAGCTTTGGACTGTTTTCTCTGCTCATTTAAACAGGAAGGCAGAAGAGAGAGCAGGAGGGTTGCATCCTGTCATGCAAAGCCGTTCTCTGTTGTTATGGAACATGTAAATGTTGACGAGGAACCTTCTGCTACGCTGGTGTACCGGGTCGAGCGACAAGTGTTCGATGAGGAATACGTCAGCTCACAGCTTTTGCACACGAAGGAAAGGACACCCAAGACTATTGGGCAGAGAGTAGCTGAACAGTTCCGGTAAGGCCTCATCTTCAGTTTTGATAACAAGCATGGTCAGTTTTGTGGTTAAGCCTTTGTTTTATTACACAACACTAATTATACCGCCTTTGCACCAAGTAATTATACTTAAATTGTGTTCCATAAATATGCTTATGTGTACAGCTGTGCTGTAATTACTGTTTGTTTTTTAAAACTCTTAATAGATTGAGCTTAAACTACTTTGCAGAATCTCCATTGACGGAAGCAGCATTGTCATTTCCAGTGGTAGTGAATGTTATTTGACGTTAGTGAATTTTAGAAGAATTTCTCATGACGTCAATTGGCTTACATGTCGCGCACAATGGCCTTAAAGGAGAATTCCACCGATTTTTCAGAATTTCCGTACGCAGATGCGTTCAGAATGTTTTTGATGTGAAATTCTTGCTTCTAGAGAAACTTACCGAGTCAGAATTGTTCACAGTGGTGGTGATAGGAACCAGATGTCCACCTCTAAAAGCTCCCTCACAGAACGTTACTACATGAAATGGTTATGAATTCACTGCCTGATGTCTGAGACGCTGTTTTACGATAGGTTTGAAATAAGGGTTTGCTTGAAACATGTTTTATTTCAATCCATAAATGGTGGAGGGACACATGCAGGGTGTTGTCAGGCAAAGAAAACCTTCTTTCAAGACTTTTTTTTCGTATTTTACCATCATCAATATTTCATATAAAAGCTCAGGAGAAGTGTAGGTTCACTTTATTTTTCATAGTAAATAAAATGGCTGTATTTGGCATCGTGACCCCTGGTTCCTATCACCACCACTGTAAGTAGGTTTCTTCTCTTCACTCTGAATGACTTTGTTTAATCAAATATTGCTGAAATTTTCTAAAATCTGTGGCTTTCCCCTTTAAACTCCCTTCCCCCCTCAGCTGTTCCTCTGAAAAAGCGAAGTCAGTTGTCCTGAGCCTCCTGCCCATCCTATCATGGCTACCGTCTTATCCAGTCAAGGAGTACCTGTTTGGGGACATAGTTTCTGGTCTCAGCACAGGAGTCATGCAGCTGCCTCAAGGTTGGCTCATATACCACTGATTATAATGTTGTTCAGACTGAGACTGGTTGAATATGCATGATCACTGTTTCTGTCTGTTTCTCTCTCGTTCCCTCCAGGTCTGGCCTATGCGTTGCTTGCAGCAGTCCCTCCAGTCTATGGCCTGTACTCGTCATTCTACCCTGTTCTGCTGTACACTTTCTTCGGTACCTCCAGACATATTTCAATAGGTGAGCCTCAACAAGTTGCAGACCTCATAGTGAAACTGAGTACATGCTGGCTGTTTTAGTCTAGGGCTGCCCAATCCCGGTCCTGGGGATCTACTACCCTGGAGAGGTCAGATCCAACACACCAGGCTCTAAAGTTCAGACGTCTCTCAAGACCTCCATTACCTGGACCATGTGTGTTAGATTAGGGTTGGAGCTAAACTAGGGTGGTAGATCTCCAGGAGCAGGATTGAGCACCCCTGTTTTAGACTCTAGTGTGTTACCTTCCCAACTTAGACTCTGCAGTTCTCAGCCAGCTGATCCTTTTAAGCTTGAGAATGTGATTGACCTACATATCTCTGTGCATCTTTGCTGACCATCTTTGGCTAGAAGCCATGCAATCTGACAAGCTATCATTGCCCTTCCATAAAAGTCAGTGAGAACTTTGTCCAGAACAGAAATGACCTGTTCCAGTCAATAGCAATAGTTAAAGGGCCTGTTTCCTACGTTTTCCCCTCCTTTTGGGGTCCATTTATAATATTAGTGCGGTTTTATCTGCCAAACATGGTCAGAATTATTTTTTAAATTATCATTTTTCAACCTCTTTTTACCCTGCATACTTAGCCTATATGACTGATATATGTAAATGAGCTGTGTTTTGAATTGCTGCCCTGTATTGCATCTCAAATCTAAAACACTCCAGAGCTTCAGTGTGAGTGGGTGGGGCTAAACCACTGTCGGCTGAATAGGTATAAATATGTAAATGAGTTGTTTTTTGTGACATCACAGACACAATGAATCCAAAATGAGCTTAGTTTCCAAATATGGGCTTTAAGGAGTGGAGAGTGATCGGTATGTTTTTGAAACTTCTAAGCTGTTTACATATTATTAATTACAAATGAATCATTGTTACAATAAAGCGAGGGAAATTAGGTTTTCCTTGATATGGACCATTTAAAACATTATGCATGTGTCACATCGTATTACAGAGCTCAAAAGTAGTATTGCTTTGTTAATCAGATCAATTTCTTAATACAGTTTTGGTTCTACGGATGACCGTTCAGTATAAAACGTTTGTTTAAAGATATCAGAGGACCATAACAGGCCACAAATGGACATTTTTGGCAGAAATCAGGAATACACAATGGTGGTGATGAGATCAGTGTAATATTAAAATTAATCTTACACACATTTTGAGGTGGTTGCTGAATTTTGACTTGCCACGTATAAGTGATCTATTACATAGATGAAACCAATGCATGTCTGTGGTGGTTAGCTGGACACTTATATTAATACTTATTTTAATTTATCTCTTTAAATTTTACAACACAAGGACAAACAGTGGAGGAGTATTTTCATTCAAGGCTGTCCGATCTTCATATCTAACCTGTGAGGGTATTTCATTTCAGAATTTGCAGGGAATGTCTGACATTCCTTGCAGCAGTAGTTAAGGACCAGGACTTGAGTCATTTGTGCTCATTTATCTACGAGAGCCCTGCTTGCATTGAGAGTCCCGCTTTGTGAAGTTTGACTGTGGAGCGGAGGCTAAAGGGCTCTCTCTGTCAGCCACTACAATGAAAACTAATCAGCAGGAAAACAAACACAGCCTCCCCCCTTTTGGACTCCTGTGGACTCCAGCTTAGCTTGAATGTCAGTTTTCCACACTCCCTGCCAAAAGCAACAGTAACTGAAGTTTGCGATATCTCAGATGTGATACCTCTGTTCTGAAGTTCTGAAGAAGTTCTAGGAGCTGTCAGTGCCTGTGTCCCTGGCACAGCATTGCTCGTTTTCAAAAGTTCCTGTATGAGAGTTTTTGGTGGTTTGTGTGGGTTGTGTCTCATTTAAGAGCTAAAGTTAGGTACAACTTAAAGGGGAATTCCTCCAATTTTTCTAATTTTCATAACTCAGTTGATGAGATGTAAGCAAAGTCATTTAGTGGTTCACTGTGGTTTAGTTCAGTGGTTTAGTGTGAAACGCTCCGTTCTAGAGAAACCTGCTGAGTCAGAATTACTCACAGTGGTGGTGATAGGAACCAGGGGTTATGATGTCTGCAACAAATATAACCAGTTACTAGCAGTTAGTTACTACTCAAAACAAACAACACATGTCTTCTGAGTTTATATATGTAATTTTGGTAGTGGTCAAATAATCGCAGATCTAAATAAGTATTTTTCTACTAGATACTAATTTGCCTTGAAATGCCTCCATCCTCCATTAAAAAATATGTTCAGACCGAAACCTCGTCCAAGCTTTCGTTAAACAGTGTCTCAGGCATCAAGGATCAGACGTCTGGTTCCTATAACCACCACTGTGAACAGCTCTGACTCTGTAAGTTTCTCTAGAACAGAGCGTTTCACACCAAACCACTCTGAATGACTCTGTTTACATCTTAAACATTTAATTATGCAGAAATTTAGAAAAATGGGTGGAATTCTCCTTCAATAGAGATAGAGGCAGTCGTGGGCTGGAGGTTAGGGAACGAGCCTTGTGACCGGAAGGTCGCCGGTTTGATCCCCTAAGCCGACAGGACATGACTGAAGTGCCCTTGAGCAAGACACCTAACCCCCAACTGCTCCCCAGGTGCAGTGGATAGGGCTGCCCACCACTCCAGGCAAGTGTGCTCACTGCCCCCTAGTGTGCGTGTTCATTAGTGCATGTATGTGGGTGTTTAAATGCGGAGGTCTAATTCCCCTGTGTGTAAGCACAGTTGGTCAGTGGTTCTAAAATAAAATGAAAAATGAATAAATAAGTAGAGAACAGGCTCCTGATTCGAAAAACTGAAGGAGGCTAAAAGCGCCGCTTTCTAAAGAGACGATAAAGTCCTAAAGGGGTTAGATTTGTTGATTCAGGATATTGACCATTGGCTCCATGGCTTGTAGACAGAAGTGTTGAGCAAGAGTGCTGCTGCACCAGCCCTGCAATCCTGTTTAACGAACACTCACTCTGAACACACAGCAGGTTTATGTCAGAAAATAACTTCCCCATAGGGAAGCGCTTATCTAGATGGAGAGCTGAGATGGGATTTTTGTGACGTTAGCTAGAAGGAGTCCTCATTAAACAAGCGTGGCACGTTTTAGGAGTGACCTTCCTGGAGGACGCCACGCTGCTGCTTTGTGACTTCAGCTTATCAGTCTAGCCATCTGTCACAATGACACATCAAATCCTGTATATGGTAGACACACCTTCAGTACAGTGTCTTACTCTAAAGTCCCCGAGCCGGAACTCAGGTGACTTGGATGGTTAATTTGCTCAAGTTGTGTGCCCCAATAAGCATAATATGTGATAATGTTATCTGGGGTTAGTTTACCCTTGCGGCTAACACCCTCAGCGCACGTACTCATCAGCAGATTTGCGAGCACAGACCACAACAGGAAAGAGAGATAAATGTATGGGAAGTTAGGTGGGCGGAGTTTCGGATGTGGTCTTTCTCCCAAACTGCAACTATTTCATAACTCTCCAGTCCTGATTAACTTGTTTGTTGAGAACGTGCCACGCCTTAGCATACAAATATTACATAGGATACTGGAAAGGTGTTGAAAATATAAAATAGGATCTTTATCTAATACTGTTGGGGCGGTTAGTATGGCAAACATGATCAATACCCCAAAATGTGTGAAACAATTCACAATATACAGTGCATCTTTTTGCTATATGTACTCGCAAGTTAATGAGCAGGTTAATTCCATCTGTTATATTTGGACAAGGCTGATGTTGCTCTGGATTATGTGGTGTTTTCTGGTGTTTCAATGTTTACTGTGTGATGTATACATTAGGTTCAGTTCATATTGTTATTATATTATTAACGTTTTATAAATGCATAAGTGTGCAGTGTATTAAAACTCCTGCAAGGAACGAGGACAAGATCTGCCCTGATCGGGAGTCCTTTGCCGAGCTGAACCACTGCCCGTCCGGTCTGACCACTATGGAGCCTCCTGCGTGTCCATTTAGGGGTGGACGATGAGGCAAAAATATGAAATCATGACACTTCAAGATATTTTCATGATACACAATATACATCATGATATTAAATCTCAGAAAAACTAAATAAGTTAGAACAGACAAAATAGAAACTGTAGTGCCACATGTTAAAAATACTGTAATAATAAAGAAATGAAATATATGCCTTCTGCCCAATGACAGCTGGGATAGGCTCCAGCACCCCACCGTGACCCAGGAGGATAAGCGGTTTAGATGATGTATATATGTGTATATGTATGTATGAAATATGTGAAATGTATAAATATGATGTATCTATGAACTATAACTATAACTATATGAACAATATATATATACACAATTACAAATATATCTATGAATGATATATGCATGTGTATATACACACACAATACTATAAATACAATATATACGGTATGTTACGTACTGTTAGAGTAAGCAGTTATGTGTTCTATTCTATATACAGTAAACAGTGTTGTATGTTGTAATAATCAATCAACCTTTATTTCAACTCAGAAGTTCATTGTAGGCGAGCAAATTACAAGTGATTGAAAAAGTTGAAATGAAATCTGCCAACTAAAACAAAAGAAAATCAAGACAAATAGATTTATATAAAAAATATAATTAAAAAATAATAATAATAAAAATAACAGCTTAAATAGAAAACTGGTGTGAAATATCAATAATAATAATGAACACATTAAAGTGAAGTAAAAGAACCTTAGAAACTTAGTAAGCAATTAGAAAATTTAATTTTTAGAAAAATCGGGTTATTTTCTAGAATAGAACAGTAAAAGAATGAACATCAAATAAAACAGCTGCAAAAAATATTCAAGTAAAATAAATAAGAATCATTATAATTATTAAACTATAACTTCAGTGATTTTTTTTTCAACTTTTTACAAACTTCACTGTTCTAAATCCAAGTAAACGGGCCTAACTGTGCTCAATTAAGTAGTTGGTCAGTGTTCTATACTCTGACTATATCCATGATACGCTAAGAAAAGCACATTGTGACATAATTTATCATAATGATATTTTATTATCATATTTCCCACTCTAATTATTTACCCCACTCACCCTCCTGATGCTGCTGCTGCCTTCACAGACTCAAACTAGAGCTGTTTAGTCATAGACGATGTTTCACCTGCCTCACACACACATTCAAGAGGATAGTGGGACGCTTTTGGCCTGCCGATGGCAAAGCTGGTGGTCCACTGGCATTTTGCTCAGCGTTTTCCGGGCGTCCCACCTGGGTTTAAGCAGAGTATTACACACATTTCCACTTATCATCGCTCATTTTCCACTCAGTCCAATTTACTGATTTTTCCTTCCTTCTTTTCTTTAGTTATACTTTGTAAATTAGTTTAGTAAATAATTTTATTTTAGCTCAGTGTCGGCAACATTTTCTATAAAATCATTTTACATCAGACGTAGTCTTTTTTTCTCTCAGTTGTTTGTAATATTTGTCCAAGTTTATTTTCTAAAATAAAAGTCTCTGTGGATTTAAAATCTGTTTGAGGAGATTAAAAACTAGTTAGAGCTTGTATGCAGGACGGTAATTTGGGTGGTCCGAGGGTGGACCAGCAGTGGCAAACAGTCCGTGAGGTGCCGACCTTATCAAGTCAGTGGACCGATATATGCTCCTAGTAGTAGTCACTGAGTCTGTTTACATGCCATCAGTAGCCCGATAACTGCAAAAAATCAAGTTTTGTCAGTAATGTGATCAACACACTTACGTGCACTTGAGTAATCAGATAATGGGGAAACTCCAGGTCTACATGAGTCAGACAGTAATCGGATTTCTGCTTTGCAGCCAGCCAGTAAACTCACAGAAGAAGACGAGACGTAAACGTAACGTAAAGCTGGGGCTTTTTTTTAAACATCTCCCCACTTTACCTGAAATGGTATCCTCTGTTCATAGTGCCGTTGTGTTATTATTTTGCTATCCAATGTGGACCTGAGAATGATGGGTTCCCCTTTTGAGTTTTGGTTCCTCTCGAGGTTTCTTCCTCTTGCCGTTAGGGAGTTTTCACGCTGCTGTCACCCTTGGCGATGCTCCTTTGTGTCTTAGACCTAGATTTTCTGTAAAGCTGCTTTGTGACCGTGCCTGCTGTAAAAACCACCACATACATAAATCTTGACTTGACAATTTACGCCATCAGGGTCTAATATTATGTTGTGGGCTTTTCTTGTTGTCTTCGGGTCTCATGTCTTAAATAAGGAGATATTTATATTGTTAAATATATATTTCTATTGCTCTAATAAAATAATATTTAACAGGGAAATGCAGGTTGACAATACATTATTATTCCCTCCCCCCCACAAAGTAGTGACCAACAGAATGGCCAGCAGTCATTCGTTCCTGTTCCTGGGTAATGGCCAGCTTGTTTGCATTTGATGATAACATCATCGAAATTTGAATATTTGTTTAACAGCGTTGCCTGAGTGACATGATACAGCAGGACCAGCTACAAGCTACAGGCTTTGCCCATGAGGACTACAGAGTAATTACAGACAAAATGCTCTGCAGCTTTTATGTTTCATATTACATCAACACTGTATTGGATTATATAAATAGCAGTGTAATGTCTTGGTTTTTATCTTGCAGGTACTTTTGCAGTGATCAGTCTGATGATTGGGGGCGTTGCAGTGAGAGAAGCCCCCGACTCCATGTTTCCTCTAAATGGTACCAACGTGACCGGCCTAGTGGACATCGATGCCCGGGATGCTAGAAGAGTGCAGGTGGCCGTGGCCCTCACAACATTAGTGGGACTTATTCAGGTACAACAGGACCCAGAACACCTAGTAGCCCTAAAGCAGTTGACTGTATATATGATACACTATATGGACAAAAGTATTGGGACACCTTCACATTAGACCTACTGGAGCTTTTATGAATCCCATTCTAAATTCATAGGCATTAATATGGAGTTGGTCCCCCCTTAATATAACAGCCTCCACTCTTCTGGGAAGCTTTCTACAAGATGTTGGTGAGTGTGCGTGGGGATTTTTGCCCATTCATCCAGAAGAGCATCTGTGAGGTCAGACCCTGGTGTTGGACGAGAGGGCCTGGCTCACAATCTGCATTCTAGTTCGTCCCAGCGGTGTTTGTTGGGGTTCAGGTCAGGGCTCTGTGAGGGCCAGTCAAGTTCTTCCACACCAAACTCACTCAGCCCTGACTTTACGGACCTTGCTTTGTGCAGTGGGGCTCAGTCATGCTGGAACAGAAAAGATTCTTCCCCAAACTGTTCCCACAAAGTTGGAAGCAACCAATTGTCCAAAATTTATTGATCTGCTAAAGCATTAAGATTTCCCTTCACTGGAACTAAGGGGCTGAAAAATAACCCCATATCATCATCCCTCCTCCACCAAACTTTACAGTCAGGCAGGTAACGTTCTCCTGGCGTTCGCCAAACTCAGACTCGTCCATCAGACTGACAGATAGAGAAGTTGATTGGTCACTGTACAGAATACGTTTCCACTGCTCCAGAGTCCAGTGGCGGCGCTTTACTCCACTCCATCCGACGCTTGGTATTATGCTTGGTGATGTAAGGCTTCATGCAGCTGCTCAGCCATGGAGACCCTGCCATGAAGCTCCCAGTGCAGTTTTTGTGCTGATGTTGAAGCCAGAGGAGGTTTGAACTCTGCAGTTATTGATCAGCAGAGCGTTGGTGACTTTTATGCTCTAAGCTCCTCAGAGCTCGGAGACCCGCTCTGTAACTTTACGTGGTCTGACACTTCGTGTCTGAGTTGCTGTGGTTCCTAAACACTTCCACATTCCAATAATACCACTCAGAGCTGATCGTGGAAAATCTAGGAGGGAAGAAATTTCGCAAACTGACTTGTTGTAAAGGTGGCCTCCTATTACAGCACCACACTGGAACTCAGTGAGCTCTTTGAACGACCCATTCTTTCACTAATGTGTGTAAAGGCTGACTGCATGGCTTGGCGCTTGATTTTATACACCTGTGGCCATGAGACTGAATTAAACACCTGAATTCAATGATTAAGAGGTGTGTCCCAGTACTTTTGTCCATATAATGTATATATGAAATCTGCACTCAGTGATGGTATATATGATATATATGATGTTGGTTGGAACGTGCAGCCGCTGTTGCTCTCACTGCATGTTGGTGATGAAAATTGGAAACTGCATTCACATGATAAAAAAGTGATTTCATTGAATTTGTGAAAGTAATAAATGCATTCTGATGAGGCTTATTTTGTCAACTTGCATAACTATAACAGTGCTATGCTTTTTAAATGGGGAAAAAAATCTTTCTTTGGCGTCAAATTTGAGCAAATAATACGAATACAGTTAATCGTGATTCGATTTGTTAATAGTTTGACAGCCCCAGTTTATATTATAATGTCAAACAAATGACTTTACAGGAACATCAGCAACATCTGCAGGATAATAAGCCCTGGGAACCTTGATAGCAGCTGATTTTTTCAGCCAAATGATATACTGCTCTAATTACTAGGTCTAAAAACATATATTTTAGCCAATCAGGGCATCCAGTTGCTGGTCCAAGTGCCAGTGTTAGTGTTTTAAATGCCATGTTGTCTTGTATTTACCCTGTCAGACATGAGATCCGGTTCTAGAGCATGTATTATTTTTATGTTATTAAATAACTATAATGAAGAGGCTTTGATGGCTTTCATGTTCTTCCATTTTCAAACACAGCTGGTTTTGTCATACCTCTCTGCAGCTGTTCCTTGGTATCCTGCGGTTCGGCTTTGTGGCCATTTACCTGACCGAACCACTAGTGAGGGGCTTTACCACGGCGGCTGCGGTGCACGTGTGTGTCTCGCAGCTCAAATATTTTTTTGGGGTTAAAACCAAGCGCTTCGGCGGGCCACTGTCCGTGGTGTATGTGAGTGACCTTCTCATTCAATGACCCATGCTCTGTCTGCTGTACGTAAAACTACCTCCTGATGCTTCATGTGACCATGCTTCCCTGTGGACACAGCATTCTTTCCGTTTTCAGAACTATTCATGTTTTAGCACATGATCACAAGGCCAGGACTAAACCCAACTTGGCAGCTCTGTTTCACACAAATCCTCTGTATTTATGTCTTACAGTTTCATTTTCATTTTCCTGCTATTTTAGGCTTATAGTTGATGTTGTGTTTCCTCAATTTTGTGCAGAGTCTCATCGCTGTCTTTAAAGACATCACCAGCACTAACATCACCACTCTCATTGTGGGATTGGTGTGCACTGTGTTCCTCTACGGTGTGAAAGACATCAACGAGCGTTTCAAAAAGAAACTGCCCATCCCCATCCCTGGAGAAATCATAGTGGTAATCTCATGCTTTTAAAACTAAATTCAGCGAGCTAAAGTACTTACATTCTCTAGATGTGGCCAGTATAGGCTATTTATAACATTTAGCCACCTAAGCTCATTATTTAAAACCATTTGTCTGGGCAGTAAGTGTGTGTTTGCTTGTGAAAACATTACATATCATTATAATAAATGCAAATAAACATAAATACAGTACACGTGTCAGAAGTGGGTAGAGTAGCCTTAATCAATACTCAAGTAAAAGTATTAATACTTGGGTACAGTAATCACGTAAGTAAGAGTGCCTTGAAATAAATTGAGTAAAAGTACGAAAGTATCAGGTCAAAAAGTACTGAGTAAATTCTAGAACTGCAGCGTAGCGTCTTGAAGACTGTACAGCTCTGGTTTTCTATTTTTTGGATTATTTGGTCTAAAATAAAATGCTAAATCTATACAATCTGACATGCCACCAATCACAAAGCAGTACAGATGCTGTCAACATCAAAACAGAATGAAATTAAACACAAAAAGGGAATTAGTAACTAAATACGAATGGCTAAAAAGTAGCTGAGTAAAAATTATATTAATTTACTCGCTAATCTACTTGAGTAGAAGTAAAAGTATTATGATTTGAAAATACTCAGCCCTTGAGTAAATCGCTGTTGTCGGAAGAAAACCTTGTATCTCCATTTTTGTCGTTTTTCAGTTTTTGACATAATTTGAAAATACCTGTTGCTCTTTATATTGTGTGTGAATTTCATGATGAATGGATCAAAAGAAACGACCCAAAATGACTTAGAAAAAAGTCTGGTTCCATTGACTTACATTAAAAGTAAAGTAGGTTTTTCCCTTTTCCTGTAAAGTTACCGTTTTGGAGATACGAGGTTTTGTTCCGACAACAGCGAAATGTAACTTGTTACTACACACCTCTGACGCGTGTTTTCATGTATACAGTATACACGCCCCCAGCCATGACATGGAATTGTTAAATACAGCACCAGCACACCTGATTCATTAACATAATAAAGTACTGATTGGTCACTACTGCTTATATGATTGATATTTATTGTTGTAATTTGTATTTATTTTAATATTACCTTTTTCAGAGCAAATACATTTGTATTGCCCAGATATACAGTCATATGCAAAAGTGTAATTGTGGATTTTTTCTGCAAATTTTAGTGCAAAATCTCTATTTATTTGTTTAACATTTTTGAAAAAATGAAACATAACTTTTGCACAGGCCACATTTTATGTTTTGTCATTTTATCCAATATATTAAATTCAGCAAATAACCAGCAATTGTGCATTGAAATGTGTTCTCTTTAGAGGACGTGTTAACTTATTTCTTATTTTCACTCAGAAAATCAACATTTCACTTAGAAAATCGACTGCATAGCTTTTTAAGTACAATTTTCTGTAGAGCTGCACGCATACACTCTTAAACATCAAAGGTTCCTAAATGATTCTTGGCTTTGATGTTCTTGGAAAAACTATAATTGTTATAGATAGGTACATGGAAGTTCTTTTAAAGTTTAAAAAAGTTCCTTAAATGACAAAAAAAAACAGGCATTGTAAGATTCTTTAGGGACCAAATGTGGTTCTTCCATGGCATTGCGCTGGAGAACCCTTCTCAGCACCTGTGTTTTTAAGAGTGTATGACGTTCAGTGATGTGCCTAAAAAAATATGTTACTACCAAAAATCAGTTTGTTTTGAAATTCCCTTCAATGTTTTTAAGGTGATCGTGTCCACCGGGGTCTCGTACGGGATGTCTCTTTCTGAGAACTACCAGGTTGATATTGTGGGTCATATCCCAGCAGGGTAAGGACATGTGATGTTTACCTTACTGCTTACCTTATAATTCACTAAGTACATCTTTTAAAAATAACCGTAAGGTTCTTGTCTTCTTTTCAATCCTCTCAAGACTGCAACCCCCCACCATTCCAGATTTCTCCGTTCTTCCTAACCTGGTTGCGGATGCCGTCGCTATTGCCATTGTGGGCTTCTCGATGGGAATCTCCTTAGCCAAGATCTTTGCTCTCAAGTACGGCTACAGTGTGGATGGAAACCAGGTAATTCGTCATTTACAGTCAGTAACAGGAGGGATCTGCTGGTCGGGGAACAGTGGTGGACGAAGTACACAAACCATGTACCTGAGTTTAAGTTGAGACACCCAAGGTAAAATATTACTCCAGTAAAAGTAGAAGTTCCTCCCTTTAGACCTCCACTTGAGTAAAAGTACAAAAATATTTGCCTTCAAATGTACTTAAGTATCAAAAGTAAAAGTACTAAAAGATTAATTATGACTTTAATGTCCTATTATCATTTTATAACAAGACTCGCTTCATTAACTCAGTTTAGGTGAAAATACTCCAGTGTCTCTCTTGGTAAACCAGTCTTTTAATAGAAGGTCATTAATTAGTGACGCTGATGTCTATTAAAATTATCATAAGCACAAAACACAAATTGGCACATAATTTCCATCAGGTAGAACTGAGTGGCTCTGAAATGACTTTTTACAAATAAGCAAAGTTTCAGTTTAAGATTTATTTGAACTTAGTTACAAGTTTAAGTTTAATAAAAACTTTAAACTCAGATTCACAAATGAGTTTCCTTTACTAAACTGCATCTGTAGGTCTCTGTTCATAAACATAAACTAGCCAAAACTAATTTACTATAAAATGAAATGTGTTTGTATAAATTCAGAAAAAAGACACGTCAGTCTCAACTGCATATGTGTACATATTTCTATATTGTGGTCTGTTTACACAAAGTTAGGTTAGTTCATCATTTATGTTGAATAGACTCTCCCAAAATTTTACGCTGCTGCACTGATGTTGAACCGTGTGCTGCACTGGGTCGGTATGACCAAAAGGTCAAAACAAGCTTATAACAAAGTGACCGCTGTGCCCTGATTGGTGTTCTTACTTCACTCTTCTTTCGTTTTGCCATGTTACGTTTTTATTCACACATAAACCAAAAGGAACGACAGATTTCTCTTAATAGAGTGAAAGTAAAAAGTCTCCCAAAATGGAAAAACTTCAGTAAAGTACAGATACACGAAAAACTACTGAAGTACAGCAATGAATTACGTTTACTTCCTTACTGTCCACCACTGTCTGGGAACGTTCTCATGGGCAGAGTGATGGGTAATGTTTATAGCTTGGGTGTGATATTTCTTCTCGTAAGTGTAGATCTTATGCAATGGCAGTTTTTTTATGGCTCTGAATCTGAGCCAGTGTAATCTGATGATGTTCTGATTTGTAATGGCAGGAGTTGATTGCTCTGGGCTTATGCAACTTCGCCAGTTCCTTTTTCCAAACCTTCGCCATCACCTCCTCAATGTCTCGCAGCTTGGTGCAGGAGAGCACGGGAGGAAAGACTCAGGTAACAGTATAGCAGCGTATACACAAGACATCATCTTACTTCTCAAGGTTGGACCTATTTTATTCACTTTGCCAGTTTACATACTCGGAGGTTATGGGCGTTTTTTAGGCAGATACGACGATAAGGAGTCATTTAGATAGTGCTTGCTTTGTTTAAAGTGCCGTGTCCTGTAGTCACGGCCTCATGATGGTGGCTTAATTGCCGTTGTTAAGCCATATAGATGAGATAATGAGGCATTGCTTCTGTTATAATTCACTTACAGTTTGTCTGTCTGTGTGACCGTAGATTGCTGGATTGCTGTCCTCCCTTCTCGTTCTGCTGGTGATAGTGGCCATTGGGTTTGTATTCCAGCCCCTTCCACAGGTAGGTGACAGCTATTCATCTTTTATATGGTTTGCAGAAAACAGTAGCACATGCAGTCCTATACAGGAGTTTGAACACCTCTGATTTAATTATGTTTTATATGCAGGCCACATTATTTTCCCCAATAAATTAAGCAAATAAACAGTTAAGCAATTAAAATGTGCAGGAATGTGTTCTCTGTGGAGGATACGACAGCGTTTGTAATGCACTGCACTACAGTCTCCAGCATGCACTGCAACATAAGGTGGGCTCTGACTCTCCTACCCCAACAACAATCTATGGGACAGCGGTTACACCTCAGTTCTACACAATTCTACACCAGTCATATCACCAAACACACTAGCTGCATTTCAACTGAGGTTCAACTAACAAACACCTAACGGAGCTCAGCAGCTCAGAGCCCAAGTCTTAATGAACTTGCACCAAAGAAAAGATGCCAGGGGTCTAGTTCAAGCAAATGGGTCATTCTACAGAAACGTCCATTTTTGTGTCCTAAGTGTTTACAGATGTATTACACTTAAAAACATGTTAGGGTTACAATTTATTTATATTTTAAAATAAAACAATACGTTATTTTAGCACTTACACCTTCTTCAGCCATCAATTTAGCAAAACTACAATAATCTATACATGACTATGGAATATATAAATTAAATGACATAAACAAATGCCAAATAAATATTGTATATAATGAAAGTTGTCCCCAGGAGTTGTGTCGCTGGTGTTACTGCGTAACAATAAATCTCTTATTTTGAAATAAAAGTCACACTGATGACATCACTCGACTTCCTTTTACCTGTTTTCTGAGGATCTATGAAGAAAAGCTCATGGTGAGTCCACTGAGTCTTTCAGTTATCAGAGATTTTATCATTTAGCTCATGATTTCATATGAAGCTTTTAGCTGAAGTCACTGGTGTGACCGACTTTATTCTGAGGTCATTGTGAAAAAATGGAATATAAATGGATTAAATTCCATATTTTAGTGGATATTCCATGATTGACAACATGTGGTTTGATGCTCTGTAGCAGCCGTTTTGTAAAAAGCATTGTTCATTAAAAATGTCTCTGGTGTTCCCTTTATTATGTGGAACACCAATGACGATCAGTAACACCAGTGACTCCTATGGAGAGATAGAAAAGTGGACGTTTCTGTCGAATGACCCGAGTAGGTAGGTTTAAAAGACTGAGCTCTTGGGAACATTTACATTTTGAATATTTTAAAGTATTTGTGTAATTTTTCAAAGCTGTTTTAAGTGCCTGTATTTTACTGCAGTTTTTGCGTATGTTGAATAAACAATGGCTAGTTGGGGTTACAGCACAGCATTAAATAAAAACGTTTGTTCTCTGGCCCACAGATTTGTTGAATTTTTTAATTTGGCTCCTTTAGTGGTTGATTTTGAGACCCCTGGTTTAAAGGGTCAGTACCCAGAACACGCCCCCATGACAGAAAATATGTCAAAAATGTTGAAAAAGTCTGAATAAAAATAAATAAAACACACGTGTTAAATGTGTAGTTTTGCCAATATATAGAAAAAAATTTAACAATTTTTTAATAAAAAACAAGTGAATTATTGTAAGTAAACTATGAGCTGTAACGGGTGAAAAACGTATTTACACTAAATATTGATTAAATTGATATTGATTGAGCTAAGGGTAATGTGTATGAAGGAAATGTATATTTTTAACTACTTTCGGATGGTTTAACACACATCGGGTCAGTTTGACCCGGGAACATTATCGCTGTTCCTGACTGTTGAACATAACAGGAAGGTTGTACAAATGATCGCAGAGCAGCTTCACGGACTATTTCACATGTGTCTCCGTTTGCCAGACTGTGTTGGCTGCTATCATTATGGTGAATCTGCTGGGCATGTTCAAACAAGTGAGAGACATTCCTGCCTTATGGAGGACCAGCAAAATTGAGTTGGTGAGTTTTGTGTGTGCTGACAAATAGAGTATGCAGATCTGCAGGTATTTATAATTGATGATTTTCAAAACGATTTATTTTGTCACTTCTTAAAGCAGCCCAAGTTGTTGTCCATCATTTATCCATAGCTGTGCTTTTTGCAGCTGTCCTGAAGGTGTGAGATAGAAATAGATACCAGTGCTAATAGATACCAGTGCTTGATTTAAATCTGAGTAGCACCTTTTCTGAAGTTCAGAAACTAAATTAAGCAGCTTTAACAGGCCTGCACTGCAAAAAATGGTATCCTATCAAGTGAAATGATCTTAAATCTAGTCGATTATGTCTAATATTTCCCATTTTGAGATGGTTGTGCACTTATTATAAGATTATTTACCTTATTTCTAGACATTTATTTATTTATTTTAGGTAATTTTGTTGAGTAAAATTATCTCACTATACTGACAGATTATTTTCCTGGTTGCAAGCACATTTCTTGAAACAAGATCAGCCAATATAGTGAGAATTTTACCTAATAAAATTACATAAAACAATAGGAATAGGACTAGGAATAAGGTAAGTAATCTTAAATTAAGCTCACAACAGGAGAAATATTAGATTTATTGACTATATTTAAAATTATTTAAGATAATTTTACTTGACAAGATAGCATTTTTTGCAGTGTGATGTAAACAGTTCCTCCCCCTCATGTTTAGAATCATTGATATTGGTTGTATTTTTATCCTAAGACAATCTGGGTGGTGGCCTTTGTGGCCTCAGTGCTGCTGGGACTGGACTACGGCCTGCTAGTGGCGATCGGATTTGCCTTACTTACTGTCATCTATAGAACACAAAGGTAAGAAAAGTAGCTCTGAATAGATGCTACATGTATGTGAACCTGTTTTACATGCTGTAAAAGTGGGGCAAACAATGGCCAGAGCATGGAGAACTGGTTCATGAGTAATTACATTCTAAGCATTCATTCATTCATTGCTAGAAAATGAGCGTTGTGGTTCATAATCGCTTTAACAACAATTGCACACATTTTTTTTTAACCAACATTCCTATAGATGTAATGAGGTGAAAGTTCAAAAGTTCATATCTTATATCAGGTGAAGCAAAAGTTTCACCTGATATAAGATAGGAACTTTTATAATTGGCCACATTAAAGGCCCCATATTTCACACTTTTCTTGTATTTTATGTTTTCCCTTTAGGTCCACTTACAACCTTTGTGTGGTTTTTATGTACCAAAAACAGCATTAATTTATATGTGCATGACCATTTTACAACCACTATATATCACTTCCTTTATAAACAGGAATATATGTATATTTTCTTTGTCGGAAGAAAACCTCGTATCTCTGAAATTGTAACTTTACAGGAGAAGAAGAAACCTACTGCACTTTTAATGTAAGTCAATGGAACCAAACTTTTTTCCATGTCATTTTGGGCCGTTTCTTTTGGTCCATTCATCATGACGTTTACATACAATGTAAAGAGCAACAGGTATTTTCAAATGATGTCAAAAACTGAAAAATGACAAAAATGGAGATACAATGGAGGTTTCCTTCTGACAACAGCGATATATATATATATATATATATATATATATATATATATATATATATAGAAGGAATTTATTGTTGTGAAATGTACGTTGTTGTGTGTGAATGTGCAGAAGTATTTTAGGCTGCCTATTGTTGTCTTTCTCGTTATATGGTCATGTCTGTCACACCTGTCACTTGTCATGTATAAGCTGGGTTTATTCTTGGCATCAGTCCAGCTATAAAACTGTGACAGTCCATTGTCTTACGGGCTGGCTGGCTGTCTGGAACCTGTGCGCACAATGAATAAACTTCATTTGTCCAGACAACAGACCTAGTTCCCTGGTTCGTTGGGGTTTAGATTCTATCAATATAGATACAGTTTAGATTCTATCAATATATATATATATATATATATATATATATATATATATATATATATATATATATATATACACACACACATACACACACACACACACACACACACACACACACACACACACACACACACACAGAGCTCATGAAGGCTTGGGTCAATGGTATGTTTTGAAACTCTTTTATTAAATAAGTGAGGAAGATTAAGTTTTCCATGAAATGCGCCCTTTAACACTAATTATTTGGTAACATACTAATGCACTTGTAACTTTAGGGTGTTTAATTTCATGTTATGGTCATGTTTTGGTCATTTGATATGGTTTTGTGCGTGTTAAAGAAAATGTTTCCCTCAAAGCCGATCCTGTTTTCCAGCCCCAAAAGTGTTATTCTTGGGCAGATCTCAGACACTGGACTCTACTGTGACACTGACGAATATGAAGAGGTAATACAAAGTTCTGTGTTGGATCTTTCTTTGTTTAGCTGAAAATCATTGCAGACCTAATATACTGCAATAGCAAACCTCATTTATCTTAAACTGTGTTTATTTGCAGTTGCTGCACATCAGTTTATTTACTGTGCTGTGCAAAGGTCAGAGACCCTGTATTTATTTAATTTCCAAAGCAGCCTTGAAGTTGACGTCATTCAGTTACTAAATACACTATCAGATGTGTCAGTGTTTGGTGCGCCCATTCTTTTCAGGAGACTCACTTTCAGCTTCTCAAAGAAATCTGCAAACACACCTCCAAAGTTCAGTCTTAGAAGTTGGTTTAGCATTTTCTGCTTCTCACTATCCAAGATGGACAGAAACACCTGTGGATGTTTTCAGATCTGAAGCAGCTTGATTTTCTCCTCTCTCTCAAAGATGGAAGCTTTAAGTGCTGTTTATCTGATGGGGTCAGTTTTGGGGTCTACCAGGTCTTCCAGGTGGTTGTTAGGAGCCCCATTTTCTCTCTAGCTTTTGACCATTTTTTTCAACTCCAGTTCTTTTTCCTTAAGCGGAAAATGAATCATTTGTGCTTACTGGAAATTAAATAAATGATGGATGGTATGTGCCTTTTGCACACTACTGTATAGTTTTATGTTATTACCTGTTATTGACAGATTTACTGTAATTATCTTTCTTTGTGTTGTTGTTTTTTTTTTCTTTTATTTGTTCACCTATTCAGGCTGCTGAATGTTCAGGGATTAAGATTTTCCACTCAAATTCTTCAATCTACTTTGCAAATAGTGACCTGTATGTGAACAGCCTCAAGGAGAAAGTAAGTATGCAAATCATTCCCATCACTATTTAAAATTATTTAAATGAATGCAAATGTATTATACACCGATCAGGCATAACATTGTGAGCAGCACTGCTGTGTCTGATCCACTCAGACAAGCACAACACACACTAACACACCACCACCACGTCAGTGTTACTGCAGTGCTGAGAATGATCCACCACACAAATAGTACCTGCTCTGTTAGGGTCCAGGGGTTCTTGACCACTGAAGAACAGGGTAAAAGTGGGCTAACAAAGTATCAGAGAAACAGATGGACTACAGTCTGTAACTGTAGAACTACAAAGTGCACCTATATAGTAAGTGGAGCTGATAAAATGGACAATGAGCATAGAAACAAGGAGGTGGTCATAATGTTATGCCTGATAGATGTATGGGTTCTCTTTGTGCTCCACTGTGCTGAAGTTATTGCAAAGTGTAGTAACAAAATAACTACAAATTATGAAGTATATTGCAGAAAGCACCAAGAAAACTAGTAGCATAAACAGTGTGACCACAGTAGGGACAAACATTTTAGTAGATGTTAGTGACTTTGAGGTCAGATGTGTTTGCTCTTATTCTCAGTGGTCTGACTTCTGTAATTACAGACAGGCGTTGATCCAACACAACTGCTGGCTGAGAGAAAGTCTCAACAGAAGCGTGCGAAAACAAAGAGTGGAGAGAAGAAAGACTCGAGTCACAGTCCTGCGCAGAAGAAGAATGCAGTTGCCAAACTGGTATGAACGTTTTCTTGTATACGTTACTCCTATGGCCTTAACTACCTACAAGGACACTGAGGTCCAGACCTCTGTAGTTTCAGAAGGTTTTTGTTTTTCCATGTATCTCCATTTATGGGACTTAATGGCGCTGATTTGGCCTCAGGGGCTCAGCAATGAGAATAACAGATCTACCCAGTTAAATAAAGAATACTTATTAAGCTGCATTATTTTTTTAAATAATGAAATTTAATTTTTAAAGTTTTATTTTATTATATATATTTTTAAAGTTAAAGTTTTTAGTGAGCACTGTCGCTGTATTATGACCAGTCAGAATCATTGCCCCCTTTTGCCAAGTTCTGCCTTATTTTCCTCAGCCTTCCAATCACTGCTTAGCAACCGTTGCTATCCGTCATTGCCTCAAGCCTTCAGTTCCTTCATGTCTGTAGCAAAACACAAAGTTTCTTGGTAGTTTCAAGGGGATTTCATGAGATTCAGTGTGGACACAGCGATGAGACTGCCCAATCAGCAGTGACAGGTTCTCAGCTGACATGAAAACAACTCTGATTTGGCCATAGATTTAACTGCCCGCTCTGTTTATCTCTTGTACACAATGCTATGCTTCGCAGAGATGTACAGGTATGCATTATACACACTATACATAAGATATAAGATACTATAAGATAAAATACAGCATACCTATGATACAAATGTGAGCGTTTATGAAGATAATAAACAGACTATGCTTGTAAAATGCAAAACTTATTATTTGTTTATTATTTGGATGACTCATGATGTTGCTAGCTAAATCAGCATGCTTTAGCCTATTTTTAGTCGTTGTCAATATTAATAATTAAATGAGAAATTAAAGTTTTTTGTGTTCTACTCATAACAACAAGCATGAGATAGTTAACTAGCATGTTGATGGCAAAATATCATGTAAGAATTAAGAAATTACCAGGTAAATTTGGCTGTATTTTGCCTCATTAACTGTATGAGTCGCCTGCCTTACGGTTAACTGGGGTGTGGTAGAGAAAGACTTTTATAACATATGTTTAATGTATGCTTTTTTTTTAGTAATCAGTGAGATGCAAGAGAGAAAAAGAGACAAGCAGAGTGGGAGGTAAATGTGATTTAAATCAGTGTAAAACTGATTTAGCTAAATGACTTATTAAATAAAGTAAAACAGAGTAGCTGGAGTCAAATCAGGTAATGTAACAGTAATAGCAGTTTGTGGAAGAATGTAGGGATGGAAAAGGAACAAACAAAAGGAGAACGTGCATAATTTCATGAATCTAAATCCTAGTTATGGCCCTTTGCTCCTGAATACGTGGAGGCTGAGGGGGAATAGACTGTGCTGAGGGTTGGGAGCTCACGTGTTAGAGCTGCATGTTTTATCAAGTATCAACACTACACTGTACTGGATACAGTTACAGCTATGTGGAAAATCTCCCTAGTCACTCACTGTCAGGCGTCCGCGTGTGGTACAGGCTGTGATGTAGAGCTTGGAGTTAACTCATGATTCATTATCTTCATATGAAACCTGTGATTTAACTACCTCTGACAAATTGCCCTGCCTTTGTTGACAGGACGTGGAGCTAGGTGTGGCTCATGAAGTGCTGGACGAGGCTCAGAAGCAGGTGGACGCGCTCAGTAATGGCCAAGTGGCTGAGGCCCAGGCCGAATCGGACTCTGAGGAGGCTCGCTTCCTTCAGCCCCTGTGCCCTGTCCATTCCATCATACTGGACTTTACTCCTGTGAACTTCATGGACTCTGTAGGGGCCAAGGCTATTAAAGCCGTAAGCAAACACTTTCAGCACACATTTCGTAAACACAGATCCATTTGGAACCATTTTAAGGGATAATGCCAGTATTTTTTCATTTTAATGACCTGCTGCCTCATTTCACTGGAAAATGGCCTGCTGTCAGCCACACTGGTTGCTTCTTTCAGTGTCTGAGGGTGTATTAGGTTTTTGGTAAATAACCGAGGCTGGACCAGAAGATTAGCAACAAAAAAAAAAAACCCTCCAAGTTGGTGCGGTTAGCAAAGTAGCTGACTTGCCAACCATACACAGTGAACATAATTATTTATTTGCAATAGTACTGTGCTGCACACTGTTCTGTAGCAAAAAGGTGTAGACAGCTTGTTAGCAATGGTGTAGTTACTTGTGTGCGGTTACAGTTAGCCAACAAGCTAACATTGCAGTTATCAAGCTGGCTAACTTGTCTATACAGTAAAAAACACAAAAGTGTACTTAATTATATCAGATTACTATTTTCTCTCCACAGCACAGTGCAGCACACTGACCTGTAGCAGAAAAAGGTGTAGATAACTGGTCAGCGAAGATGCAGTTAAGTGTGTGCGGTTGCAGTTAGCCGACAAGCTAACATTTAGCAAGCTGGCTAACTTGTCTATACAGTTAAAAACACAAAAGCAAACATAATAATATCAGATAACGATTCTCTCACTACAGCAAAGTGCTGCACACTGATGTGTAGCAGAAAAATGTGTAGATCACTGATGTTGTTGGCATCAGTGGGGTGTCTTGTGTGCCGCTGTGGTTAGCAAACGATCTTACAAAAGTAATGATAATAATACAGTCTCTTGACTGACTGTGTGTGAAGCAGTAAACACAGATCCATTTAGAACTAGTTTAAAGGGTAATGCCAGTATTTTTTCATTTTAATGGCCTGCTGCCTCATTTCACTGGAAAATGGCCTGCTGTCGGCCACACTGGATGCTTCTTTCAGTGTCTGAGGGTGTATTAAGTTCTTTGTAAATAACCGAGGCTGGACCAGAAGATTAGCAACAAAAAAAACCCTCCATGTTGGTGCAGTTAGCAAAGTAGCTGACTCGCCAGCCATAAACAGTGAACATGAATATAAACTCTCAGTAGTAAAGTGCTGCACACTGATGTGTAGCAGAAAAGGTGTAGATAGCTGGTTAGCAATGGTGCTGTCACTTGTGTGCAGTTACAGTTAGCCAACAAGCTAACATTTAGCAAGCTGGCTAACTTGTCTATACAGTTAAAAACACAAAAGCGAACATAATAATATCAGATAACGATTCTCTCACTACAGCAAAGTGCTGCACACTGATCTGTAGCAGGAAAATGTGCAGATCACTGATGTTGTTGGCATCAGTGGGGTGTCTTGTGTGCCGCTGTGGTTAGCAAACAAGCTAACATGGCAGTTAGCAAGCTGGCTAACTTATCTATTCCAAACAATGAAACCACAATAGTAAAGATAATAATACAGTCTCCTGACTGACTGCGTGTGAAGCAGTTTCTTGTTTATTTATAGCCAGTAGGTATTAAATATTTAAAGGTTTGTGGATTTTGTAAGTAACATTAGCATTTCGTTTTGGAGGTTCAGTGCTTGTCTATAACACCCACTGCTGTAGAGGTCAGCCTGGCCAAAGCAGCACTATTGATCAAATAATTCATATGGCAAAGTTCTCCAAAGCTGGACGTTTGGGACACGAAATTCCTCATTATGGCACTGTCCTTTGAAATTAATGCAGTTTTGCTCATGAAATTTCACTAGCAAATACTACTGCAACCAGTACAGTAAGCTAACTAGTGTACCTCTTGACCATGGTGTTGAGCCAAGGACCCAAAGTGAAAAACTACATCACTTTAGACCAGGGGTGTCAAACTCAACCACTAAAAGGGACATATTAACATCTCAGCGAATTCATGGGCCAGCTGTGTTTATCTCATTTTTACTTAGCATTTTGCTGTGAGCCGAACGGGCCATTGTTTATTCAAGTCAAGTCAAGTCAAAGTTTATTTACATAGCGCTTTTTACTACTGTCACAAAGCAGTTCAGCCCCCATGAGCGTCGCCAATGGCGACAATGGCAAGGAAAAACTTCCTAAGAGCAACAGGAAGAAAACTTGAGAGGAACCAAGACTCAAAACGGCAACCTGTGCTCCTCTGGGCGACACCGGATAGCAAACAACATTAGTATAAAATATTAGAATACAAAACGGGAAAAACAGGTGGAGCAACAGTCAATTAGATAGTTTGAGTTTATGCAGCAGCAGCAGGAGGGTCAGTTCATGCAGGTGAGGTGCAGATCAGCCAACAGAGATGGAGCTCTGGTGACTCTAGCAGCTCTGGAGGCTCACATGTGGCGCCTCAGGCAGACGTCGCTCAGGGGCTCAAATAAAGGGAGGGAGAGAGACAGAGAGAAAGAGCGAGAGAGAGAGAGAGAGAAATTGATTAACAGGACAGGTCTGTTCATGGAGTGATATTAGTGAGTTAATAGTGCAACAACTGATATTAGCAAAATGCTCGTGCAGACAGAAACGTTTTGAGTCTAGTTTTAAATGTATTCAAAACATGCCAAAACTGCAACAGCAAAATAGGCTTTGAATACTTATTCAAAAATAATTCTAAATAAAATAAATTGTGTTCAGTAGTGTTTCTAAAACTATCTGCTTGAATATCAGGCATCTTTTCTTTTTGTGTAACAGCTGGCCCAGAGATTGTTGTTGGGGGAAGAGGGTCAGAACGCACACTCTGTTGCAGTGCATGCTGGGGACTGTAGTGCATCTCAGGGTGAAATGGGCTAATAAGAATAGAAAATTAAAATAATTTTGTGGGCCGAGCTGAACTGTGTCACGGGCGTGACCTGGCCCGCGGGCCTTGTGTTTGATACATGGGCCTTAGACCGCACATGTCAAGCTCCAGTCCACGTGGGCCAAAACTCTGCCTCATCAAACACACCTGATGCAGCTAATTAGCATTGAACTGAATTCGGAGTGTTAGATGAAGGTAAACGCTGATCTCTGCAGCACTTTGACCCATAAGGTCCCCACTTTGACATGCCTGACTTAGACAGTAGTCAGTGGTATACCTCTTACAGCGCTGCAGAACTTGGCAGGGGCCTCAGGGGGCTGAGGAGGCTGAGTGGCAGGATTCAACACTGCCACAGTCCACTAGGGCTAAAGACAGCGATTTTATCTGAGCTGTGGGTGCTTGCGCCACCTGCTGATAACTTTGCATTAGATCAAGAGTAAACACAAATTGAACCTTGCTGTGTCGGTCAGCTGAGGTAATTGACCGACCTTTCTTTAGTGAGCCTACAAAAGTCGTTTGAGAAATCGCAGCTGTTATCAAGCATGGCAGCATAAAAAAGCAGCCTCCTGTGGTTGTAAATATCACAAGGCAATATCTTTGTTGTGTGCACCATCAGCACATCGTCTCAGCTTGTTTATAGCACATCAGGAAATGTGGTCAGACCACAGAGAAAGCTGCTTTCTCGCTAAAAACTTGTTATTGGCCTAACAAATCACATTTTAATAGGCCTTAAATTGCTGTAAAAAAGGGCTGAACCGTTTAACAAAGTCCAGTCCACTGAAGCTAACAGTTCAATCTAGCTTATAGGATATTTTAATTTAACCATAGGCTGTTGGTGAAGCACTAGTTTAATGTAGCCGTAAGGTTGTGGTGAAGGAGCGTCTTCCGAGGATGTGAGTGAATTATCTGCTATTGCCAACACATCTTCATCGGTAAAATGTTGATTTTCACATCATTTGAGACCTAAACATAAAGCCGGGGCTTCTTTTTAAAGTCTGTGCGTGTGATGTTAATACGTAAAGGATTTTTTACCATATTTTAGCATCTTTTTTTTCCCCTTCCTTACACAGTAAAGCTACTTCTTTCAATTTGAACAGAAAAAAACGTACACAGTGCCACTTAAAGTACTTTTGAGCGCAGTATAAAATCCTTGGTGAATCCAGTTTGTGAGTTGGTAGCTTTTTAAAACCTATGGAAACGTGCAGGTGCACCTATACATAAAGCAGGTCTTAGTTTAGGTTTATGCAGTAGACGTTTGGTTTTATTTCTTTTTGTTGGCGCCATTCTCCCTAGATAAGCTCCAACCCTGGATTGTGTAGATACTGAACAGAGAACTTGATATGCTTGTTAAAATTTAACTGTCTGTTTTGCATAATGTTGCAAGTCTCTCGTGTCTTTGGTCTCCGTCTCCTTCCACAACACCTTATACACCCCCAAACTCAGACCCTTGGCTGAGGGTCTTAACATATGGGGGCTCATCCGGTATTACTTTCGCTGTCTCGTCAACGTCGTCACAACCTCCTAGAAAGTTGTCAGACAACGTTCATAAGTTTCTGAGGAATTACATCTCAACGTTGTGACAATGTAAAGAGCACCAAGCAGACGACGCTTTGGGCACCAAAACAGTTCGTTGTCACAGTGTAACTGTTTGCAGGGCCGTTAGGAATAAAACCTGATGGTTTTGCTTCCTAACGGGAATTGGCTTGATGGTTGCCGTTAGAGGCCATTAGGAGATGATCAAATGTGTGGAATCAGTCAAAACACCTGATTAAATGATTAGAATCCTTTACACTGTGATATCAACCCATCAGGAAAACACAGAATACCATTAGCCACTACTGAAAACCACCAGGAACCAACAGACACTTTTAATGGGTTCTATGATTTTTTTTCTAGCTCTCTAGCTGAGTTATGGACGACAAATGGATTAAGTAATGGATACACTAAGCAGGGGCGGCACGGTGGCGCAGTGGGTAGCGCTGTCGCCTCACAGCAAGAATGGCCTGGGTTCAATTCCCGGCCGGGCGACCAGGGTCATTTCTGTGTGGAGTTTGCATGTTCTCCCCGGGTCTGCGTGGGTTTCCTCCGGGTACTCCGGTTTCCTCCCACAGTCCAAAGACATGCAGTCAGGCCGATTGGACGTGCTAAAATTGCCCCTAGGTGTGAGTGTGTGTATGAATGTGTATGTCTGTCTGCCCTGCGATGGACTGGCGACCTGTCCAGGGTGTATCCTGCCTTCCGCCCAATGACAGCTGGGATAGGCTCCAGCACCCCACCGCGACCCAGAAGGATAAGCGGTTTAGATGATGTATGTATGTATGTATGTATGTATGACACTAAGCAGCAGCAGCCAAAAGTTACCGTGCCATTAAGCCACGTCTGCCATTGTGGCAGAGAATGCATGTGCACGTGACGTCACTGAGGCTGAGAGTGCATCTGTCTGGGAGTGCACGTCTGCAGCCAGACTCTATTGGGCTTGGCTGGCGTGGAAGAGTAGATGTTGGATGGGGTGATTTGATGCTTTGTAGATACAGCAGTATGGCATCGTTTGATTTGCATCAGTTTTTAAATAGCTGTGGTTTTGAACAGCTAGAATTATGTAGGAAGAATGAGTTACTGACAATAACTGCTCACTTCAGTGTGCCTGTAATGAGGCAGTTGGTAAAGAAAGACATTGAAAAATAATAGCAAGTAGTTTGGTGGAACTCTGAGTTACTTCCGCAACTGGAAGAGCTCTGCCCTGAAAGTGGTTTCCCAATATCTTTTGGGATGACCACCTGACTGAAGAGGAGAACCAGCTCTCAGTAGCCTTGTGTGTTGCTTTGCTGATATTGGGATGGTGAGTCAGATGGTGGTTTTAGAAATGACCATCAGTCCTGGAGCAACATTGATAGGCTATTTTTTAACCTGTTCTCAAACCCAGCTGTCTACTGACTGTAATTACTTTGAGTGGTCCATTTCTTTTCTAGACAATGATGGCGTATCAGTATCCGGCTGATATTCTGGATGGGATATGGGAGTCAATAAAACAATGAATATGATTCAGTCCGGAAACAGCACTCACCCACACTGTGTAATGTGATGTGATGATGTTAGCTTTGTAGTTCTTCCTGTGGGGATACTAGAGTGACTGTGCAGTTTCAGCATCTTAGACTACTTTTAAGTGAAGCATAGAGGTTTTTAAAGCTGGTAGTTTATAAAAATAAGGAAAAATATCATATCTGTATAGTCAAGACTGTAATGTTAGTCACAGAAAAGAAAAAACAGTACTGTGCCATCTCCAGCTCTAGACAAATACAGTTAAGATTCTGTCTGTTGTGATTGAAACTGTCTTTATTGCAGGTTATTAAGGAGTGTGTGACTACTGATGTCAGTTGTCCTTGCTGGTTCTAGCAGTGACCATCAGTCCTGGAGCAACATTGATAGGCCAATTTTTAACCTGTTCTCAAACCCAGCTGTCTGCTGACTGTAATTACTTTGAGTGGTCCATTTCTTTTCTAGACAATGATGGCGTATCAGTATCAGGCTGATATTCTGGATGGGATATGGGAGTCAATAAAAGAATGAATATGATTCAGTCCTGAAACAGCACTCACCCACACTGTGTAATGTGATGTTGATGTTGTGAGGATAATATAGTGAGTGTGCAGTTTCAGCATCTTACACTACTTTTAAGAGAAGAATAGTAGTTTTTGAAGCATAGTAGTTTATAAAAAAAGGAAAAATATCATATCTGTATACTCAGGATTGCAGTGTTAGTATCAGAAAAGAGAAACCGGTACTGTGCCATCTCCAGCTCTGGACAAATACAGTTAAATTTCTGTCTGCTGTGACTGAAACTCTGAAACTCTGTCTTTATTGCAGATTATTAAGGAGTACGCGACCATCAATGTCAGAGTTGTCCTTGCTGGTTGTAACAGTGAGTGTTAAACTTTTCTTGGAATTTAATTGTAAATTATCTGCACACACCCATATATGCATCTCAGCAATGTTAAAGTCATATTTAAATTTCCTCAAAGGGGAATTCCACTGACTTTTCAAAATTTCTACCCAATTCAGTTGCTGGAATGGTTTTGACTAGGATTTCTTTACAGTGGTGATGACAGGAAACAGTGAATTTACACATGTCTAATAAATGTTTATATGTAATGTTGGTGATGGTAAAATACAGTAAGTTTTCCTTGGGAAACTATGCATATATTTTTCGCAATGAATGGATTAAAAAAATAAAGACTCACCGCTTCATTAGAAGTCCACCTCCTTGTTTTTACACTCATTGTCCATTTTATCAGCTCCACTGACCATATAGGAGCACTTTGTACTTCTACAATTACAGACTGTAGTCCATCTGTTGGCCGTCATAGGCCGGTTGGTATATAATATGGGCCAAAATCTTCCTAAAGACAACAGTGTCTCAGGCATCAGGCATTCATTAGGTATTCATAACCATTTCGTGTAATAACTTTATGGGAGGGAGATTTTAGAGGTGGACGTCTGGTTCCTATCACCACCACTGTGAACAATTCTGACTCAGTAAGTTTCTCTAGAACAGAGCAATGACTTTGTTTACATCTTAACAATTGAGTTGTTCAGAAATTTAGAAAAATAGGTGGAATTTCCCTGCAAGAATTGCTTATAATGAGTAAAAGCTGGTTGGTGCCAGTTACCATTATACAAAGCTATGGATATAAAGAGCACTGAAAGAGCTCTCCGCTAATTCTGTATATTGTCTTGGACAGGAACCCTGCTGTCTGACCTCAGGACTCTGCAGTTCTTCAGCGAGCCTGTGACTCCTGACATCATCTTTCCCACCATTCATGATGCTGTACTGCACTGCAAGCACAGGGGGGGTTGCCGTTCCTGCCCCGCTGTCGAATGAGTGCACAGGATACACCAGGACTGACAGTGTGGCTAGAGTATGTAGTGCAGGGCAAGTTTTAGTTCTACTGTGACATGCATTGAAAATGGTGCCCTGCTTTATTCACAGGATTTAAAACTGTGGCCAAAAAGAAAAACCATGAGACCTTAAGGAACAGTTTGGGGAAGAAACCTACACAATTTTCCACTTATGGCTACAATGGCATTTTAGGGCCACTGTTAATAAAAATAAAAATAGTAGACTTCGAGAATAAAGTCGAGTAATATTTCAAGAATAAAGTCATAATATTTTGAGAAAAAAAGTCGGACTATTTTGAAAAAAAAGGCGTCATATTTAGAGAAAAAAAAGTCATAATATTTGGGGATAAAGTGGGCTAACTGTAGGGGGGCTGCCATAACATGTTGGGGGTCTCGGTTGCTGTACTGGCGCCGGAGCTCCACTCACTCCTGTCTCTCTGTGGATCATTTTGATCATCATTCTCACTGTCTGTGAAACTTCATGCCCTCTTTGAATGGGGGGAGATGGAGCCCCGATAGCCATGTAGACGACCCTGCCTGAGATTCTCCTTCAACAACACAGACAGACAGTTTCCTCCGAGTCCGTCTGGCTCTTTATTCTAGATAAACACAGTTTCCTGCTCAGCCGTTTCAGCCGGTTCTTATCCTAATAACAGACTGGTGCTGATGTGCAGGAGAGACAGGGAGACTGAGTGTTTCTTTATGGGTGAATCGATATGAAAGTAGAACTCCACCAACTCACCGCCCCTCATTTAACACCAGGAGGGGCTGCCTTCCCTTGCAAAGACTTTGGCCACAACATTGCGACCTTCCTGGCATTAATGCCACTTTAATGTTGTAATTCTACGAATTTATTCTCGAAATAGTACGACTTTTTTCTCGAAGTCTACTATTTTTATTTTTGTTAACAGTGGCCCTAAAACGCCGTTGTATACGCCAGATGTAGTTGATAAGCTAAGAAATGTTTAAGTCCAAATTTTGCCTTATTAATTTAGAACTGTTGTTGTGGAGCTAATGTTGCTAACTACTACTAGAAGTCAGTAGTCACCCAAATAGCCCAAATAGTTTCTGTAAAGATGTATCGCTAAGACTTCTCTCAGTCCCCTCAACCTACATCCAGGTTTTTATTAAGGTCGCACAGACTAGTTGATTTGTTTTAGGACACAGTATGACTTACTGTGAGCTATGAAAAAATAATAACTTACTTTAATAGCAGTTTCAGACAACAGCTAGTGCTCACCAAGCAGGACTGATCTTGGATCAGATTCCTCGGTCCCACTTTATATTAAGTGTCTCTAACAACTGTGTAGTTACATGTGAACAACATATGCAACAACAATGTAACTAATGATTTAGTCACTGTTACAGATGGATTACAGACATACACCTTATGTAATTACACATGTATAAACTTCAGTTTTGCCTCATGTAATTACATGAGTTGTAACAGCCTATTCTCTCATGTAATTACACAAGGGTAATAACAAACATTTGTACATCAGACTGGAACAGCATTTTTTTCCAGCAGTAAAATTAAGTATGTAATAACTTACATTAAGACATTATTTACACTGTATCTGCCAGCTTTCCTAACATTTAGCTAGTGTTTATGTTGCTAGTGCTGAGACACTGTAACCAGTTTCAGCTTTGAACCATTCTGTAATGTGACAGAACAGCAGACGACCCCTTATATTAACATTTAATGACATTAATTAAATGTGTTGCATTTCCCCCAAAGCAACATCTATTTTATCACTCCATTATTACACAGTACCTACATAACAACTACACAGGAACTGTCCACTTATTTTACAGTGTTATTATACAAGAAAGTTCCTGTGTAGTTATGTTATGTAGGTACAGTGTAATAACAGAATGGCATTAATCAGTGTGACGTAATTAGGTCACCTTGTTATAACACAGTTATTCCAGTTATGTAATGTTATGTAAAACATTCTTCCTTTAACTGCTAGAAAAGACTGCTGATCTTAGTGTATCAATAAGATACGCTTGAGTAACTACATGAGGCAAAACTGAAGTTGATACACATGTAATTACACATGTAATTACACAGGCTGCACTTCTGTAATCCATCGGTAACATCGGCTAAATCATCAGTAGTTACAATGCTGTTGCATATGTTATTCATGTGTAACTACACAGTTATTAGAGACACAATATAAAGCGGGACCGATTCCTCTATTTATGATGGTCATTGTCATGAACACTGATTCTAGATCAGCACTTCGACTCCTGAGGTGAATACAGACCCTGTTGTCTAAAGTTTCTGCCTGTTCATTTTTATAATTGGCAGTAAGTCTTACTGTGACCAAGTTAACCAGTCTCACCACCTTACTATCCACCTGGATTGGGTGACTATTGAGTCCTAGTGTTTGTTACCAACATTAGCCTCGCAGCTCCAGTTCTAAACTAAAGAAGCAAAATTGTGACTCCAAACATGTCTTGGCTGATCAGCTACATCTGGGCTAAGTGGAAAACTGGGCATTTTTTTTTTTCACTCAAAATATTCCCTTAAGGAACGTCATAATTTGCATAAAGAAGACAAAATAAAGTGGGGTCCAAATGTCTGAGATTGCAAAACTGAATTAATTTAAACATGAAAAACAACAGGAAGTTTTATAAAAACAAAGTTATTACAAGCAAACAGAAGAAGCATTCAAGATTCTGCACTATTTATAAGCCACTATTCAAATTTATTTTTGGGAAATTTAGTTCAGATGACTCTCAGGAGGATTTGATGTACTGATCAGAGGCTTTTGCACACCCTATCATTAAAGCAAAAGGGGGACATGTCACCAAAACTGAGAAATTTTGAAATTCATGCTAAAATCTCTACTTTTTATGTAAATTATTATGCTGATAATATTATTTCTGTTGAATTAGAACGGAATGCATATAGAAGCACTTTGACTAGCGGTCTCAGACTTTTGTACCCCACTGTAGATATTTTTAATTATATTTATTTAATCAGTGTTATTTCTGTCAAACACATAAATGAATAGTCTAATTATTGTGTAACAGACTGATACAGTCAGAAACCTTGTGCTTCTCGAGCAAACTGTTCCAAGCCTCTTAGAACCTTCGATCGATGGACTACAAGGACTTCTGGCTGTAGTTTTTACTGCCTCGAAGCTCTTGTGGATCCAAGTCTCTCACCACGTTCAACAGGCTAGAACATAATAGAACAGGTTCTGGTCTGTCCCTTTCAGGTACGCTGCAGTGACCATGCTGTAACACTGAGACACTGACGAGGCTGCGCAAGTGTGGATGAGAGATTACATCGTATTTATTGATTACCGTAGAATTCCTCAGCACTTTTGTACTGGTTACATTCTTGGTCTCCGCCAAAATGTTGTACTAATGTTTAGCATAGAGGTTCATGAAGTGCAATTAATTGGAGCAGAGTTTCTCTGTGGAACGTGGATCAGAAAGCACCGGCAAACATCTGATTTAGATTATTTAAAATATTTTAAATGTAATTTGGAATTGCTGCCAAAACTAATGTTACTGGATTTTTAGCTGACTGGTCCTTTCCCACCAAGGTCAAGTGTCCATCATGAATATAAAGACTGTTACACTGTTATAGATGTAATATTAATGTTTGTATTGAAGATGCTTCACATTTCAATCAGCCAACATTAAAACCACCTCCTTGTATCTACACTCATTGTCCACTCTTCATCATCAGCTTCACTGACCACGTAGTCTCACTCTGTAGTTCTACAGTTACAGACTGTAGTCCATCTGTTTCTCTGCATACTTTATTACCCTGTTCTTCAGTGGTCAGGACCCCCATGAACCCCCACAGAACAGGTACTATTTGGGTGGTGGGTCATTCTCAGCACTGCAGTAACACTGACGTGGTGGTGGTGTGTTAGTGTGTGTTGTGCTGGTCTGAGTGGATCAGACACAGCAGTGCTGCTGGAGTTTTTAAACACTGTGTCCACTCACTGTCCACTCTATTAGACCGCCCACCGGTCCACCTTGTAGATGTAAAGTCAGAGACGATAGCTCATCTGCTGCTGCACAGTTTGTGTCGGTCATCCTCTAGTCCTTCATCAGTGGTCACAGGACGCTGCCCACAGGACGCTGTTGGCTGGATATTTTTGGTTCTCAGTTCAGCGGCGACACTGAGGTGTTTTAAAAACACTGCTGAGTCTGATCCACTCGCACCAGCACAACACACACTAACACACCACCACGCCAGCGTCACTGCAGTGCTGGGAATGTCCCACCACCCAAATAATACCTGCTCTGTGGGGGTCCTGACCACTGAAGAACAGTGTACCAACGTATGCAGAGAAACAGATGGACTACAGTCTGTAACTAGAACTACAGTGCGCTCCTATACGGTCAGTGGAGCTGATAAAATGGACACTGAGTGTAGAAACAAGATGGTTTTCGCATGATGGCTGATTGGTGTACGTTATTTGGCTTCTGCCATCGTTGCAGCTGCTTCAACACGTTTTTAACAGTGATTATAGCTCAAGACAGCCAATTTCTGTCTACATGTTTTATGATAATAAGGTCACACCAGTCTGAAGCCCCCTCCCCTCCTGTACTGGCAGCTCTTGTTCTTTATTTGGATGACTCTAATTTGGTACTACAGTCCAAATGCTGATGAATGGTGACACAAAAGTAGCTGTAAATGTTGGCAGTCTATGATATTTATATATAGAGAGCTCATTAGAAGTGTTTATTTAGCAAATGCTGTTATGTGTGAGGACTATCTCAGGCTGAATGACTTCAAGTTGTAGTAATACTAACATTCTTATCTGGAGGACTCAGTGTTACCAACAGAACGCCAGACTTGACTGATTTCTGGTGAACAGCAGGCGTGGCTCCTGTCAAACTGAGAGAAATATCACAGTGAAGAACAAAAAGAAACTGCAAGAAATATGGAATCAACAATAATCTTTTAACTGTCATTCATTGTTTGTTTGAGAGCACTTCGTCCTGAAGAGTTCAAGTGTCTCCTGCCTATAAATCAAGACCAAAGCCCTGAAAGCAGCGGCAGTTATTTTGTGAATTTTAGAGGTATTTTGTATAATAAAAACATTTAAATGATTGTTTTTGTCTTTTTTTCATTTCCAGGCCGGCATTTCTGGCCTTAAAGGGGAATTACACCAATTTTTCAAAATTTCTCCACAATTACTGAAAAAGAACTGTTAAAAACAATGAGAGCTTAACGTCTTTTGTTAACTGATGTGAGCGTGGAAACTTTTCTATACTGCGGTCGTTTATTGTATCTTTTATTTATATTTTATCGGTTTATTTATCTTTTTTAATATGTACATCTCCTCTTTTGCGAGCGTAACACTGACCACCACTACTTTCATCATTCATATTACTACTGTTGGTATCCAATAGTATCTATTAACTCTATATTATTACTATTGTGAAAATATTGTCAATAAAAATATATTTATAATCAATAAAATATTGATCAAAAATTCAGTTTAACTGAGAAAGGGAAAAAAAAAAATGTCATAACTTTTGTACAGCATGTTTAAAACATGCAGAATTGTGTTCTCTGTAGAGGATGTGCACTTATTTTAACGTTTTCAACAAAGCATGTAATTTGACTGGGGTGCCCCAACTTACCACTGCATAAAATTATTGATTATCAACTTATCTTTATTATTAATTATCTATAATCACGTGTTAGGTTTCTGCAGTTCCAATTACTCGTATGTCACTACGTAAATCAGAAATAGTTCAAATGGTACCATTTATTAATGCATATGTACCTATTATATAGTTATTAACAGACCATAACTATTAAAGATAATTAAATTGATGTTTTTATACAGTGTTATAATTTTCCAGGAGAGCAAAAGAGACCTTATTATATTCTATACTTATTCTAACATGCTGACGAACTCTACGCTGGGCACCTTATCACCTTTAAGCGGCTTTGAACTGTTACAAACAGGACACTCAGTAATAGGAGTCGTACATTTTTTGTTTATTTATTATTGATAACGCTAAAGAAAACATCAAACTAGCATGAATACGCTGCACGGCTCTCTTGCAAAGAAAATGAAAAAGAAAAACGGACAAGGTTTAAGGCGCAGACGTCGATTTAGTTGTAGGTCATGTATCGGGGGGTGGCGCTGAACTTCGCGTAGGACTTGATGACCTTGTTCACAGCTTCCAGGAAGTCTTTCTCTGTGGCGATTTTTCTTCGGGCTCTGATGGCAAACATGCCGGCCTCTGTGCACACGCTCCGGATCTCTGCGCCTGAACGAGGACGTTTCCGAAAGGAGAACAAAAGGTCATTCAGTTCTTGAGCCCAAATGAGTCACTGATAAACAATTATAGAGTGTGGGTTTTAGATCATAAACTATGGTGTTCGTTTCATGACATTAACGTTTGTGAAAGTACCTGTGCTGTTGGGACAGAGCCGTGCCAGCAGCTCGAACCGAATATCTCTCTCCACGCTCATGGAGCGAGCATGGATTTTAAAGATGTGGGTACGTCCCTGAAAACAAAACAGCACAGAAAAAAAAACAGTGGTTTAATACATGTGTATGCTCTATGTATATCTCATCTCTATATTGCTTTGTAGGAACACTGTTTCACCAGTAGATGGCAGCAAAACATCACAAACTCATAATGGAGAACTTTGACCATTGCTGTGCCTCAAAGCTGAGGATACAGCCGTGTAAGGCTGCATGTCTTGGTCACTGGAGGCCTGCCTTATTTTGCAGTATCCTTCAAATGCAGCTGAGAGACACACTTCAGTTCTGAATTTTGAATTTAAAGGACTCAAATAATGTATCCTTCAAGAGTTTCGATCACACAATCCTCCTCTCAAAAGCTCAAAAATTTGAAAAATGAGAAAAAACAGCTGCAAGTTATGATCTGTTGTGTCACCTAGAGTACAGGGTTCATATGCTTCTAAAACAGTGGAATTCAATGACTTTTCTAACAAAATTTAATTTTCCAAATTTTTAGTATAGTCATTTGGTATGTCAGTATACCCTGATAGTGACCCACCAAATGGTATCACTTTCCAGTTTTAGTTAGAGCTGGGGAAAATGGCCATGAATGAACAAATATTAATATTTATCATTATCATAATAAATCGTCACAATACGCTTCCCCGTAGATACAAACTGTTCAGTTCTCAACTGCATATTGGATAATAAAGAAGGCATAATTAGTCCTATTTAACTGAATTCAGTGCCGCATACAGAATGTGAAATACTGAAAACCTATCACTGGATTCACAGTGATTTGATAAGTAATGAGCAATTTATACATGATGAAATAGCAGGGTCCCTGTTGCCAGGTGTTTTTTTTTGTGCACTTCATCATAATCCATAAACAACCGTAAATTCAGGAAGCATGGCTTCACTACCTGTATTAATGTCAAATCAAGTCAAAGTTTATTTAAATAGCGCTTTTTGCAACAGGCATTGTCACAAAGCAGCTTCACAGAAAAAATGGGTCTGAGCCCCCATGAGTGTCGCCAATGACGACAGTGGCAAAAACAAGAACGAAGACCCAAAAGGGGGACCCATGCTAAGCTTACATATTAGAAATTGTCATGATATTGAATTTTATCAGTACCGCCCAACACTAATTTAACATAGGCAACTCAGCTGTACTAAGAGGAAAAACCTGCATTATTTAAATATTATTATATTATTTAAATATAACATCACAATCACTCAGGACTAGTAAATCAGAACTCAGTCTAAATGAAAATTGAAATGTGCACCAGGTTTAACACTCTGAAAACAGATTTTTTTTTTTATGACAGTACATCAGTGTTCCAGCGTATTCTGTTTTGATTCACCAGTTATCCCACATTCTCATGTGCAAACGTCCATCAGTTTCATTTAAAAAGAGTGGCTTAACATGTCAAAACAAACACATGCACATGCATGCATGTCATATCCATCAGGCTGACACCGCTCCCCAATTTATTCACTACCTATGTTTTGCTACATATAAAACAAGATCCAGTGAATTAATAACAATTTGTTAGCCAGGGTAATGAGATAGCCAAGTTAAGTTCTATTTGGACAGGATTCATTTTATATTATGAGGGGAGGTAATGTATTTATTGGGCTACTGATGTTTTTCAATGATTTAAGTCCCGTTCAAATCCGCAATGTCAATAAATTGTTTTTTTTTGTTTTTTTTTTTGTATACCCAGGTCTTTCCTATCTCAGCTGCAGCCTTGAATTTTGAGACACGTCTCACAATTAGTCTCTTGCTGGTTTTGGCAGAGGTTGCCATCATGTAGGCCAACCCTCAGACGAGACTCACCTCTAGGTCAGGCAGACTGAACTCAATCTTTCGGTCTAGCCGGCCAGGTCTCATCAGAGCCGGGTCCAGAGTGTCGGGTCGGTTTGTGGCCATCAGGACCTTGATGTTTCCTCTGGGGTCAAAGCCGTCCAGCTGGTTAATGAGCTCCAGCATGGTCCTCTGCACCTCATTGTCTCCTCCAGCCCCATCATCAAAACGTGCACCTGCAAGACGAGGACCAGAACAGGGTTGTTAGATTTGCATAGAATGAGATGTTTCAGGCTAGCAGAGTGAGGACAGAACTGTCAGCACTACATCCCATTGTCAATATACATTACATGGCCAAAAGTATGTGGACACATGATCATCAGACTAATATGAGTTTGTTGGACATCACAATCCAAAATCATGAGCATTAATATGGAGTTGCTCCGCCTTTGCAGCTATAACAGCCTCCACTCTTCTGGGAAGCTTTCCCCAAGATTTTGGAGTGTGACTGTGGGAATGTGTGTCCATTCAGTCTAAAGAGCATTTGCGAGGTCAGCCACTGATGTTGGACGGAAGAGCCTGGCTCACAATCGACATTCCAGTTCATCCCAAAGGTGTTCAGTGGGGTTGAGGTCAGGGCTCTGTGCAGGCCACCACACCAAACTCGTCAAATCATGTCTTTATGGAGCTCGCTTTCCGCACAGGGGCTCAGGGAAAGGAAAGGGTCTTCCCCAAACTGCTGCCACAAAGTTGGAAGCATGTAATTATCTGAAATGGCACTGCATATGGAAATCTTAGGCTTCTCTGCAGCTTCTCGGCAAAGGAAACTGACTTATGGCAAAGGTGGCATCCTGTGACAGCGCCATGTTTAAAGTCACTGAGCTCTTCAGTACGACCCTCTACTGCCAGTGTTTGTCTATGGAGACTGCATGGCTATGCGCTTGATTTTATACACCTGTTAGCAATGAGTGTGGCTGAAACACCTGACCTCTATAATTAGGAGGGGTGTCCACATACTTTTGACCACCTAGTGCATACTTCAGTGTCTATTATGGAAGGACGCAACCAGGAAACAAACCTCCAATAGCATCAATTTCATCAAAAAAGATGAGGCAAGCCTTCTTAGTCCTAGCCATCTCGAACAGTTCCCGAACCATTCTGGCACCCTGAAGAAAAACGAAAACAAAAAAACAATGAAGCCCATTTAGAAAGCCAGGACAATTAAAAATATCTTCCTGGAACTTAATAAAACTTATTGTGTTGTTTATTTTTCAATTATAAGCTTCTTGTAAGGAAGCCAGAAACTCACCTCTCCTACGTACTTCTGTACCAGCTCGGAGCCAATGACTCGGATGAAGCAGGCATCGGTCCGGTTGGCCACAGCACGAGCACACAGGGTCTTTCCTGTGCCTGGGGGTCCGAACAGCAGCACTCCCTTAGGAGGCTCAATGCCCAGGTTCACAAAGCGCTCCGGCTGAGGACAGAAACGTAGACATTAAAACCAGGGACTAGCAATGGAGAAGCTAAAGAAATGTTTAATGTAGTTGCAAACATAATCCAATGGAATTATGACTTACATGTAGCAGAGGGGTCTCAACTACTTCTCTGAGCTTCTCGATCTGCTCTTTGCAGCCTCCCACATCACTGTAGGTTACATCTGGCTTCTCCTCAACCTATTCAGGAACACAGACTTACTCACGGAACAACAATTTGCGCGTACTTAACAACACTCATTCTACTGCCATGTGAAAGGTTTCCGCTCTCCTGCTCACAATAAACACCGATCAGGCATAACATTATGACCACCTCCTTGTTTCTACGCTCATTGTCCATTTTATCAGCTCCACTTACTATATAGGTGCACTTTGTAGTTCTACAGTTACAGACTGTAGTCCATCTGTTTCTCTGATACTTTGTTAGCCCCCTTTTACCCTGTTCTTCAGTGGTCAGGACCCCCATGGACCCTCACAGAGCAGATACTATTTGGGTGGTGGATCATTCTCAGCACTGCAGTAACACCGACGTGGTGGTGGTGTGTTAGTGTGTGTTGCGCTGGTCTGAGTGGATCAGACACAGCAGTGCTGCTGGAATTTTTAAACACCTCAGTATCACTGCTGGACTGAGAATAGTCCACCAACCAAAAAATATCCAGCCAACAGCGTCCTGTGGGCAGCGTCCTGTGACCACTGATGAAGGACTAGAGGATGACCAACACAAACTGTGCAGCAGCAGATGAGCTATCGTCTCTGACTTTACATCTACAAGGTGGACTGACAAGGTAGGAGTGTCTAATAGAGTGGACAGTGAGTGGACAGTGTTTAAAAACTCCAGCAGCACTGCTGTGTCTGATCCACTCGTACCAGCGCAGCACACACTAAAACACCACCACCACGTCAGATGTAAACAAAGTAATTCAGAGTGGATTGATGTGAAATGCTCTGAGGCAAATTGTTAACAGCGATGGTAACAGGTTATGAATACACTGCCTGACACCTGAGGAAAATATTTTATGACAGTTCTGAAATCACATTTTGACCCAACATATATCTTTAATCCATACTTGGCAAAGAGATACATGCAGGGTACTGAATGGTAAACTAGTGCTCAAAAAGAACCACTTTTTCAGTCTTACCATTATCAGTGTAAAATTACTTATAAGAAGTCAAAAAACATGTATAAAAGGTTTTAGATAGTAAATAAAATAGCTATATTTGTGTTGAAGTAATCATGACCTCTGGTTCTTATCACAACTGCAAAAGCATCCTTTGCGAGTTTCTCTAGAATGAAGCATTTCACATCAAATCACCCTGAATGACTCTGTTTACATCCCATCAATTGAACTGTGTCATAGTTTTGAAAACCAGATGAATATCTGCTTTAAGACTGATTGACATGCCATTTTGGATAAAACAAATATTCCATCACGTTATTCTAAAGATCAATAACAAACATTAGGAGCAGCTTAACTTTTGTATGCCTTATGTTTTCATTTCTCACCTGCATCATAGTAACAGTGGGATCAATTTTGGGTGGGAGTGGAATGTGGATCTGATACTTGTTTCTGTCAACACTAAGAAGAGAAGGGGGGAACAAACAAGACAAGAACATTAGTTGTGCTCCAAACCCCTGAGAACTACACTGCCCACCCCTGTCTAGCCTCCGCTCTACTTACCCAACCCTCATTCCTTCCTCAATGTCAGTGGGGGCGACCTGGTCACTGAGGTCCACCACAAACTTGGCAAACTGCTTCACATTAATGATGTACTTTGGATCCTCGGAATCAGCATTGATTATCTTGGTGCACCTAAAAGGTCAACATCACAGCATTCAAAACCAAAAATGAAATCTGTCAGGACCTTATAAGAGACGCACAACCAGAATCAGGAGATTTTTGCAGCAAACACTTATTTTCTCGTGTTTCATGAGGTAAATACTGCGAGGCAGGTAAAGGCACTTGCACTGTATTTGGATAATTATTACACCTGTACCAAAATATCGCAGCACAAACTTTTGCATGACTCACTGTGATAAACAGCCAGTTGCCTCTTACTTTGATTCAACCCTTCATCTGATTTATGTTATTTAAACTGATTTTTCATTAAAACAACATAAAGTGTCGGTTTGGCTCATTAAAGAGCAAACACACTAATAAAACTCAGCCCGATTGGCTGTAATGAAATTGGAAACAGTCACACAAATCCATCATTGGTTCATCCCTAGGATCTGTAAAATAATGTACCTGGCAACCTGTAAGGGCTGCTCACTCTGCAGAGTCTGTTTATCTGCAGCCAAGTCCCACAACGCGGGGGGAGCCAACCCCGTGTCCGACTCTTTAATGCCTACAGTGACACCAAAAAGACATTTTAGTACTACAAAACATCAACAGTCACCTCAACAAGGCAAATGACTGAATAAAGATCCCCAAAACTGATCAGTCAGTCTGACTTTTTCATAAACACACCTGTAAGTTCATTGATCTTCTTGAGAAGCTGCTGGATGTCGTCCTCCACTTGCTTAATCTGACGAGAATAGGTGCTTTGACCCTGTGTATTAAAAGAATGGTTGACATTTAAATCGGGCACTAACCAAACGTTTCACAACCATGTAGCTTAAATCTATGGACCCCCGGAGTTGATGGAGTGAACGCTCTGCAGTTCGTACACTCGTTTTCTTATATTCGTGGTCACGTTTTCTTTACTTCGTAGATACTTTTTTTTTTTAAATCATGATCATGATTTTCCAATTCGTTCTCTAATTTTCTTTTAACCGTGGTCATGTTTTATTTTTAACTGAACGTTCGTTGTTCGTGTTTTGATAACAGCTCCCTGAGACCGTCTGACGGGTTTTGACGTGTTAGATTGATGAGATAATGAACAGAGATGCTCATCGGGTCTGATTTTGATTTGGGGGGTTTATGAGGAAACTGTAGCTCCTCTTCACAGCAAACGGCCCACAGTGTTTCTGCTCCCGGTCAAGCTGCGGTGTTAGAGACCATCACACAATTACAGGACGAAATGATCAGCGTTTCAACATCCTCACATTAATATATCTACACCTAATGCCTAGATCTGTTAAACTCTCTCGCCATTTGACCTCATCCCACATGAAAATGTCTGTGTGTGTTTAATTTGAGTTTGTTGAAACGTTGACGCTGATCATTTCTTCCTGTAATTGTGTGATGGTCTCTAACACCGCAGCTTGTCGCGGGAGCAGAAACAGCGCTAAGCGGCCGCGCTGCGTCTCTGTCTCTGTTAAATATGATCATAAGAAAGCGCAGTTTAGTGAAGATTGTGGATGTAGTTTGTTGTCTTCCTTCATTTCACCACCAAACTGCAGCTGCACTGATGAATCTGAGGGCCGTTTGCTGTGAAGAGGAGCTGCAGTTTCCTCATAACCCCCCAAATCAGAATCAGACCTGATGAGCATCTCTGTTCATTATCTCATCAATCGAACTCATCAAAACCCGTCAGACCGTCTCAGGGAGCTGTTAGTTACTTCTGCACCGGACAAATAACACAACCTGCATCTACTACAGTGATTTTGGGCACAAATAAAAAAAAATAAACAACGTGCGTTCAGTTAAAAATAAAACATGACAACGATTAAAAGAAAACGAGTGAACAAATTAGAAAATCATGATCACAAAAAAACCGTACCCACGAAGTAAAGAAAACATGCACACAAGTAAAAGAAAACGAGGGAACAATTTAAGAAATCATGACCACGAATAAAAGAAAATGTCCGTACAAGCTGCAAAACGTTCACTCGAATTAATTAGTTATTTATTTATTTTCCCCTCCGGGGCTCCGTATAAATCTGTTCCAGCCAATGATGTTATGTAGCCAGCATGGTAAATACAGTGAATTGTATTTGTAGTCAAAGACATGGTACTTACATAGGTTTTCAGAAGAGCGATGTCCCCTTCATCCAAAGCTGTGAGGAAAAAATAAAACAGCACACCTGTTAGAGTCGGGGCTAAGTTAAAGCAGCTAACTAACAATCTAAAGAAAATAAAAACTATTCACTCACTCCAGCTTATATGCATGTATGTCATACGCTGCTTTTTATGTGTTTATCCTGTGCAACAAACAATGGATATTCAAGTCTACGCAAGACGCTACTCAGTTCATTAACCTCTTATTCTCCAGGGTATATTTTGGTTTTTCCATCTGAATTTGCATGACCAATCATAAGGCAAATTATTTATTTATTCTTAAACGCTCTGTGTGTTATTTTATAAAAATAATTTTTACAGAGCAGATCACTGAAGAGATGCCATCTGTTTATAGTTTATAGCCCAGATTTGTGGAAAAATGGGTCACAAATAATTGTGAGTTCAGCTTCTTTTATTATGAGGGTTTAAAATTACATCACCTATCTATTTGACTGGAAAGAAGACAGTTACAGCTCTCATACGACCCCCACCTTCTGAATGTAGCTTATGAAATATGAAAGCTATGAAGAATATGACGAAGTGCATTTTGGAACCACGGGTGGTCTCAAGGGGTTTAAGAGGCTATGTGAAATTCAGACACAATATAAACCCAGTGGAGAAGGCAAATCTAGCCACTAGGGCTGAACAACCATGGAACCAGACTTTTTTCCAATTCAAATTACAAAGTAAAGGAGAACAGGTGTTTTCAAATTATGTCAAAAACTAAAAAACAAGAAAGACAAAAATGGAGATACAAGGTTTTCTTCAGACAGCAGCGATATATTTATTCATTTTGCAGCCTTTACAGAAAAAGCTGTGGAGGTAATGCTGACTGTGAGGTAATTCTGATGTTAACAGCTGTCAGTATGCCATTTCTTATTATTTTGCACAATAGTAAATGATACTATCAAATTTTGTATTTTGCTATCTGCTTAAAGGAGAAGTTAGTTAGGCTTCTGATATCTATCTGAGGCACTGATGTCTAATTCACCTGTCCTGGCATCAATACTGAAGGGATTCTCGTAACACGTTCTCCCCACATTCACAATCTCGGAGTTATCTTTGACCCCCTCTCCTTTAACATTCACATCAATTCCACTGTTAAGACAGCAATTTTCCATCCTTGTAATATTGCTTGTCTCTGGCCGTCCCTCAGCCCAGCAGATGTAGAAACACTTGTGCAGGTATTAGTGACCTTGCAGTAAAACTACTGTAATGTTCTTCTATCTGGCCTTCCCTATTAAAGCCCTTATTAGGCTACAGTAGGTACAAAATGCCGCTGCTAGGATCCTCATCTGCTTTAAGAAAACCGACCATATCACCCCTGTCCTTCAGAATCCTCACTGGTTATATATTGCCTTCCATGTTCAGCTCAAAGTTCTCCTTATTATATAAAAAGCTCTGAACGGTCTGGTTCCTCAATATCTGATTGAGCTTCTTCATCTATATGTCCTATTTAACCCTCCTCCTTGGTTGGATTAAAATAATGGGATTAAAATGCATTTTAAGCCAAACCTTTGTCCCAAACAGTGTCTCAGACATCAGAGAGTGTATTCATAGCCACGTCATATAGCTAATAACCTTCTGTGAGGGAGCTTTTAGAGGTGAACGTCTGGTTCCTATCACCACCACTGTGAATAATTCTGACTCTGTAAGTTTTTGCCTTGGTATAGCCTCCATGTATAGACTAAAATTAATGGATTAAAATACGTTTTAGGCCAAAATTTTCTCACAAAACTACCCTAACACAGTGTCTCGGTCATCAGGCTGAACATTCATAACCATTTCATGTAGTAACTTTCTGTCAGGGAGCTTTTAGAGGTGGACGTCTGGTTCCTATCACCACCACTGTGAACAATCCTGACTCAGTAAGTTTTGCCTTGGTAGACCCTCCATGTATAGACTAAAATTAATGGATTAAAATACGTTTTAGGCCAAAATTTTCTCACAAAACTACCCTAACACAGTGTCTCGGACATCAGGCTGAACATTCATAACGATTTCATGTAATAATTTTCTGTCAGGGAGCTTTTAGAGGCATTAAATGCTTCAGATGTCTGGTTCCCATCACCATCGCTGAACGGTACGTTTCTCTAGAACAAATCATTTCACACCGAACCATTCTGAACGACTGTTGACATCTCAACCACTGAATTACGCAGATATTTTTGAAAAATTCGTGGACTTCCCCTTTACGTTCACTACATTGTGCCACATTAGCCGGCTGGTTAGCACTAGCGAGCGAAGACTTGGGTGATTATTTCACCTCCATCCGGACCGCAGCTCTTTATAAGCGGACGATATTTCAGACGAAGCTCTTTCTCATCATTTCTCAGCCAGTTTCTCAGTAAAATCAGCCTAAATCGCTTCGAGTCGGGACAGTGAGAGCTGCAGCCTCTCAGCTAGCCGAGTGAGAAGCAGCGGGCGGCGCAGCAACACTCGGCACCCGAAAGCTCATATAAACACATACAGCGCTTTATACACGAATATACACGAGTCAGTACCTCGAATCGGCCCGTCCTCCTTCTCCTCCTCTTTAACTTTGCGCTGCTCGGCTCCTAAATAATCCGGCATCGTTGCTTTCCTTCGATTTCTCTGAGCGCCGCAGAGACGAGATTACACAGCAGGTTTTCTAGCTACGATGCTAACGCTATCGCTTCTGGTTCATACGACCAACATCCAAACGACAATGCTTATTACAAAATACAAGTCTTTTCTCTGTCGCGAACGCGGTAGCTGGAGAATTCTCTGATAACATGCTACCTTGTTAAAATTTGATCAAGCTTATTAGCTTATCCGACAGTAGAAAAGCTGTGAAAACTTTAACCATTACTCGCAACACTCTTGGTATATTTTTTTCATCAGTATTATAATTTATTTTCTAAATTATCTATTTCTTTTATTTCTCAATTTTCGATTATTTGCAACACTCTTGGTATTTTTTTTCCATCAGTATTATAATTAATTTTCTAAATTACGTATTTCTTTTATTTATTCACTTTCGACTATTCGCAACACTATCAGTATTGTTTCCGTAGGACTGTAAATATTTTCTCACTTATGTATTTATGCATTCTGTTTAATCCTATTCTTGATTAATATCCCGCTGTCTTCCCCTCAGCGCCCCCTTTTCCTACTTCTATTCCTCTACTAAGTTTACATTGCTTTGTAAGTCCTTTTTGGCTATAACAAATTATTGTCTTTTTTAATGCTGGCTACAAGCTGTGTCGTAAATATCGCATTTACGAGATTTTTATTTATTTATGTATTTATTTATTTATGTATTTTGGAGTACAATTACAATAATCTTAAGGTAATACATAATATGCTTAAACATAAAACATTATATCAGTTTAACCAGAAAGGGAAAAAGATAGCAGCCAGAGATAAAATACAGGCAATTCCAAAATAATAAATTATGACTTAATATTTCAGAATTCTTAATATCTAGTAATAATAAGATTCTATCTCACAATTATGACTTAGTATCTCATAATAATAATTAGAAAATAACAAGTAAATAATGATGAGATATTAAGTCAGATTTATGAAGTAATAAAAGGTTCCCATTATTATGATTTACTAAATGGCTATATTTTATTTTCTTGTGCAGGAAACGGGCTTCCGTAAAGGAACTTCCGAGGAGGACAGCATTAGAGCCCTGAGCTAGCAGGTCTTTTATTTTGAAAGACCGCCCCCTTCTTGTGCCTCACTCGCTTGTCTTTAGCCATGTTATTGTTTTCCTCTGCATTTTTTAGCGAACAGGCTAATTTTAAACTTGATTGTGAGTAATTCCGTTTATCAACATGCACTATTTTAATATTATTTGTAAAACAGAGAGCAAACTCTTATTCTGTAACTTAGAATGTAGAACTTACGTTGCAGGCTGGTCAGCCAGATAGTCTCATTATCGTGTATGAAGGAAATACAGCTTGTATTTCTGTGTTTCTGACAGTTTGATGTGGTGCTAAATTCAGTTTCTTTCGTTTTGTTTTAGAGTAATATATTTTTTAGAAGTCTTGGGTTGGCTCTGTGTTTCATATTCAGACGGATAACAGGCTGGATTCCTATTCGCCAGCTTTTTGTTCCAATTTTCCCGGTCCACCTTAAATGGTGCAGCAGTTACGTTCTGGCGCCAGAGGCGAGAGAATGTAACTGCCTCACCATTTAAGGTGGACCGGGATAATTCGAACAGGAACCTGGCGAATAGGAATCCAACTTCTTCAGCCTCGCTCTAGATAATCAGGCTAAAAATAATGAGAACAAGCCATCAGATATATAAGAATATAAACATATATTAAAAAAGCTGTGCAGTATTTAACTAGTTAATTCAACTTTTGCTGAAGGAGCTCTAGCAGCGCTTAAAGAATCCCATAGATGATACAGTGCTGTATTATAGCCCCCAAGTCAATGGATCTAATTCTGATTCCTATTTGGTTTGAATTGGGGAAACATGTGAAAATGCAGTAATTTGAGATGTTTTAAATCAGACCAATTCTTGACGAATCCTTTTAAATGTTTATTCTTCCATTCACTGCAGTTATAAAAATGGATCCCTCGCCGTGCCATAACTGACAGGAAACTTTCAGGTAACCAATTCTTTGCTTAAAGGAGAATTCCACTCATTTTTCAAAATTCCTGAATGATAATCAGAGTGATTCAGAGTGGTTTGGTGTGAAATTGTTCAGATGTCTTTACAGTGGTGGTGATAGGAACCAGGGGTCGCCATGACTACAACACAAATATAGACATTTTATTTACTATCCAGAACCACCAGTGAACCTACACGAGTCTTCTGAGCTATAATCCTATTCTTGATAAATATCCCCGTCCTCCCCTCGCCGCCCCTTTTTCTACTTGTATTTTTCTACTAAGTTTGCGTTGCTTTGTAAGTCCTTTTTTGTTATAACAAATTATTGTTTTTTTTTAAATGCTGCCTTCTAGTTTTGTCATAAATATCGCATTCACGAGATTTTTTATTCATTTATGTATTTATTTATTTATTTTCCGGTACAATTACAATAATCTCAAGGTAATACACAAAATCGATAAACATAAAACATTATATCAGTTTAAACAGAAAAGGAAAAAGATAGCAGCCAGGGATAAAATACATGCATTTCCAAAATAATAAATTATTTCCAAAATCTGAAATAATACATTTTCTTTGGGGACTATTTTACCTCACAGCACCCTGCATGTATCCCTCCACCATAAATGGACTTTAAGGCCAAAATCTTCTCAAAACTATTGTGAAACAATGTCTCAGACATCATGCAGCGCATTCATAACCATTTCATGTAAAAACTTTCTGTCAGGGAGCTTTTAGAGGTGGACGTCTGGTTCCCATCACCACCACTGTGAACAATTAGAACGGAGCATTTCACACCAAACCACTCTGAATGACTCTGTTTACCTCTAAACCATTTAGTTATGCAGTATTTTGATACATGGGTGGAATTCCCCTTTCAGTTTGAACACTGATGTTACATTGACATTTGCTTTTTTTAAACACTGCTGACTGCTGATACATAGATGCTGCCCCAGGTTTGGCTTTATCTCACTCTCTTCTGTTCAGAATGAATGACATGAACCTTAGCCCTGTGGGCATGGACCAACTCAGTGTACCGTCTGTCAGTGCCAGTCATCTTGGTCTTCCTACCTCACCTACTCACAACCCCATCGCCACCCCAGGTTGGAGCTTGACTTCTTTGTTTCATTCATTTGTGCTTCATGTTACGGGTTTTTCTCTAAATCTGTTGATCCTTTTTTCAGGCATGCCTGTTGCCATACCAAGCTTGGGTCCATCACTTGGACCACTGCCCTCAGCCCTGTCACTCATGCTACCCATGGGGCCGTTAGGAGACAGAGGAGTCATGTGTGGCCTTCCAGAGCGGAACTATACACTACCCCCTCCTCCGTACCCACATCTGGAGAGTAGCTACTTTCGACACATCCTTCCAGGTAAAGTATTTATTACACTGACATACTAAGCTTCTTTATTTCTGATTGGGATAATGTAGTGGATAATACTGTTACCCTCCACATGCATGCACACCACATATATATATATATATATATATATGTACACATATACACATATACACACACACACACACACACACCGGTCATGCATAACATTATGACCACCTCCTTGTTTCTCCACTCATTGTCCATTTTATCAGCTCCACTTACTATATAGGTGCACTTTGTAGTTCTACAGTTACAGACTGTAGTCCATCTGTTTCTCTGATACTTTGTTAGCCCCCTTTTACCCTGTTCTTCAGTGGTCAGGACCCCCATGGACCCTCACAGAGCAGGTACTATTTGGGTGGTGGATCATTCTCAGCACTGCAGTGACAGTGATGTGGTGGTGGTGTGTTAGTATGTGTTGCGCTGGTCTGAGTGGATCAGACACAGCAGTGCTGCTGGAGTTTTTGAACACTGTGTCCACTCACTGTCCACTCTATTAGACACTCCTACCTTGTCAGTCCATCTTGCAGATGTAAAGTCAGAGACGATAGCTCATCTGCTGCTGCACAGTTTGTGGTGGTCATCCTCTAGTCCTTCATCAGTGGTCACAGGACGCTGCCCACAGGATGCTGTTGGTTGGATATTTTTGGTTGGTGGACTATTCTCAGTCCAGCAGTGACACCGAGGTGTTTAAAAACTCCAGCAGCACTGCTGTGTCTGATCCACTCAGACCAGCACAACACACACTAACACACCACCACCACGTCAGTGTTACTGCAGTGCTGAGAATGATCCACCACCCAAATAATACCTGCTCTGTGAGGGTCCATGGGGGTCCTGACCACTGAAGAACAGGGTAAAAGGGGGCTAACAAAGTATCAGAGAAACAGATGGACTACAGTCTGTAACTGTAGAACTACAAAGTGCACCTATATAGTAAGTGGAGCTGATCAAATGGACAATGAGCGTAGAAACAAGGAGGTGGTCAGAATGTTATGCCTGATAACTATTTCATTGTTAAATCGTTCTTTGCATGGTGAAATCGTTTTTCAGATTGATGGAGAACATGTTTTATATGGTTCTATGTAGAACCTTTTTGAAAAGGGTTCTATATAACACCAAAAGGGTTCTTCTATTTCTTTACCTTGTCAAGCTGTAGAACCATATACACCACATTCTCCATCAATCAGAAGAACCCTTTCATGATGCAAAGAACCCTTTAATCATGCGAAGGATTCTTTGAGTGTGCTAGGTTCTATATAAAACCATTTCCTCTATGAAGAACAATCATTTTTAAGAGTGTAACATAATTAAATGGATCACCAGGTGAACATTTCTGACTAAAAAAGAACAATTTTAAAGCACCCTGTGGATCCAGAAATGGCCTTTTCACTATTGGTGATATAATCAAGAGTCAGAACAGTTCGGTTCCTCCACGGGAGATTTTTTGGAACATCCTTCTAGGCAAAGTAGTTGTTTCATTAGACTGGAGCTGCACAAAGTGGGGCCCATGGGCCAAAGCGTTCGATTTGGGTCGCCAACACCCCAATTAGAGGAAAAACGTCTTTGTACAGCTTCTTATTTTAAATGTTTATGTAGGTTTTGTGATTGTATTTCAAAGTACTTTAACGAAATATATAGTCTAAGAACAGATTTGCAAGCTACCTGCTGTCTTTATTGGCGTGCTGTTCTGTCTTTTTGGCCCTTGGCCCAACACAAATATTGCAGACAAAAAGTTCAGGCACTTCTGCGTTAGATCTGCTTCTTTAGTACTGAGTGGTTTAATATCTGGTAAAGTGGGTCATACTGTTACCCTCTGCATAACAGACCGAGCTTTGAATTCCCACCAAGGCAAGCATACCTTTAAGGGTCTTTGGGCAAAAGTCTTGATGTTAAATCTGCCAACATGACTTAAAGTTGTATGCAAAAGTTTTAGTACCCCCAATAAGTAAAATATGTTAACAATATGGCAACATACTTAAAATTGGCATTATCTGCAGATTTTAGTGCACAAATTTTATTTGTTTGTTTAACAAATTAAAAAAAAAACATGCAATATAAAATGTGCCATAACTTTTGCACAAGCCACATCTTATGCTGTATTTTTCCAGTATATTAAATTCAATAAGCAAATAAACAACGGAACGATTTGGATAAAATATCTAATTATGATTTTTCTAACTGATTTTGCAATTTAAAGTGCGGTTATATTCTATAAATTGAGGTTCAGACCTTTTTTTTTAAGGCTTAACCCCTTAATATGGTGTGCCAGACTGCCAGTAAGTTGTGGTTGTGATGTCATAAAATATGGAGGTTCGGTTCCCTCTGATTGGTCAACCTTCTCTACAGACTACAAATTCTGTGTTATATGGTTTAATTTTCCCTCTTTTCAACGTAGGACAGCGTTTTTGATAATGTAGGCTGTAATTTTTTTAATTTGCAGCTCTTGCGATTTGAAAATTGCACTCCCTTAAATTGCGATTTCAATATATAAACGATTAATCTTTCAGCTCTATTAACTGTGCATTAAAATGTGCAGAAGTATGTTCTCTCTAGAGGATGTGGTCACAAATTTACACTTAGAAAATCAACAAAACGTCATTTGAACAGGCAGCAAAATGTTTTATGAATGACAGTATTACCTGCAAAATGTATACATGTAAATATTAATATCTGTTGTCTTTGTTTCTCCAGGTATTTTGTCATATCTGGCAGATCGTCCTCCACCGCAGTACATCCACCCCAGCAGCCTTAACATGGACGGCACTCTGTCTGTACCCAACAATAACCCCTCCGGCCTAGACCCGTACAGCGGCCCGGGAGGACCTCTGGAGCAAGGAATGGTGTCCATAGACTCGCGGCAGGTCGGTGGCCAGGCAGACCTGCACCAGGCTGGTGCTCACGAGGTTCAGCTGGACACCACTGGACTCGCAATGGAGTCACGCGTCAACAGCCCCATGTCCCCTGATGGTATGGGAGAAGAGCTGGCCACCATGGAAGGTGTGGTGGTGGCGGAGACGCAGCAGCAGTTAGGGGGGAGGACTCAGACCCATGAGGGCCTGGCCGGAGTGGACTCCTCGGGGGGAGTCATACCACTGCATGGCCCTGGGCTGGAGCTGCCGGTTGTGATGGAACAGGAGCACATGAGCGGAAGGGTGGGGAACAGCTCAGCAGGGGCTGGAGGTCCGGGGGCTCTGAGTGAAGCCTTGCACTCTAGTGGAGAGCTGACCGCTGGGGTGGTCAGTGTGGTGCTCACTGAAGCCATGGCACCCCAGACTCAGCTGGAGCCTGTATCTCTACATGGACCTTCAGGCATGGGGCTGGAGCCTGTAAACGTGTCCCCCATTACTGCAGAGGTGTCTTTGGGGCCAGACAATAGCTTGGTGCTGGTTAACTCAACCCTACAGTTGGAGGACTCCACTTCAAATAAGGAGAACATAACCACTGCATTCACTATTTGTAAGTCACTTAGCAACCCTGTATTATTATTATTATTATTATTATAGGAACCCAGAGAGAAAAATTAGCAAGAAAAAACAGGCAGGCATACTTACGACAGAAATCTATCTTAAAGGGGAATTTCACCATTTTTTAAAAATGTCTGTTTTATTAAATGATAAAGATCCACTGAGCTGACACTACGTGACTGAAGTGCCCTTAAGCAAGGCGCTTAACCCCCAACTGCTCCCTGGGCGCTGCGGGTAGGGCTGCCCACTGGTCCGGGCAAGTGTGCTCATTGCCCCCTAGTTGTGTTCACTAGTGTGTATGTGGTGTTTCACTGCACGGATGGGTTAAATTGGGGAGGTGAAATTTTTCCCATGTGGGACTAATAAGGGTCACTTAATCTTAATCTTAAAGATGTAAACTAAGTCATTCAGAGTGGTTCGGTGTGAAATGCTTTGTTCCAGAGAAACCTGCCGTTCACAGCGATGGTGATGGGAACCAGACATCTGAGGCATTTAATGCCTCTAAAAGCTCCCTGACAGAAAGTTATTACATGAAATGGTTATGAATGGTCAGCCTGATGTCTGAGACACTGTTTTATGATAGTTTTGTGAGAAGGTTTGGCCTAAATGTATTTTAATCCATTAATTTTAGTCTATACATGGAGGAGGGATACATGGAGGGTGTACCAAGGCAAAATATTCCCCATAGAAAACTTAATTTTTCAGATTTATCATTATTTCACTATTATCAACATTACATATGAAAACTCAAAAGACGCGCGTGGTTTCGGATAGTAAGTAAAATGGCTGTATTTGTGTTGTAGACATAGTGAGTCCTGATTCACCACCACCGAGGCAGTAAGTTCCTCTACAGTGAACCGTTTGACATTAAACCGCTCTGAATGACTTTACATCTCGACCATTGAATTACATAGAAATTTTGAAATAGTGGAGGAGTTTCCCTTTAAAGGGGCATTCTGGCCTAAAACGAGCATTTAATAAGTTGTTTGTCTTGGGTTGTATAGTATTCTGTAGTGTGGTCTTGTATCTCTCAGCCTTATCAGATTGGCTGAATTTACAATTTTTTATTCTTTTGTGTATTAATTCATCAGTGATCTTGCACTACAATACCCAGCATGCATTGCTTAAATACATAAAACAACCCCTGTGCATTTATTAGCAGCAACATTAGCTGTCTGGCTTCCTTCTCTAGTAGCCATCCATCCATCCATCAGTCCATCAATCCATCCATCAGTCCATCAATCCATCCATCAGTCCATCAATCCATCCATCTATCCATCAATCCATCCATCCATCAGTCCATCAATCCATCCATCAGTCCATCAGTCCATCAGTCCATCAATCCATCAATCCATCCATCCATCCATCATCCCATCTATCCATCAATCCATCCATCCATCAATCCATCAGTCAGTCCATCAGTCCATCCATCCATCCATCAATCCATCCATCCATCAACCAATCCATCAACCAATCCATCAATCCATCAATCAATCCATCAATCAATCCATCAATCAATCCATCCATCAATCAATCAATCAGCCTGCCCTCAAAGCACATGTACTTTTCAAAAGTTCCTCCTATCTTTAAGATACGTCGTCAGAAAGAGGCTTTGAGTTCTAACTAGATGCTGAAAGGGTTCTTTGCATGGTGAAAAGGTTCTTCAGATTGATGGAGAGTATGTTGTGTCTGGTTCTGTATGGAAGCTTTTTGAAAATGGTTCTATATAGCACCAAAAAGGGTTTTCCTTTGTTACACTCTTAAAAAAGATGGCCCTTCAATGGTTCTTTAATAAAAAAATGGTTCTAGGTAGAACCATGAACACTCAAAGAACCTTGGTATGATTAGACGGTTCTTTTCATTGTGAAAGTGTTCTTCAGACTAACTGACTGAAAATGTGCTGTAGATGGTTCTGTATAGAACCTTTTTGAAAATTGATCTACATAGCACCCAAAAGAGTTTTTTTATTACAATGTCAAGCTTGTAACAGTAGTAGAACCCTTTTGAGTGCAATATAGAACCCTCCTCAAAAAGGTTCTATATAGAACCATCTGTAACACATTTGTGCACGTTTTCCATCGGTCTGAAGAATCCTTTCGTAATGCAAGGAACTGTTTAATCAGGCAAAGGGTTCTTTGAGTGTAATGTTTCTATATAGAACCCTTTTCTTTACTAAAGAACCCTTGAAGAACCATCTTTTTAAGAGTGTTTGATGTCAAACTTGTAAAAGAATCCCTTTTGGTGCTATATAGAACCATATACAACACATTCTTCATCAATCTGAAGAAACATTTCATGAGCATGAAATGGTCCTATGCAGTTGGTTCCCTTTGCTAAAGAACCCTTGAAGAACCGTCATTTTAAGAGTGACAGATGCCACAGTGTCCTTGGTGTCTAATTATGCCTGTTTGCTGTGTTTATTGTGAGCAGGGTGCACTTTATGTGAGCGCTCTTACAGCTCGAGCTGTCCCGAGCACGGACCCGTCACCTTCATCCCAGACACGCCCATTCAGAGCAGGGCCCGCCTTTCATTGCCCCGCCCACTGTGCCTCCGCGTATCTGTGGCCGACGAACCCAGCGGTGAGTCTGTTGGACTGTTATGATGGTGCTTTACTCTTTTAACATTGTCCTCTTGGAACCCTGTTCTTCAGTGGTCAGGACCCCTATGGACCCTCGCAGAGCAGGTACTATTTGGGTGGTGGATCATTCTCAGCACTGCAGTATTACTGACATGGTGGTGGTGTGTTAGTGTGTGTTGCGCTGGTCTGAGTGGATCAGACACAGCAGTGCTGCTGGAGTTTTTAAACACTGTGTCCACTCACTGTCCACTCTATTAGACACTCCTACCTTGTCAGTCCACCTTGTAGATGTAAAGTCCGAGACGATAGCTCATCTGCTGCTGCACAGTTTGTGTTGGTCATCCTCTAGTCCTTCATCAGTGGTCACAGGATGCTGGCCACAGGACGCTGTTGGCTGGATATTTTTGGTTGGTGGACTATTCTCAGTCCAGCAGTGACACTGAGGTGTTTAAAAACTCCAGCAGCACTGCTGTGTCTGATCCACTCAGACCAGCGCAACACACACTAACACACCACCACCACATCAGTGTTACTGCAGTGCTGAGAATGATCCACCACCCAAATAGTACCTGCTCTGTGAGGGTCCATGGGGGTCCTGACCACTGAAGAACAGGGTAAAAGGGGGCTAACAAAGTATCAGAGAAACAGATGGACTACAGTCTGTAACTGTAGAACTACAAAGTGCACCTATATAGTAAGTGGAGCTGATAAAATGGACAATGAGTGTAGAAACAAGGAGGTGGTCATAATGTTATGCCTGATTGGTGTTTATGACATTTTTGTCAGAATTGAGTTCACATATTCTTACTCTGTCACAGCTTCTTAACATTATGTGAGATGTTTTTTAAGTTGTGTGCATTTATGCACTCTTTATCTAGAAAATAAAAAGGTTCTATCTCCAAAACCAAATGCTAACTTAGTTCTATAAGGTTTTATCTGCCAGCCAGTCAGCACTTCAAATACACACAAGACGACCAATCAGGTTCTGCCTCTTTGTCATGTCGCCGCTCTGCTCAGTGACGGCAGGAAAAGCTTATAAAAACATGAAAACATGTTGCTGAAACTCTGACTGCCTTCTTACAGTTTAAAAAGTCTTCCTATTTAAAATTTTATAAATATTAAGCCTTAAAGGTAATTAAACAGTTAACATTTGAGTTAATGGACTCTTAATTACAGCATAAACATCTTTTCATTTCCTTCTTTCTCCCAAAATAAGACATTTTGGCTCATTAGAATCAACATTTCTGATATAAACAAAAACCTCTCACTGCCTTTAGACCGACCAGCTACACTGACCTGCTGGGACAGTTTGTCACAGTCGCTGGTTTCTGTCTAACTAAAGGAAACTTAAGCTAATGGTTCCTAACTAAACCGAAAACTGACCTTTGTCGTGGACAAAATATTTAGCACTGACTTTATACTTAATCTATCAATCAAAACTTTTTTTTTTAATGAGAAAAAGATGATTTGTTCTAAAATAAGAAATACATGTTATAAAAAATAAACAAATCATACAAATAAATGTGATAGAAAGCATTAAATTTGATACATGTAGACACTAATTTTATTTTGTGCATATTGATGTAATTATAATTTGATATTAAATTATAAAAATGTAGTCTTGATATTAAATAATCTTTCTTTAATGTTTTATCCTCAGGTGTATTTGCACGAGAGACCATCCCCACCAGGACCTGCTTCGGACCAATGGTTGGGCAGCACTGTAGCAGTGTGGAGCTTCCAGACTGGCCTGACAAGGACACCCCTCAGCTGTGGAAGGTTCATTGTTCGAAATAAAACAGTATTAAACATTTATTTTAATGCATTTTAAAGAGATTCTGCAGGTCCCTCTGAATGAATGTTTGATTTGCTCTTCATTTACATTTTCCACTTTGATCTCCAGCCACGTTTTGTAGCTTTTGGGGGGAAAAACGGCTAAATTGTGTGTTTGATTTTCAGATGTTCCACAATGATATCCTAGAGTTCTGTATAGTGACGACGGATGAACATGAATGCAACTGGATGATGTTCGTGAGAAAAGCCAGGTAACTCAGCCTCAAAGTGTTGCAGTCATATGAAAATATTTGAATACTTCCATTAAAGTATTTAGTTGTAAAAATACGAGAATTTAAATATTTGAAGTTTTGTTTCTATTTATTTAGTTAAACATATTAAAAAACATGAACTATAATGTTATTGGATCTGTCACACTTATTGCATCATCACCTGATCGCAATTATTTAAGTTAACTGCCAGGATTTTGAGTGTAATGGTAGTAACGCAGTAACGCAGTAAATGCATTCATTGAGACATCATGGGGTTTATGAAAACAACAGAAATTCTAGTTTACAGTGTGAGAGTCATTTGTGTAGCTAATTCTAACTGTATTTAGTGTGTGTGTGCAGAGTAAATGTTGTTCTCCCTAATATTGAGTGTGTTTACATGTCCTTAATAATACGATAACTGCAGAAAATCAGATTTTGTCAGTAATCCGATCAACGCATTTACATTGACTTGAGTAATCAGATGGGGAAACTCTGGGTCTACATGAGTCAGACAGTAATCAGATTTCTGCTTTGCAACCAGCCAATAAACTCTCAGAAGAAGACGTGACGTAAAACTCGAACTTTGTGCTGCAGCTTTTTTTATAAACATTGTGCTGCTTTACTTCAAAATATAAACATACATCATCTGGAAAATGAAGAATATTTAAATCCTTTATTTAGGTTTGGTTTCAGCGCCGCTCCAAATGTGTTTTGCTGCGTCTGCGGCAACACTGCTCGCTTATTTCTGGTACCGTGGTCTGTTTTGCACATGCGCGGACTGAGAAATCCGAAAGAAATCAGAGTAAGAGTTCACATGCACTGAGAAATCTGATTACTGAGCTAAAATCCAGCTCTTTATCAGATTACTTGGATTTCTAGATTTACATGACCATTTGAATAATCGGATAACTGCAGAAATCCGATTATGACTAGATTATTAAGTGCATGTAAACGCACTCACTGTCTCTTGTAGCTTTGACTCGACACACAATTCTGTGTAACTGTAATTTGTTTGTGTGCGGACACTCAATATTGTTGTGTAAACATAGCTTGGAAGCCAGATGGCTAATGAGCCAATTTGGCCACTTAAAGGCTTTTCCCTTAATAATTGCCTGCAGTGAACAATTAAACCATTAATTGCAATTAATTACATGACAATTAATCATCAGCTTAAATTTCACATAACAGTAATTGTGCCCTAAAATGTGCACAAGTGTGCTTAAAGGGTTGTTTAGTAAAGAAAATGTTTCTATGTAGAACCATCAACACTCAAAGAACCTTTTGCGTGATTAAAGGGTCTTTACGTCATGAAAGCGTTCTTCGGATTGATGGAAAATGTGCACGATTGATGGAAAATGTGCATAGACTGTTCTATATAGAACCTTTTCCAAAAAGGTTCTATATAGCGCCCAAAAGGGTTTTTCTATTGTTACAAGCTTGACAAGGTAACAATAGAAGAACCCTTTTGGGTGCTATATAGTGCCATTTTCAAAAAGGTTCCATATAGAACTATCTACAGCATATTCTCAATCAGTTTTAAGAACACTTTCATGATGCAAAGAACATGATGGTTCTATATAGAGCCATATAGCACCAAAAAGGGTTCTTCTGTTGTTACAGGCTTGACATCATAACAATAGAAGAACCCTTTTGGGTGCTATTTAGAACCATTTACAACACATTCTCCATCAATCTGAAAAATGCTTTCATGAAGCAAAGAATTTAATCATGCAAAGGGTTCTTTTGAGTGTTCGTGGTTCTATATAGAACCATTGTCTTTACTAAAGAACCCTTGAAGCACCATCTTTTTTAGGTGTACAGAATGTGTTAACTTATTTTCTCTTAGAAAATCAACACAACGTGTGCGGCGCCTGGTCAGATCACATTCGCATGTGACTGTATAATGAAATTACAGCTCTCGGTATATCAGCAGCATCTCAGTCGCAGCATCTTTATCTAAGTAATGTGTTTGCAGGAGCACAGAGGAGCAGAATTTGGTGGCGTATATTGACAATGGGAAGCTTTACTTCTGCACGTCCAGAGAGATTCTCCCAGAGCAAGAGCTGCTGTTCTACTACAGCAGAGATTACAGCAGACTGCTCGGTAAGACTGCAGCCCTGTTCTGGACTAACACTGCCCTAAAGAGTCTACTGTCTGATTCGGTCCATGAAGGACTTGATTACTAGCTGCTGAAGAGTGACGTGAAGCACTGTAAGAAAAAAGATACCTGATTTTTTTTAGCTAATTGGACTGATAATAATGAACTACACACATCTTCAAGTGTTCTTCAGTAAAGAAAATGGTTCTGTGTTGAACCATAAACACTAAAAGAACCCTTTGCATGATTGAAAGGTTCTTTGCATCATGAAATGGTTCTTCAGATTGACTGAGAATGTGTTGTATATGGTACTAAGGGTATCTAAGGATTCTTGACATCGTAACTGTAGAAGAGCACTTTTGGTGCTTTATAGAACCCTTTTCAAAAAAAAGTTATATATACGTAACCATCTACGACATATTCTCCATCAATCTGAAGAACCGTTTTACGATGCAAAAAAATCTTTTACTCATGCAAAGGGTTATACATGGTTCATGGTTCTACATAGAACCATTTTCCTAACTAAAAACCCTTGGAAAACCATACAGAACCCAAACAAGAATGTGCCTGTCACTCAGCTTGTTATTTGAAGTTCAGTTAACTCCTCAGCCTGGTAACTAACTTTTTAAGTTAGTTTAAGTTAAAACACTGTTTTTTTTATAGTGAGTGCATATATAACTTCAAATAGGATACTCTTAAAAAAACAAAAACAAAAAAAAGCTTTTCTGGGGCAACATCACAGTGGAACCATTTTCAATTATGGTTAAAGATTTTTAGAAATGTTCACCGTGTCTTGGCTTCATGCTTTTTTCTTTTATTTTTCTATTTTAAAAAGTAATATAAAGGTTAAAATGTGCCCTGTTCTCATAGGACGGTGAAAGTAACGCACATTTAAAACTCATTAAAGGTGCATATTTGGGCCTTAAGAGCAGTTTTGTACTTTCGAGGGTACATTTGCATTGTTTGTACAGTTGGAGACTAAACTATTCCTGTACAGCGCCTTTTTACTAACACGCACTGTGTGTGAGAGTGAAGAACCTTTTTAAAGTTTAAAGAAAGGTTCTTTATTAAAGCTTTTTTCTTTTCTCAAACCATCCAAGGAAGAGCTGAACAATTTAGGGAAAATATTCCAATTTATCTGTCCACTATTGTGACTACAACTTAAATTGCAATTTATTTCTATAAATTGAAGTTCAGGCCTGTTACTTTGGTCATTAATACCAGCATATCCACTTTCTGTAGCTTGAGGCTTGAACACTGAACACAGCGTGGCAGACAGCCAGTTAACTGTGGTTTTTGCTGTCACAGCAAATGAATGTTTGGTCGCCTCCGATTGGTCTAACTTATCTGCAGGCAGCTCACAAGCTGTGTTATTGGGTTAAATTTCGCTGAAACTTGTCAAAAAAGATTACAATATGGTTCAGTGTGTGAGATGTAATCAGAGTGATTCAGAGTGGTTTGGAGTGAAATAGTTCAGATGTCTTTACAGTGGTGGTGATAGGAACCAGGGGGTCACCATGACAACAACACAAATATAGACATTTTATTTACTATCCAAAACCACCAGTGAACCTACACGAGTCTTCTGTATAATATTGAATATAGTACCAATAGAACTAAATCCCAGATGTTTAATGTAATTACTTTCTGTGAGGGATCTTTCAGAGGTGGACGTCTGGTTCCCATCACCACCACTGTGAACAATTCTGAATGACTCTGTTTACATCTTAACCATTTAATTATACACCAATCAGGCATAACATGATGACCACCCTGTTTCTGCGCTCATTGTCCATTTTATCAGCTCCACTTACTATATAGGGGCACTTTGTAGTTCTACAGTTACAGACTGTAGTCCATCTGTTTCTCTGCATACTTTGTTAGCCCCCTTTTACCCTGTTCTTGACACTGATGTGGTGTGTTAGTGTGTGTTGTGCTGGTCTGAGTGGATCAGACACAGCAGTGCTGCTGGAGTTTTTAAACACCTCAGTGTCACTGCTGGACTGAGAATAGTCCACCAACCAAAAATATCCAGCCAACAGCGTCCTGTGGGCAGCGTCCTGTGACCACTGATGAAGGACTAGAGGATGACCAACACAGACCATGCAGCAGCAGATGAGCTATCGTCTCTGACTTTACATCTACAAGGTGGACTTACAAGGTAGGAGTGTCTAATAGAGTGGACAGTGAGTGGACACAGTGTTTAAAAACTCCAGCAGCACTGCTGTGTCTGATCCACTTGCACCAGCACAACACACACTAATGCACCACCACCACATCAGTGTTACTGCAGTGCTGAGAATGATCCACCACCCAACAATAATGTTATGCCTGATCGGTGTACACTGTTGGAAATAAAGGTACTGTGTTGATACATTTCTCATTCATCAAGGCACAAACAGTGTAAATTTGCCTTCAAACAGTGGTTTTAAGGTCTGATTGTGAACCTTAAATACGTTTCTCCAGGTGAAAAGTTCGTATTTGTACCTTTTCATAACCAAATGTTCTAAAACAGAACAGTAAAATAAAAGCCTGGAGACGAGACGGGGTGTGTGGAGTCAGTACAGCTTAGAACATATCATTTCAGTGGATTATGGTTCAGTTATGTTCCCTGACTAAAGGTACTGAGAGGGAACCAGCCCAGTTACTGCGATGTTGATATAAAAACGAACTAAATCTTTCTGCCCTGGTCTGATCCAAGTACCATTTAGGAACCTAAATTTGTAAGAGTGTGCAGCTCATTTATCCAAGCTGCTCAGCATGTATATTGATTCTGTAATATTTACACTTGACCCACCTTTCAGGTGTACCCCAAGTACCAGAAGGCCAAATTTGCCACTGTGGAAAAGAATGCGCCTCTTTCCCCGAGTTAAAATCTCATCTCAGCAGTCACGCCCACAGTCAAAGTCCAACCCACGAAGACCCCACCCGCGCTGTCCACAGTCAGCCCCACCCTCAGGAGAAGCTGGCCAGTGAGGCACCCAGCCCCACCTCCTCCCCGTCCTGGCAGTGCCACTCCCACGGCGATGGGCAGGCCGACAGCAACGGGCACCGCCACGGCAGGGAGAAGAAGTTCAAGTGCAACATGTGTTCACGAGCGTTCACCACGTCCACCAAGCTGAACGTGCACTTCATGGGTCACATGGGCGTCAGGCCACACAAGTGCAGCTACTGCAGCAAAGCCTTCAGTGACCCGAGCAACCTGAGGATGCATCTGAGGATCCACACAGGTGCCGTGTCTGTGTCTGTGTTCTTACTGAAACTAGCTGCTCAGTTTCTACACCTAAAAAAAAGTTTTGTTTTTCAAGGGTTCTTTAGTAGAGAAAACGGTTCTGTATAGAACCATGAACACTTAAAGAACCCCTTGCATGATTAAAGGGTCCTTTGCATCATGATATTGTTCAGATTGATTGAAAAATGTGCATAAATGTGCTACAGATGGTTCCATATAGAACCTTTTAGAAAAGGGTTCTACATAGCACCAAAGAGGGTTCATCGTAACAATAGAAGAACCACTTCACATTCTCTTTCAATCTGAAAAACACTTTCATGGTGCAAAAAACCCTTTAATCATGCAAAGGGTTCTTTTAATGCTCATGGCTCTATATAGACCCTTTTTCTTCGCTAAAGAACCCTTGAAGAACCATCTTTTTTATTAGTGTAGGTTTATTTCTCACGTATAGGTTACAGTGTCGTGAAAAAGTATACGGCCTTAAAGAAGATGGTTCCTCAAGGGTTCTTTAGCAAAGACGATGGTTCTGTATAGAACCGTGGACATTCGAAGAACCCTTTGCACGATTAAAGGTTCTTTGCATCGCGAAAATGCTCTTCAGATTGATGGAGAATGTGTTGCATATAGTTCTATATAATAACCTTTTTGAAAAGGGTTCTATATAGCACCCAAAAGGGGTTCTTCTATTGTCTAGCTTGATATCGTAACATAGAAAAACCTTTTCAAAAAGGTTCTGTTTGGAATCTTCTACAGCACATTCTCTATCCATGTGAAGAACCTTTTCACGATGCAAAAACCCTTTAATCATGCAAAGGGTTCTTTTAATGCTCATGGCTCTATATAGAACCTTTTTCTTCACTAAAGAACCCTTGAAGAACCATCTTTCTTATTAGTGTAGGTTTATTTCTCACGTATAGATTACAGTGTCGTGAAAAAGTATTCACCATTTCCTGGTTTCCTTTACAGTCTTAGATGGTTCGCCAAGGGTTCTTTAGCAAAGACGATAGTTCTGTATAGAACCACGGACACTTAAAGAACCCTTTGCATGATTGAAAGTTCTTTGCATCGTGAAAAGGCTCTTCAGATTGATGAAGCATGTGTTGCATATAGTTCTATGTAATAACCATTTTGGAAAGGGTTCTATATAGCACCAAAATGGTTCTTCTTTTGTATACAAGCTTGACATCACAATGATAGCAGAACCTTTTTTGGTGCTACATATGGTGCTCTTCAAAAAGATTCTATATAGAACCATCTGCAGCATATTCTCCATCAATCTGAAGAACACTTTCATGATGCAAAGCCCTTTAATCACGCCAAGGGTTCTGTTTACTAAAGAACCCTTAAAAAAAAAAAACATCTTTTTTTAAGAGTGTATTTTTGCACATTTGTCATGCCAAATGGTTTTAGATATTTGTACAGAGGACAAAAACACAAGAACCACAAAACACATGTTTTAATGTTTATTTCATTTACGGAACACCTGTGTGAAAAAGTAATTGCCCCCTAAACCTAATAGCTGCTGTGCCAAATGCTTATAAACGTTGTAATAACTGATGTGTTCTGTAATGAAAATCCAGCTGAATATAGTTCCACTTTCAGCATCTCTAAAGTTCACCATCCTGTGTTCCTGTGATATCAGGTTTGTGATAAATTACATGTGATCTCATCCCAAAGGTCAGAAGAACTTCAGGTGCACCGTGTGTGGTAAGTCTTTTACCCAGAAAGCCCACGTAGAGTCTCATATGGTCATTCACACGGGCGCCAAGAACATCAAGTGTGACCACTGTGACAAGACGTTCAACAGGAAACAGGACCTTAAGCAGCACATGTACTCACACTCGCTGTAAGTACGCGTATCACCCTCTTATTCTCGGTAGGAGTTTGTTCACAGTTTCAAATTATATGAACTGCCTAGCACACGTCGCATGTTTAAAGGCCCATATCATGGAAAACCAAATTTCCCTCACTGAGTTTTCAAAACATTCCTTTCACTCTCTAATCAATACTGTCCATATTTACAGACTAGACTGCAAAAACGGCCTGTTATCACAAAAACCAATGCATTTATATATATTCAGCCCACAGCAGTTTAGCCCCGCCCATTTACATAAAAAAAAAGAGTGATACAACTTGAACTGCTTTTGAATAAGGCACAGCCAATCAGAGCAGAGGTCACTTACATAAACGTATCTTAAAGGCACAGCAACAGAAACGCCGTGTTTAATTTTAAAGAATGAACAGAGGTTGGAAAACAGTCATGGTTATGTAAAATGAACCTGTTTTTGGTATATTAACTACATAAAAGGAAAAAGGAAAAATATAGAATTCAGGACCTTTAATTTGACTTGGGAAATGTCTAAAAAATAATTAGTATGATATTTTCTATTTTACAAAAATGAAAAATAAAATTGGGATTATCAATAATATAGTTTCTGTTGCTTGCAGTGGTGCTCCGGAACTCAGTTAGAGGTTATACAACAGACTGACCGTATACGAAACAGACAAATAAGTTAAAAGACAGGAAAAGCTACACAAAAAAACCTGACAACAGACAGACAGTACATAAAGCAAACAAATAAAGTGAAAAGGAAGACAAGCCAAACAGGAAAAATAAAAAATAAATACATTAATAATAATAATAATAATAATAATAATAATAATAATGACAGACAGGCATTATACCGAGTAAATAAAGTAAATATATGTATACGCATATACACATACAAACACAGCCACCCATTCAGCAATTTTGTACCAAAAATGCAATAGTCTACTTTGCTGTGCTTGTACAGGTTAGATTTTTTGTTATAGTTTCATAATTTTACAACTCATCTAAACTGAAGTGCTGATAATGCTGCGTCAGAGTCGGGAATTGACTGAAGCATAGCCTATTGCAGGGGTCGGCAACTCAAATGTTAAGAAGAGCCATTTTTTCCTTTCAACAAGAATCAAACTACCTTGGGAGCCACAACATTTATGTCCATTTTACCATCTTGGCTGTAAACATGTCTCAGTATGTGCTGATGTACTAGTATAGGCTGTAAACTATAATAGCCTATAATAATAATCTCCGGCAGGAAACTCTTCAGAAAAAGTAGAACAGTTTCTTGTAAAATGTCTCTCAACGTTCGACTTTTTACGAGGCTGAAGTCGCTTCTCATTCGCCAGCAACGAAAAGGCAAAGAGAAAGATTTAAGATGACCATTAATAATTTGGAGATGAGTGGACTTTGTGTTTATAATCACTCCAGTTGGTTTCCTGATTCATTTAATCTGCAATGAGAAACTGACAAACACTAAAATATCACAAAGATGAATTCGGTTTCTCATTTGCTTCTCGTTTGAATTTTCCCGTTCCACCTTAAATGGTGCCTGAGGCATCAGAATGTAACTGCTGCACCATTTAAGGTGGAACGGCAAAATTCAAACAAGAAGCTGGTGAATGAGAAGCTGAATTCAGCGTTGTGACTTTTTGTTGTTTGTCACTGCAGATTAAACGTATCAGGAAACCAGCTGGAGTGATTATAAACACACATAAGTCCATTCATCTCCAAATCATCGATGTTCATCTTAAATCTCTCTCTTTGCCGTTTCGTTAGCTACTAGCTGGGCGAGGCTGTTGTTTGCGTTGCTATGGTGTCCAGCAGTCTGCGCTGATCTTCAGGGTTAAAGGGTGAATTAGCAGTTCTACATTAACTCCAGAGTTTAAGACCATTTATTGTTAAACTGTGTTGAACGATCAGCAGAGCTTTATTTTACTGTAAAGGAGGATTATTTTATTATTACCTACAAATCTGATTCAGCTGTGGAGCCACAACAGGGCAGTAAAAGAGCCGCATGTGGCTTCGGAGCCGCATGTTGCCGACCCCTGGCCTAATGTCTTATTAATGCCCCTTAGTAATACATTGTTTTAACAATAAAAGGAAATTAAACATTACATGTACACTTTATTTATTGTTGTTAGGCAAATTAATTGTCCAGTTCTCTGTCAGTTTTCTTTCCCACAAAGGTGATTATTGCCTTTGAAGCGTCATGATCAGCTTACATATAAATCATCACCAATTAATTAACATTAAATCCATGTTACATGATTTTCATGTTGTGTTTCTCTCGCCACTTCTTCTCCATCAGTGTATGACCTCTGTTTGTTTTTCTCCTCTATGCTGTTGGGTCGTCCACAGAGACCGCCAGATTACCTGCCCGAAGTGCGACAAGCAGTTCCTCAAGACCGATCACCTGAAGAAGCACCTGAACTCCCACGACGGGAAAAGGGACTTCATCTGTGAAAAATGCAATAAGGGCTTCCTCACGAAATACCATCTTACACGACACCTCAAAATCTGCAAGGGCCCAAAGACAGGCAGGGGGGCCGCCCATGAAGAGGAAGGGGAGGAGGAAGAGGAAGACGAGGAAGACGAAGAAGAGGAGGAAAGGAGTGCCAGGGGACCAGATGAGAGAGAAGAGTGTGGTGTTGGGATGGCAGGGTACTCCCCTGATAAGACTCTGTAACCTCTGACTGTGATCTGCCTCGCTTATCATATTTATTTAACCCTTTCTTCTTTCATCGTACTCTTTTGGTGTTGCCAAAATTCTGTTCACAAGCTATTTTTATTTTTCAGTACATAAAATCGTCATGATTCACATCACAACAAAATCTTGCCAGATGAAACTGTGAGTAAAGTCGTAATTAAAAATGATAAAAATGGTATTAAATAGTATATAATATTTTCATATTGAAATAATTGGTCAGAAAATAATGGAACAGTAACTGAAATGCTGCCTCCTTTTTGTGCTAACGTTCCTTTATAGATTAGGTACTTAATGAACTCACAAAGTACCTTCATACTTCTCTGCCTTGTTGTTATTTATTTGTTTCGTTTCTGTGGGTGATGGACCGGAATAATGTAATTTATTTTATAAATAAACCCAGTACTGTAAACTCCTGTATGTTTATTACATTTATTACATTTTCCATCTATTATGTGAATTAAACACAACAAAAGAATGAGTAACCAATCAAAACACCTCTGCAAACATTTTATTTGGAAATGTGTCACATGATATGATCAGACCAGAGCAATCCATAAGCAGTTACATCGGCAAGGGAAGTGTTTCAGTGATTCACTGATTCAAGTCAAATCAGAATCAGCATTTTTATTTGCCAAATACCAGGTGTATGAGGAATCTTTCTTGGTGGAGTTGTTCATATAAATATTAAACCTTGAAATAAAGATTATATTATACAGTATATGTGTATATATATGTTTGTATGTATATATATATATATATATATATATATACACACACAACACCTCAAATTTGTATATACAGTGGTCGTGCATTACAGTGTGTATAATAAAGTGAGAATGTGATGTGAGAAGGCTCCTTCACTCTTAAAAAAGATGGTTCTTCAATGGTTCTTTAGTAAGGACAGTGGTTATGTATAGAACCATAAACACTCAAAGAACCATCAGCAAGATTAAATGGTTCTTTGCATGGCGAAAGCGTTCTTTAGATGAGGAGAATGTGTTGTATGTGGTTCTATGTAGCACCAAAAATCGTTCTGCTATTGTTATGATGTAAAGATTATATATATTAACAGAGCTCTTTTTGGTGCTGTATAGAACCATTTTCAAAAATGTGCTAGAACCAGAACCAGTTTTTATGACTTCAGCTTCATCCTGCAGGTCTAATCTCGCTGCTTTTTTACAACAACAAGAGTCTCAACTGGACTGCAAAGCACAAACAACACAAAGAGGAAAATGCTACAGAGAGGAGCAGCCAGTTCATTTAAGGCCTTAAAACTCAAAAAATTAAACATTTTTGACAAAGGACTTCAGTAAATGTTATTTTCCCACATCAGACTGTCAATTCAGAGACTGTATGAGCTGTTTTTCCTGTATTTTATGCAACCTTGATACCAATTTTTAAATGGCATTTGTCAGCCTGTCAACTAAATTCATTACATACATATATATATATATATATATATATATATAATCATTGTAACAATAGAAGAACCCTTTTTGGTGCTATAGAGATTCATTTTTTAAATTAATTTTAATATAGAACCATCTAAAGCTCATTCTCATTCAATCTGAAGAACTCTTTCATGGTGCAGTGAACCCTTTAGTCATGCAAAGGCTTCTTTGAGTGTTCATAGTTCTTTATAGAACCACTGTCTTTGCTACAGAATCCTTTAAGTGCCATCATTTTTAAGAATGTACATGTTCGGACATGTGAATCGATTCATTGGAAAGAACCTGTTCGAAGAATCGATTCGTTCACGATTCAAATCTCTCGCTTTTATAAGCGGTTGACTGAGTTTACTGGTTGTCTTGCAGGACTTGGTTTGGGTCAGCATTAGCTAGCTAGAGTTTCCTACATTTATCCACCCATTTAAGTGTTATCTTAACTATGGCGACTTGTGTGAAACTCTACACCGGCGCAGAAATGCCCATTATCGGTCTGGGAACATGGAAGGTAGGTGAACGCGTCCTATTCGCCAGCTTCTTAGTGGAATTTTCCCGTTCCACCTTAAATGTTGCGGCAGTCACGTTCCAGCGCCTCAAGCTTCAGGCTCCAGAATGGAACTGCTGCTCAGTTTAAGGTGGAACGGAAAGATAGGATCAAGAAGCTGACTTCAGCTTAGCTTTAACACTGTACACGTTTCCTAAATGTCTGCCGTGATCAAATCACACTGCCAGTGTGCCTCGTTCTGTCCTCTGGTGTGGATCTAAGTTATATATGGATTATATATTTGCATTTTGTTGAGTATGCATGAGTAAAGCTGCAAGTCATTTACACAAATGGATTGTGAAACGTGAACTTTGAACTTGTACTTGTACTTGTACTTGCAGTGTCTCTGTGAAAAGTTCTTGAAGGGGAACTCTACCGATTTTTTTTTACAGTGGTGGTGATAGGAACCAGAGGTCCCAATGTGGACAACACAAATATAGACATTTTATTTACTATCCAGAACCACCAGTGAACCTACACGAGTCTTCTGAGTTTTATGATGGAAAAATAGTGATAAATCCAAAATATACTATTTTGCCTTAGAGCACCCTTCATGTGTCCCTTTCACAGTGAATAGATTAAAATAAATGGATTAAAACTACCACAAAACTATCATAAAACAGTGTCTCAGTCATCAGGCAGTGAATTCATAATCATTTCATGTAGTAACTTTCTGTGAGGGAGCTTTTAGAGGTGGACGTCTGGTTCCTATCACCACCACTGTGAACAGTTCTGACTCAGTAAGTTTCTCTAGAACAGAGCGTTTCACACCGAACCACCCTGAATGACTCTGTTTACATATTAACCATTAACCCCTTTAAATTCTATTGGATTTATGCTGTATACGTGTATTATATTCATTTTATTTGTTATTGTATTATATAGAACAGGCTTGCTCGTGTGTGAAATCACTGTGATTTCTCTGTCTCTCTCTCTCTCTCTCTCTCTCTCTCTGTCTCTCTCTCTCTCTCTCTGTCTCTCTCTCTCTCTCTACTGTACTTTAGCCAAAGAGCACATGGTGAAAAGTGTGGGAATCTAATCTAGGAAATCTAATCTGGGTGTCCCTGAATTCCTCTTTTTACATTTAATATTCTTTAAGTTCTTACTACACAACTTGTACTTTGTGTCAGACATCTAGAACAATTTCATATTCATGTTAAATTCAAATATATTACACGTCAGCCAAAGCAAACACCATTTGTCATTCAGAAAACAGTGCAAACGTCTTTACCGCAACACTCTAAGCTATATATAAACCTCATGTCACTGTAAAGACACATTTAACTCATGGTTTTTTAAGCTTTTCAGCCACTTGAGACCACCGGTGGTTCCAAAACACACTTCATCATATTCTTCATAACTTTCATATTTCATAAGCTACATTCTAAAGGTGGGGGGCGTATGAGAGCTGTAACTGTCTTCTTTCCAGTCAAATAGATGGGTCATTTTAAACCCTCATAATAAAAGAAGCTGAACTCACAGATTTTTTTTTTTTCTACTGAAATTCGACCCATTTTTCCACAAATCTGGGCTATAAACTATAAACAGATGGCGTCTCTTCAGTGATCTGCTCTGTACAAATTATTTGTATAAAATAATACAAAGAGCGTCTGAGATTTTTGGCTTTTTTTGGGTAAATTGTAAGCATATAGCAATATGTCTATCATAAAACACATTTTCTGTTCATTTGAGGGGAGCTTTTACCAATAAATAAAATAAAAATGTACATTTATTTCATGCAGTTACTGAATAATTTGCCTTACAGTTTGGTCATGGAAATTCAGATGGAAAAACCAAAATATACCCTGGTCAATAAGAGGTTTTAACTGATATGCATTTTTGTTCATTATTTACATCACAAACTTAATGCTTAAAATTCATTATTTTGATTTTCCAATAATTTGAACAACCAAAAGTGCCTGTAGCTGTGGAAACACACTACTATGTTTTACTATATTGTGTTGACATGACTTAGCCAGGAAGTCAAGGGTATCTTATGTGGTCAGAAAAGTAAACATCTGTTTTCTGGGCCTTAATTCGTGTGCCCTGCGTGGAGCGCCGCTTCGTTAGAAATTAAGATTAGCGCTTTTAGTGATTAAGTCTTTAAGGTACACAGAGGCGTTAAGGTCAAACCACTGTTGTTTTTCCTCCCAGTCACGTCCAGGTCAAGTAACCGAAGCTGTGAAAGCTGCCATAGCTGCAGGCTACAGGCACATCGATGGAGCGATGGTCTACGAGAATGAGAAGGAGGTGGGAGAGGGCGTCCACGCCATGATCAAAGAAGGCGTGGTGAAGAGAGAAGAGCTTTTCATGGTCAGCAAGGTGAGAGATGGGTCTAATTCCAATACATTACAAACTGCAGAATGCAGCCTGTTGACTGAATAGACCAGGGATGCACAACTCTGGTCCTGGAGGGCTGGTGTCCAGCACGATTTAGAGGTTTCCCTGCTCAGACACACCCACTTAACCTGGCTTTTAACTAATAAGTGTAATCAGGTGTGTTGGAGCAGGTAAATGACCAAACTGTGCTGGACACCGGCCCTCCAGGACTGGAGTTGTGCACCCCTGGAATTGACGTTGAGCAGGATGGAGTGAGAGTTGGGTAACAGGGCAGTGCAGTAAAAGAGTAAAACTGTAAAGACTCTTCATCTCTCCGCAGCTCTGGTGCACCTTCCATGACAAGTCTGCAGTAAAAGGGGCGTGTCAGAAGACCTTGAGTGACCTGCAGCTGGATTACCTAGACCTTTACCTGATTCACTTCCCTATAGGCTTTCAGGTGATTTGTGACCAAATAACCAAAATTATATTGAGTGTTTGACTAAAGATACACAACTTTTAACATCCTACCAGTTTTTAAAAACAGAGACTTTCCTGGTGTTTTGTCATGAGGACCCTTCAGCAGCAGATTCTATTATCTTTCTTTTTACGTTCACACAGCAGGTAAAAGTGGCCCAAATCTGATTTTCTCACCAAATCCAATTTTTTGTTTGGCTGTTCACAATATCTTTTAAATGTGATCTGTATCATCAGTCTGAACAGATCAGCTACTAAACTGACCCACATGCGCAAAAGAACAGTGCTTCACGTGGCTCATCCAGAGGTAAACAATCATGACTGCCAACGAGCGCCAGTCACTCCCTGAGCTTTCAGTTTCATCTTCTCTAGCATCACAGGAGCCATCATGAAGTTCCGATGGCTGACAGCTGAGCTCATCATCCAGAATGTGTCCGAGCTCGCATTAAAAAAAGGAACATTATTCAGCCACGGCCACTTCTTTGGTTCGTGTCCTCAGATTCTTTAAACTTTTGCTTTCAGACTTTTTCTTGATGGCATTTCTTTTAAAATCTCTTCAAACACAGAGGGTTTTGGATGAGTCTCTTCTAATTTTTTGGTACTGAAACATCAGCCTAAATGTTTGAGTCTCAGCAGCGCGAAATGATGACGAAAGTCGAGTTGGAGTGACGTAAAAGTCGCATGAATTCCGATCTGGCTGTTCAGACTGAGTCGCATTGCTGCAGATTGGATACAGATCAGATTTCACTACCACATATGAAAGCGTCTCAAATCGGAATTGAAAATGTCAGTGTGTTTATCTGTTCACACTGACAGACAGACACACATCTGTGGCACATTTGAGGAAAAGATCGGATTTGGGCCACTTTTACCTGCTGTGTGAACAAAGCCTTAGAGCCAGTGTTTGGTTTGTCTGTTCTGGGCTACTGTAGAAACATGACGACACAACATGCCGGCTCTGTTGGAGGAGAAGCTGCTCCCTATGTAGATATGAAGGGCTCATTCTAAACTGATGAACACACAATTCACAGTATGTATACACTGCACCTTTAAATGCTTTAATGCATTGTAAATGTTTTTTACCATGATTAAATGTGTGTTGTATACGGCTCTTTACAGAAACATTTGAGAAATGGTCCTATACTGCACCAGAAAGGGTTCCCTCATTGTTACAAGCCAAAAAAATGTTTTTAATGCTACATACACCAATCAGGCACAACATTCTGACCACCTCCTTGTTTCTACGCTCATTGTCCATTTTATCAGCTCCACTTACTATATAGGTGCACTTTGTAGTTCTACAGTTACAGACTGTAGTCCATCTGTTTCTCTGCATACTTTGTTAGCCCCCTTTTACTTTGTTCTTCAGTGGTCAGGACCCCCATGGACCCTCACAGAGCAGGTAGTATTTGGGTGGTGGATCATTCTCAGCACTGCAGTAACACTGACGTGGTGGTGGTGTGTTAGTGTGTGTTGTGCTGGTCTGAGTGGATCAGACACAGCAGTGCTGCTGGAGTTTTTAAACACCTCAGTGTCACTGCTGGACTGAGAATAGTCCACCAACCAAAAATATCCAGCCAACAGCGTCCTGTGGGCAGTGTCCTGTGACCACTGATGAAGGACTAGAGGATGACCAACACAAACTGTGCAGCAGCAGATGACCTATTGTCTCTGACTTTACATCTACAAGGTGGACTGACAAGGTAGGAGTGTCTAATAGAGTGGACAGTGAGCTGTGTCTGATCTGCTCGTACCAGCACAACACACACTAACACACCACCACCACATCAGTGTTACTGCAGTGCTGAGAATGATCCACCACCCAAATAGTACCTGCTCTGTGAGGGTCCTGACCACTGAAGAACAGGGTAAAAGGGGGCTAACAAAGTATCAGAGAAACAGATGGACTACAGTCTGTAACTATAGAACTACAAAGTGCACCTATATAGTAAGTGGAGCTGATAAAATGGACAATGAGCGTAGAAACAAGGAGGTGGTCAAAATGTCATGCCTGATTGGTGTAGATCCTTTTTGCTAAGAGTGTAGAGTAATAAAAAGTGATGTTTTAGCTGGCTGATGCTTCTGTAACACAGTTGTTTTTATTGTTATTATAATTTCACAGGCTGGAAAAGAACTGTTCCCTCTGGACAGTGAAGGCTTAGCTATCAGCGATGACACCCATTTCCTGGATACCTGGGAGGTGAGGAAATTATCAGCTATGGCTTATTGTTTGATTTTGTTCATACAGTTTCTGTTATTGTCCACTGTTTCTTAATCAGTCTACTACGTCTCATAGTGCACTGATATTGATGTTAAAGGGTATGGAGGAGTTGGTGGACGCTGGGCTGGTCAAGGCCATCGGCATCTCCAACTTCAACCGAGAGCAGATTGAAGCCATCCTGAACAAGCCAGGCCTCAAATACAAACCTGCCAACCACCAGGTAGGTATTCATACCTTTTACAGGTACCTAAAGGGGAAATTCCACTGATTTATCAAAAGATCTGCATACACAGTCATTCAGAGTGGTCTTTTTTGGTTTCATGTGCCAAAAACTGTCAGTTCATTTCTACATGACCATTTTCCAACCTCTCTTTATCCCTTTGAATTAAACAGGATGTTTGAAGTAGATATTGAAGTAGATATATGTAAATTACAGCTATTCTGATTGGCTGCCCTCTATTGTGCATCATTCTAAAAGCAGTCCAGGCTGAAACAGTCCTTATAACATCAGTATGAATGGGCGGGGCTAAACTGTAATAGGATAAATAAGCTGGCAAATGTCCTTATCACCAAATGTTACCAGCGTTAAAAGAATAATTAGGATATTTTGACAGCCTCATCAGAATTGTTCATAGTGGTGATGGGAACTAGGTGTCTGAAGATTTGTTTTATTTTTTAAACAAAATGAAATACAACTTGATCAGTGTACATCAGGGGTCTTTAATTAAAATTCAGTAAGGTCCAGTTAGAGAAAATTTCCTCAAGCAAAGGTCCAGAACATCATAATGTCTAACTTGTATTATGATTCAGTGCCATATACTGTTTACTGAAGTAGCCTAGTAGGTATATCAACATCTTATACAGTCAACAACTGAATGTCAAACCAAATAAAGTCCAATTCAGTGATATTTCAGCATTTATGTCAGTTTTCTCTTTTTAGATCACGCCATGTGAAATAACTTCCCTCTGACTCACTTTCTTCTCTGACTGCTGTTTTTCGCCTCGTCCCTCCCCTGTGTGTGCATCACTCACTCAAGTCTCAGTGCTCATCGTAATGCACAGATCTGATTGGCTGAGTAGCGTCAAGTGTCATATTTACAACGCATGCGAGTCTCCCGGGCCGCTAAACCGGTACCGTAAAGGCTAGAAAAGCTATGCTGATGAAAATAGGACCACCCCATCAAAATTAAATAATTCTCCATAGTCTGCATAGGACAGTGTCTGAGTCCGGACTCGGACCGCGGTCCGCCTATTAGTTACCTCTGGTGTACAGTTTATAAGGGTGAAGGGAAAAACAAAAGATTCGCAAGTAAGAAAGCCTACTAGCTTTTTTTTCCATTGTGCTTTTGCTGTAGATAAAAAGGCAGTAGAAAGCAGAAAGGCCAGTGGCTTTAACCTTGTTACAGCACTCTGACTCTTATTTACTGTGACAGATCCTCAGACAAAGGCCATCTTGTACCCATTAAGCAGCCTTTTGCCTGCAGCAAGTTTTAATTTGCTCTCTTTTGTCTGGAACGGGTTAAACTTTCCGACAAAGTCTGTGTTGCAGTCTAGCATTAAATTTTACCAGTAAAACTTTATAAGGGCCCTGTAAATAGCAACTTAATCACTGTCTAATTATTTAATGATAGGTAACAATTAAATAAATTAATTTGTACATTTATAAATCCTACCATTTGAATTATTCATACAACACAAATAAATTAAGCGCTATAAATAATAAGTAATACAGTACATCTGTAGAAGCACATTGTAAAGTTGCAACTATATACACCGATCAGGCATAACATTATGACCACCTCTGCAATATTGGTCAGAAAAAATGCATTTAGATATTTTCCCCAAATCTTTCAGCCTTATTTGTTAATGATTAATGATAATTTTATTTCTGCATTAATAAATGTTACTAATTAATAAGGTGTTGAAAATGATCAAGTAAAAGTGAATTTTGTTATAACAAAAAAATAACACAAATATTATTATAAGTGAACCTCATGGAAAATAAAATCCCCCAAAATGGAGAAATTGGCCCATTAATTATCCAAATGGTACCATTTATTAATGCATACATAGTATATATTGTTATTAACAGCTGTCAACAAACTATTGGATAATGATTAAATTGTTATTTTTTGGGCCATTTAAATGATGTGCCTCAGTCTGATGGCAGTGAATCAGCAAATGTTCACCAAAATGCTGAATTAAAGCTCTCTACCTAAGATTCTTTGTTTATTTCATCCAGATTGAGAGCCACCCCTACCTGACGCAGGAGAAGCTGATCAACTTCTGTCACTCTAAGAGGATCACAGTGACTGCGTACAGCCCTCTGGGCTCTCCTGATAGACCATGGTATGTATCATTTCTCCTCAGAGAGTGAGAGTCCTGACTGTACTGAGACTTAATAGTTGCTAAACATAATTTCTTAAAGCCATTTAAGTGGGTTGTTGCCAAATGTACTTGTAATCTGTCTTACAGAGCGTCTTCAACTTGCCAATTTTCATCTTAAAAAATAGGTGCAGCTGCGGTTAACTCACTTTATGAAGCTGGTAAAAAAAAACGTCCTTCGTTAACCCAGGATCAAATACTAAAGCTATAATTAATCCTCATATAAGGGCACATCAAAGCATGACGTTTGCAATGAATGGCCAATCAGATGAAATGTGGACTACAGCAAGAAATTATACTATAAATATAAAGAATGTAAAGCAGTTTTAATAACAGACGCAGTTCCTACTGACTGTAATGGTAGGAACCAGGGGACGTATTGCATAACCTTCCTATCTTTTTGTCTTAAGATCTGACAGGTCAAGATGAGGTTTTTCACAGATTCGTATTACAGAAGAGAATCTGACCTTAATTTAGGAATCTTATCTTATCGTACAGCATCTTATCTCAGGTTAGGAAATATTAGCCTGCTCGATTGAAGTCGACAGTCAACTGTAATGTCTGTTACCTAGCAACCAACTATACGTGCACAGCTGAAACGTAAACTCGTAATCGAAATAAACAGGTTAGTTAGTCAGACAGCTCCAGTTACTGATGTAAAAAAGGTCAAACAAAACTAAAGTGTGATAAACTTTAAGTGGTGAATACTGTGAGAGCGCCCCCTGCTGTTTATCAGAGCGTCGCTGCTCCCCAGTTTCAGTCTCCATTTCCCAAACGCTTTAGCCGAGTGCGCTAACGTTACTCCTCCTAATAAACAGACACACGTTCAGCTCCGTCTCCTCATTATTCACCACCATCACTGTAATATTTCATCATCAACATTAACACACGAAGGTAATCAGAGGGGCGGTGGAGATCGAGTCTGCAGCGTCTGAGATCTTTAAAACGCAGAGTTAGAAAAGAAAATCATCTCACAGTGAAAGCAGCGTTTTACAGTAGAAATAAATGGAGCTCATTATGCTGGTAGTGAACTATGCTGCTGACACAGCTGCCTAAAAACCATAGAAACGGACCTTAAACAGAAGTGAGGACCCTGTTGGGGTTCATCCTAAAGTTAGGACAGGATTTAGGAGGTTTAGTCTAGTTAGGATGTTTGTGTGATGCTGTTTTCTTATCTGGAGTTCATGATGAGATTATGAAGTTAGGAACTGTTATTCTGTAAGAGCTACTGTCCGAAATTCAGTCCTAAATGAAGTTGTCTTGGAGACTAAACAGTTAAGATTTCAGAGTTAATATGTTCCTGGAATATGGCCGCAGATGCCTGATGTGTTTAATGCCTGTAAAAGCTCCCTCACAGGAAGTCATTGCATGAAATGGTTAGAAATACATTGCTTGATGCCTGAGATATTGTCCCCATTGTCCCCATTGTCCCCATTGTCCCCCCAAACAGAAACTACTAAAACCGCGTCAAAAACTAGAAACAGGAACCAGAAAACAGGGAACAGAAACACTAGTTAACCAGAGCAAGACTTTTCAAAAGGAAAATAACACGACAGGCACTGTTTATACAGACACGAAGATATCTTACAACAAGACACAGGTGCAAAGAATGATGAAGAGGAGGAGCTAGAACAGAGCCAGAAAGTTCCAGATCAGGGCCCAGGGTTTTTCTCTTTTATGAAGTAGTAAAGATGGTTTTTTTTTTTCAAGGGTTTTTAGTAAAGAAAATGGTTCTATATAGACCAGTTTAATAGAATGATAAAACTGTCAATTTTTTAATTTAATTTTTTATTAACATTTTTTGCTTCTTCAAATTGAATTTATGGTATCAAGAATTGTAAAATAAAACCTGAAAATGTTAAATTTAATTTTTGTTTCAAATCTTTCTTCTAGTAGATATTTTATTCCCATCTTCTGTGTTACCCAATATGTGTTACTATCAATTTAATGCTGAATATTAAAACCAAAATAGATTTTAACGTCCCTTTTTTATCACTATAAAAACTAAACTATTGATCTCAATCATCTGCTTTTCCAACGTCAGGGCCAAACCAGAGGACCCTTCGTTGCTGGAGGACCCAAACATCAAGGCCATTGCTCAGAAGTACAGTAAGACCACTGCTCAGGTAAGGAGACTGCATAAGTATGTCATTTCAGCTGCTGTGGACAGTTTCTGCCTCAGTTTGATATGTTCACATATCACGGTGCACAGACAGAGGATGCCGAGAGTGTAAAGTCAACTCTCTACCCTACAACACAGCACTGAGGGGGAACAATATAACTGCATAATTGCAGTGCATGGTTTAAGCTATATGTGCTCAGACTTTATTCATTCTTTATTTTGCTTTAAAAGAGAGAGTTATCAATTTTTCTTAATCTTATATATCTTTACTTTCCCTGAGATGTGTTACATTTTAAATATTCTTATAGCTCATGCACTCACGGTAGGGCTGGGACGATAAACCTGGACAGTATTTTCGATAAATATTGTGGTCCTCATTTAATAGCACAACATCCTGGACAGTTCCTATTTGTGCCAGAGGGGGGCGACAAAGTCCAAGGCCTATTCACACAGAGTCTGAGTGAAACTTTTTTGGTCGGAGTGCAGACCGCTCACGCATACAAAATGGAAAAATCGCTAAAATCTACTTAATGATTTCATGACCATAATTGACAGTTACCAATAAATCAATAAGTGGTCTCAGCCCTAACTCACGTGCAGGATGGTAAAGGGGAATTCCACTGATTGTTCAAAATTTCTGTATGATTTGATCATTAAGAGTGTTTTGGTGTGAATTGTTCATAGTGATGGTGATAGGAACCAGACATCCGAAGCATTTAATACCTCCAGAGGTTTTACATGAAATGGCTATGAATATGGTGTGTGTGTGTGTGTGTGTGTGTGTGTGTGTGTGTGTGTATATATATGTGTATATATATACACATAACATTCATAGCCATTTCATGTAAAAACATATATAATATATATTATATACACATTCAAGGTGGAAAACTTGCTTTTTCTAATTTTCCACCACTGTAAAGACATCTGAGTCTGTAAGTTTCTCTGTTCTTAGAAAAGATGGTTCTTTAAGGGTTCTTTAGTAAAAAAAATGGTTCTATCTAGAACCATGAACACACAAGGAACTCTTTGCATGATTAAAGGGTTCTTTGCATCATGAAAGGGTTAATGGAGAGTGTGCTATAGATGGTTCTATATCGAATCTTTTAGAAAAGGGTTCTGTATAGCACCAAAAAGGGTTCCTGTATTGTTAAAAACCTGACATTGTAACAGGAGAAAGAACCCATTTTGGTGCTGTATAGAATCCTTTTCCAAACAGTTTTATAAAGAACCATATGCAACACATTCCTCATCAATCTGAAGAACACTGTCACGGTGCAAAGAACCCGTTAATTACGCAAAGAGTTCCTTAAGTGTTTATGGCTCTATACAGAACCATTTTGTTTACTAAAGAACCTTTTAAGTGTGTACAGTTTAGCCATTTCACAGGAAATGAATTGCGCTATAATGTTGATGGAAATGTACAGGGCCACTGTTGCTGAATGCTGGAAATAATGATTCAGTTGGTCACCCGTCCATAGAATCCTGATCCAGTGTGCTTTTCAGATCAAAGGGGCTAAAGTGGGATTTTAAAATGTCCTTTTTTTTTTTTTGTTCCACGTAAAAAACACCTCGCAGGTCCTCATACGCTTCCAAATCCAGAGGAACGTCGTTGTGATACCCAAGTCTGTCACTCCCTCACGCATCAAAGAGAACTTTCAAGTAAGCTCATCTCCCAGAACGATAGAGTTCCAGCTGAAAGTCTTGGATCTCTTAATGCTGAATAGTTCAAACTCATTATTACTTTATTTATTCATGTCCAAAGGTCTTTGACTTCAACCTGACTGATGATGAGATGAAGACCATTCTAGGCTTCAACAGGAACTTCAGGACATGCCCCATGCACTGGTGAGTTTGGCTTTGCTATTCAGTGCACAATATCAAACTCAAGACATAAGGTATGTTATATACAGCATGGCCACAAGTATATGGACACCTGAAGATCCAGTCCGTCTGAGCTTGTTGAACATCTCATTCCAAAGTCATGGACTTTAATATGGAGTCCCCCCCCACCCTACCGCCTTTGCTGCTACTCTTCTGGGAAGGCTTTGCACTAGATATTGTAACCTTGCTGTGAGGGTTTGATTGCATTCAGCCACAAAGGCATTGCAGTGAGGTCAGGTAGTGATGTTGGATGACAAATGCTACTCCAACCCATCCCAAATGTTGGGTAACCGTCTTATCGTACACTGTGACTCTAACCGAGACCCTGTAACAAGTTTACTCTGCAGTTCTATTGTTGTTCCTCAAGCAAATCCTGTCACTCAAGACACAGCATTAATTTAATCTCAAACTCTTACAATTTACCTGCACTTAATGATTATTCTATTTCGGATCTACAAAAAAGGACGTCAGAGTAGGGCTGGGCGATTAATCGAAAAGTAATTGAAACCGACATTCAGAGCCTCTAACTGACATAATCTTGCCCATGCAGGTTATTTCGATTGTTTTAAAATTCTCTTAATCCTTTCCGACTCTGTGTTCATGCGCTGTCCCCTTAAAAACTTACTACCACACGTGTATCACGTGACTCCGCCACGTCCAGTCTGCGACACGGAAGCTAAGGCTACGTTCACGCAGCAGGTAAAAGTGGCCCAAATCTGATTTTCTCACCAAATCTGATTTTTTTGTTTGGCTGTTCAGATTATCTTTTAAATGTGATCTGTATGCGACATCAGTCTGAACAGATCAGCTCCTAAACTGACCCGCATGCTCAAAAGAACAGAGAGTCACGCTGCTTCACGGCTCATCCAGAGGTAAACAATCACGGCTGCCAACGACCTCCAGTCGCTCCTGGAGGATCAGCTTCATCTTCACCAGCATCACAGGAGCCATCATGAAGCTTCACTGACTGACAGCTGGGCTCATCACCCAGAATGTGTTCGAGCCGTAAAAAGGGCGCGGTCACTTCTTCGGTTCGCGTCCTCGGATTCTTTAAACTCTGCTTTCAGACTTTAAACTGTTCTTTGACGCTGCAGCCTCGTTCTCCTGCGGCCGCGTTCGGACACTTCTTTCTAAATCTCCTCAAACATGGAGGGTTTTGAATCAGTCTGTTCTAATTTTTGTACAGAAATATCACCCCAAATGTTTGAGTCTCAGCAGCACGAAATTGACGAATGTCGAGTTGGATTGACGTAGAAGTCGATGTGTGAATTCCGATCTGGCTGTTGAGACGATTTACATTAAGATATGCAGAACATATTTACAGTAGAGACCTTTTCAGTGAACTATGAGGGCAAAAAAACGAACAAAAAGAAAAAACAAAAATAAAATAATCGTTCATTAATTGTAATCGAGGTAAAATATTCAATTAATCGTGATATTGATTTGAGGTCATATTGCCCAGCACTACTTCAGACGCTGGGTTTGTTGAAGAAAAAAGGCTTCAATCTTTATTACAGGCAAAGTGCATGAATACAATAGTGAATAAAATATACAGCGTTCCGTGTTTTTATACACTTTTCAGAGATGAGGTTATCCGCTCTCTCTTTTAATGTGTCATAACCTGTTTTGCCCATCATTAAATTAATTTTTTGGACCCAATAAAATTCGACCCATTAAAAAGGTCTAGTTGTCTTTCTTGTATCTAATCATTAAAAAGGGCAGGCTGCGTATGTGTTACCCAGCACCTCCCTTGGTGCTTATCCTTGTAGCTTAAGGTTCATAGGGTTTTCTTGAAGGCCTCTCAGGGCCTTTGCTGTCTTATGTATACTTTCCAGTGTCCTATGTATAAACCTTTTATTAATGACGTTCTCTTTAATCATCATGTTTAATTATTATGTTGGAAATTTTTATTTTCTTCTATCACAATTCTGTGAACCCTTGTGCTCTACCACTTAGCTGAGCTGTAGTTGCTCCTACATGTTGCCACTTAACAGTAACCACGCTTACAGTGAGCGAAAGCAAATATTCAGACACTTTTTATTTTATTTTATAAACGTCCAGTGAAGGTAAGTCTTCTGGCTTTGTACCTATAAATATGAACAAAAAGCATGTACAGGACCACCACAGAGCAGGTAGCGTCTGATCCACTCGTACCAGCGCAACACACACTAACACGGCACTAATATATAGTGTTCTTGTACAAATTGCTCCTGGTTTCATTGTAAAAGACGCTGCCGTTGGGATACTTCACACAACAAATATCCATCATGGTGAAGGTGAAGGAGCTTCCCGAAGTTCTCAGGCAGAACATTAATAAATAACCCTAGAATGGAAAAAGCTACGGACAGGGCTGATTATTTTTAAGACTGATGATTTATTTGTGATGTCTGAATACTTTTTTCACCATCAATTTAGCTTTTTAAACATATCTTTTGTTTATGCTTATGAATACATAATCTTTGTTCAGATTTATGTGTACAAAGTCAAAATACATGGTGTGTGTGTGTGTGTGTGTGTGTGTGTGTGTGTGTGTGTGTGTGTGTGTGTGTGTGTGTGTGTGTGAACCTACATTACTTATAGTACTTGTATATTAAATAACAAACATAGTTAGAATGCTTGTTTCCCTCACCGTATAGCCCAAACCACTAAATAAGAAGGTTGTCCACATACTTTTGGTCATGTAGTGCCATGTAGTAATTATTCAAGGATAATTTAAAGTAAGGATTCAGATTTTTCTCCTGGTTAATAATGTTTTTATTGTGTTTCCTCTGCAGGGGTGTGAAGCACAGAGACTATCCATTTAATGCTGATTATTAAAAGGGAAGAGGTCTCGTTCAAGATGCTGCCTAAAAGCTTCAACTCCAGTTCTTTCAGTTTACTTTACATTTTCCACCGTCTGTGGTTTTCATAGAGATCTGGCTGAGCAGAGAGAAGAGGAAGCAAAGCAAACACACATGCTTACTGGCTTCATGGGTGCTAGTTAACGGTAAAAAGGAAGAAAAGCATTTACTCTTCCTGTGTTCTGTGATGGTATTTCAGTGTTTTTCAATTTGAAAGACCTTAAATGTTTTTGCAAGTTCTCCATGTCTACATGGAGAATACATATGTTTACATAAAGATCTCCAGTAGTCACTTGGTCACATTTGTATGCACATATACTCCCATACAAGAAAGCTTTATAGTTCCTGGATTTATAGTTATTGAATTTGATTTGATCTCATGTTGAAACACTCCACCACTTCATGTCATAAACCCCCCTTGCAATTCCTGATATTCCTCTATAAAATCTACCAAAGGAATCCCATTATTATGCAGCTGTATACCAAAGTTTGTGCGCCCCTGAATGAACTGAAGTGTAAATAAGTGAACGCATCCTCTACAGACACACACTTCTGCACGTTTTAATGCATAATTACTGTTTATTTGCTGAATTTAGCATATAAAATGTGAAATATATTATTAATATAAAATATACTATATAATATAATATAAATGTCCTAACTGTTTCACATAATGCAACACATAAATTCAGTAAATAAACAGTAATTGTGTATTAAAATGAGCAGACGTGTCTCTGTAGAGGATGTGTAACTTATTTACACCTAAAAAATCAACAGCCACATGTCATTTAACCAGGGGTGCCCAAACTTTTGCATGCGACTGTAGATATAATGGAGAAAAAGTGTTTGGAGGGAGGTAAAGTGTGGTGTTCCTTCAAAATGAGGTTGTCAGGCAGAAGAAATGATTTGCTCTGTTCTAGCATGTTCTGTCTGTGAGGAGACACAAACAAACGAAAATAGTTTATCTTACTGAGAGACGCCAGAACAGATCAAAACAAGTGCAGGAACGAATCAGTGTTCCTCACTGAATCAAGTGAGACCTCCTGGTAAGAACAAAGTTGCTTTCTTTGGTGTGGATGTGGATGTTGTTTCTCCGTGTTGTGGTTTTTTGCTTCATACGTTTTTCTCTTTTTACAAAGCACTCGGGAATCGAGATCATACCTCAAATGCGTATGTATGAAATATAGAGTGAAGGAATGCACAGGAATGTGCAGTAGAACATTCTTACCAATATGTCGTCTGTTTTGACTTTGTTTGAACACTGTGTTTTCTTGAACGTGACTGAGCTCTTCCAACTTCTTTGCAAACTGTGAGTGAGTGACTCTTTTGAGTTATTGGATATAAAATACAATGAGTTTTATGATATTTGTAATAAAGCTTCAATCAGTTTCTGTCTTTTATTTTTAAATGTCGTGTTAATGCATGAAGCAAATTATCTATCTATCTATCTGTCTATCTGTCTATCTATCTATCTATCTATCTATCTATGTACTGTGCAGAGGTGGGTAGAGTAGTCTAGGCAAGGCAAGTTTGTTTATACAGCACTGCTGTCATTCAAAGTGCTTTACAAATGAGAAAATACAGAGTCAGAAAATAGAGTTGTTTAAAAAAAGTAAACGAATAGAAATTTAAAACGATTAAAATAATGGTTTTAAAAGAGAAAATTAATAATTAAAAATCAAATTAGAAATTAAATTAAGATAGTTAAGAAATCAAATTAAAAATATAAAGTTAGATTAGGATAAAAAAGTCAAAATCCATCTAAAGTAAACGTATTGATAATCGGGTAAAATAAAGTACCTTCCCAAAAATCAACTTGAGTAGAAGTACAAAAGTATTGTTCAGTTTTGCCATTTTGTACAATATATATATATATTTTTTACTTTGTTTTACTTGTTTGGTTTTGCTGTTTTTCAAAAATCGTTGTCCCTTAAAGTAAAGGGACATTCCAGAATAAAATAAAATTACACTTACATGCATGCATACAAACACACCCCCACACACACACACACACACATACATACATACATACATATATATATATATATATATATATATATATATATATATATATATATATTATATATAAATATATATATATCTTTTTAAAATGGTTTTTCAGGGGTTCTTTTGTTTAAAAAAAAGTTCTAAATAGAACCATGAACACTCAAAGAACCATTTGCATGATTAAAGGGTTCTTTGCATTGCAAAAGGGTTCTTCAGATCGATAGAGGGTGTGTTGTATATAGTTCTATATAGCACCAAAAAGGGTTCTTTTATTGTTATGACATCAAGCTTGTTACAATAGAATAACCTTTTTCAAAAAGTTTCTATATAGAACCATAAACAGCACATTCTTCATCAATGTGAAGAAGGCTTGCATGATGCAAAGGGTTCTTTAAGCGTTCATGGTTCTATATAGAAGTTTTTCTTTACTAAAGAATTGTCTCACACTATTGTGATGGCACCATTCATGCTGAAAAGTACATAGAGATTTTGGAGCAACATGTACCGCCTTCAAGACGACACCTCTTCCAGGGACGCCCAGGCATATTTCAACAAGACGTTGCAAAAGCACATTCTGCACACATTACAAAGGCACGGCTGCGGAAGATGAGGGTGCAGGTGCTGCACTGGCCTGCCTACAATCCCAGTCTGTCTCCAATAGAGAATGTGTGGTGCATTTTCAATGCAGAGTGGGACAAAATTAAAGTACAGATCTCTTCATTTTTACAAAATAAATATCCAACAGTGACATTATTGCTTTTAAAGTGGAATTCCACCAATATGTCAAAGTTTCTGCATAATTAAGTGTTTAAGATGTAAATAGAGTCATTCAGAGTGGTTTGGTGTGAAACGCTCTGTTCTAGAGAAACTTACAGAGTCAGAACTGTTCACAGTGGTGGTGATAGGAACCAGACGTCCACCTCTAAAAGCTCCCTCACAGAAAGTTACTACATGAAATGGTTATGAATTCACTGCCTGATGACTGAGACACTGTTTTATGATAGAACTGTGATTCAATTGTGGCCTAAAACATTTTGTTTTAATCCGTTATGTTGGAGGGACACATGGAGTAAGTTCTAAGGCAAAATAGTCCCCGAAGAAAACGTATTCTTCCAGATTTGTCACAATTTTACCAAAAACATTCCATATGATACAATATATAATAAGACTCGTGTAGGTTCACTGGTGGTTTTGGATAGTAAATAAAATGTCTATATTTGTGTTGTAGTCTAGGCAACCCCTGGTTCCTATCACCACCACTGTAAAGAAAAATGAGTCTCTTCAATGAATCACTTCACACCAAACCACTCTGAATCTAAATTAGAGAGACGAGATGCGACTGGACAAGCTGGTCAGGCGTGCGGGGTCAGTGGTCGGTGTGAATTAACTAGACTTTGTGGCTAAGGTGGCCAAGAGAAGGACTCTGCACAAACTGCTCTCCATTATGAAGGATGATGGCCACCCGCTGCACACCATCATCACGGACAAGAGGAGCATGTTCAGTGGCAGGTTGCTGTCACAGAGCTGCTCAACCGACAGATTCAGGAGATCCTTTGTCCCCAGAGCCATCAGGCTCTTCAGCTCTTCCCAGTGAGGCCAGAAGAGAAGAGGGAGGAGGACAGATGAGGACTGAATCTGAATCTCATGCTAAATCATATGTTTATTCTATCCATCTGTACATATGGACACCTTACTGTACATATTGCACTTTCTGAAACCCCTACTGCACATCTTGCACATCTGGACACTCCACACCTGGACACTTTATTTCAGTACTAATATATGCACATATTTATTCAGTATTGTCATTATATGCTGTTATTGCACTGCCTTTTTCATCTCAGGTTATAGATCTTATTGCAGATTTTTGTATATTTCTATTTGTATATATACCTGTAGATGTTTTTTTGTATTTATTCTTCTTTTAATATTGTATCACCCTTATTATTATAACTGTCCTGTGTTGTGTGACTGATACTGGCTGCTAAATTTCCTTCAGGATCAATAAATTATCTATCTATCTGAATCACTCTGGAGAAAATTTGAAAAGTAGGTGGGATTCCCCTTTAAAAAAGTAACTGGACATGAAATATTCATGGAAAGTGCCTCTAGCGTATCTGTTGTTTTTGATTATTAATGTGCTACAGTGGGGTATTTTATGTTATTAGTGTATAAAAACCCCCTACAGAGCCCCGCTGGTGGACATCCTGTATAAATAAAAATAATGCGTGGCCACGACTTAGTAAGGCATGGGAATGAGATGATTAAGTTGTGGCCACGACTTAGTAAAGCGTGGAAACGAGATCCTAATGTGTGGCCACGACTTAGTAAGCCGTGATCTCGTTCCCACACTTTACTAAGTCGTGGCCATGCATTAGGATCTCGTTCCCACGCGTTAATAAGGCGTGGCCATGCATTATTTTTATTTATACAGGATGTCACCAGCGGGGCTCCGTAAAAAACCATGTTAAGCATTGCGCAGACCGAAGCCACACAAACGAAACGTTCTGTTGTGAATCATGTGACACGATTCATTCAAAAGAACCTGTTCTAAGATTCGATTCGTTCGCGATTCGAATCCCCCCTCTTTTATACGCGAACGTGCGCCGGGTGATTGACGGTGGCGGTTGTCCTGCAGGGGCTCGGGATTGAATCAGTTGCCGTTACCGATTACAGTTGTATCCGCTGAACAATGGCGACCTCAGTGAAACTCAACACCGGTGCAGAAATGCCGATTATCGGTCTGGGGACATGGAAGGTAGGTCGACTCACTACGGAGCTTACGAGGCTACAGTTGGCTTCCTGTTCGCCAGCTTCTCGAAGCGCTCGAATTTTCCCGTACCACCTTAAATGTGCAGTATTTGCATCTGGCGCCTGCACCATTTAAGGTGGAACGGGGAAAAAATCGAACAACGAATGTAACTTAGATAGAATGTTAGCTAGCTGCTGCACCATTTAAGGTGGAACTGGAGGCGCCAGAATGGAACTGGTGCACCATTTAAGGTGGAACGGGAAGATTTGAACAAGAATATGGCGAATGAAAGCTCACTTCAGCTTCGTGGCTAACTTTAAAGGGTAAGTTCACCGACTTTTCAAAAGTCGTGCGTAACTGAGTCATTGAGATGTAAACACAGTCTGTAAACACTGTAAACAATTCTGACTCGTTAAGTTTCTCTAGAGCGGAGCGTTTCACACCCAACCTCTCTGAATGACTTCGGGAAAAATTTAGGAAATCGGTGGAGTTCCCCTTTAATAGGAACAGTCAGGGTGTGCGAGGTCATGTTACACTGCCAGGGGACCTTGTGCTGGTTTCTGGTGAAACATAAACCATTTAGTGTCATTTTCACATGAAAGGCTGCTAAATATAAAAGTTAAAGTCATTTATTAAAAAAAGTTTGGGGTAAAAAAATCAGTTCTTTATATATTTATGTATATTATGTATATCTATTAGGTACATGGAAAAAAAGTATATCATGAAAAAAATGTCTGAAAATGTTTTTATATAAATATAAACCATATATAAATATAAACCTTGTGTTGCCATGTTGCTGTAAAGTCAAAAGTAACTCGGGAATTTTGTAAATAATATGCATTTTTAGCTCATTATTTGCGTTACAAAACTCTAAAAAACTCTGTCCAGAAATTTGGATAACCTAAGGTGCCTGTAGTTGCAGAAACACACTACTATGTTTTACTACATTGTGTTGACATGACTTAGCCAAGAAGTCAGTGTTATCTTATGTGGTCAGAAAAGTAAACATCTGTTTTCTGGACCTTAATCCGTGTGCCCTGCATGGAGCGCCGCTTTGTTAGAAATTAAGATTAGCGCTTTTAGTGATTAAGTCTTTAAGGACACAGAGGCGTTAAGGTCAAACCACTGTTGTTTTTCCTCCCAGTCACGTCCAGGTCAAGTAACCGAAGCTGTGAAAGCTGCCATAGCTGCAGGCTACAGGCACATCGATGGAGCGATGGTCTACGAGAATGAGAAGGAGGTGGGAGAGGGCGTCCACGCCATGATCAAAGAAGGCGTGGTGAAGAGAGAAGAGCTTTTCATGGTCAGCAAGGTGAGAGATGGGTCTAATTCCAATACATTACAAACCGCAGAATGCAGCCTGTTGACTGAATAGACCAGGGATGCACAACTCCGGTCCTGGAGGGCTGGTGTCCAGCACGGTTTGGAGGTTTCCCTGCTCAGACACACCCACTTAACCTGGCTTTTAACTAATAAGTGTAATCAGGTGTGTTGGAGCAGGTAAATGACCAAACTGTGCTGGACACCGGCCCTCCAGGACTGGAGTTGTGCACCCCTGGAATTGACGTTGAGCAGGATGGAGTGAGAGTCAGGTAACAGGGCAGTGCAGCAAAAGAGTAAAACTAAAGACTCTTCATCTCTCCGCAGCTCTGGTGCACCTTCCATGACAAGTCAGCAGTAAAAGGGGCGTGTCAGAAGACCTTGAGTGACCTGCAGCTGGATTACCTAGACCTTTACCTGATTCACTGGCCAATGGGCTTTCAGGTGACTGGTGACGAACTAACCAGAATAATATAGATAGATTGAACCACTTAAAGGTGCATTGTGTAAGATTTAGTGGCATCTAGTGGCGAGGTTGCAGATTGCAAGCAACTGATTCCCCCTCCCTCACCCCTCCCTTTCCAAGCATGTAGTAGATCCTGCGGTGGTCATCAGCCAAACCAGTGAAAATGTCTTTATATAATGTTATGTTGCTATGTTGCTATAAAATAAAAAATAACTTTTTTTAAATAATATGCAGTTTTTAGCTCATGCAAATAATGAAAAAAGGTGCCTGTAGTTGCAGAAACACCCTACTATGTTTTACCATGTCATCAGATTTTCTGCCGTCTGTCCCTATTTCATTTTGCTTCTTCATGTTTTCTCTTCTCTGACGGTGAGGATTCACCCTCCCTCGCTTTTTCTTGTGCTAAATAATAAGTCTGAACCTCCATTTGTCAAAAATTGTGTTGTCAAACTCCTCACAGCACAAAATGGTCAGCAGTGCCAGCAGCAACCACGGATTCTTCTTCTTTCTAGTGTCTTCCTGCCGGAGCTACAGCGCCACCAAGTTCAAGCTGCCGTTTCAGCATCAAAACACGGAGGGCACAGAGATTTGTCTGTTCTGGGCTACTGTAGAAACATGGCGGCGCAATGTGGCGGCCTCTTTTGGAAGAGAAGCCACTCCCTATGTAGATATGAAGGGCTCATTCTAAGCTAACAAAAACACATTTATATTTACAGCATTTAGCAGATGTTCTTATCCAGAGCGACTTCCAAAAAGTGCTTTGTCTATCTAGAGAAAGTATCTTTGCTAGCTACCGATAGGTTAGAGAGAAGGTCAGTCCTGAGCTCAGATACTGCTGGAATCAGAAAGTCATTATTGACACCCAGAGAAAAAGGAACAGAGTTAAACACAGAGCAGTGCAATACAATACAATACAATACATAAGTGCAGTACAATACATTACAATCAATACTTAACTCAGTGCTCATTTAAGTGCTGTATAAAGAGACGGTCTTCAGTCTGCGTTTGAAGACCACGAGAGACTCTGCTGTTCGGACAGCCAGTGGGAGTTGGTTCCACCACCTGGGCTCCAGAACAGAGAAAAGTCTTGCTGCTTGTCTTCCACGCATCATGAACGATGGCGGGTCGAGCCGAGCTGTACTCGAAGCTCAAAGGGCTCGAGGTACAGTTCGAGTTTTGACCATTGCCATCAAGTAGGGAGGGGCTGGTCTGTTTTTGGCTTTTGTAGGTTTTAAATCTGATGTGTGCAGCTACGGAAAGCCAATGAAGGGAGCGCAACACAAACACAATATTTCATGGTTACTGGTGATTATACACTAATTAACACATGGTTTTTGTTTACTTTATTCCATTTCTGCTAACTAATAGATCCCCCAAAACCTTACACACTGCACCTTTAAATGCTTTAATGCATATTAAACGTTTTTCACCATGATTAACTGTGTGTTCTGTATGACTCTTTGAAGAAACATTTGAAAAATTGTTTTAAATACTGCATCAAAAAGAGTTCTATTATTGTTACAAGTAAAAGATGTATTGTGTTGTATAGATCGTCTTTTGCTAAGAGTGTAGAGCCATACAAAGTGATGTTTTAGCTGGCTGATGCTTCTGTAACACAGTTGTTTTTATTGTAACTGTAATTTCTCAGGCTGGGAAAGAAATGTTCCCTCTGGACAGTGAAGGCTTAACTATCAACGATGACACCCATTTCCTGGATACCTGGGAGGTGAGGAAATGATTACTTATGGCTTATTGTTTGATTTTGCTCTTACAGTTTCTAGGTCAGAATTATTCTCGGTGTTTCTGCTACGTCTCAGTGCACTGATATTGATGTTAAAGGGTATGGAGGAGTTGGTGGACGCTGGGCTGGTCAAGGCCATCGGCATCTCCAACTTCAACCGAGAGCAGATTGAAGCCATCCTGAACAAGCCAGGCCTCAAGTACAAACCTGCCAACCACCAGGTGGGTACTCGTACCTATCACAGGTCCTTAAAGGGAAATTCCACTGATTTGTCAGAAGATCTGCGTACACGGTCATTCAGAGTGGTCTTTTTTGTATTTATATTTTTCCCTCAAGGTCCACTGACGACATTTATGTGGTTTATGTACCAAAAACAATTTTTATTCCTTAAAATTAAACAGGCTGTTTTGTTACAGTACCTTTAAGACTGACAAACAGTATGTAACTGAGCTTTATTCTAATTGGCTGCCCCGTATTGTGCATCATTCTACAAGCAGTCCAGGCTAAAACTGACTGTATTGACTGGGTATGATAGATAGACTTTGCATGATAGAGAAATTTATGGGAACCAGACGTCTGAAGATTTTTGTTTTTAAACAAAATTAAATATAACTTGATCATTGTACACTGTACATAGTTTATAAGGGTGAAGGGGAAAAGATGTGCAAGTACAAAAGCATTTTCCTCATTGTGCTTTTGCTGTTTTTCGAAAGGCAGTAGAAAGCAGAAAGGCCAGTGGCTTTAACCTTGTTACAGCGCACTCTGACTCTTATTTACTGTGACAGATCCTCAGACAAGGGCCATGTTGTACCTAATAAGCAGCCTTTTGCCCACAGCAAGCTTTATAATCCTGTTGCTTCCCTAATGTGCTTTCTCTTGTCTGGAATGGGTGAAACCTTCCAACATAGCCTATGTTCCAGTCTTGTATTAGATTTAAATTTAAAGCAACACTATATAAGTTTTGGGGATTTGGAGTCCTCTCTGGTGGAATTATGTAATTGCACGCAATGTGAAAAAGAACATTTTGTAAAGTCAGTTTTGCTTCAGAGCCTCACAAGTGGATGAATCCGACTTTTGTGAGTACGTTGAAAGAGTATTTGAAGAGAACACGTCTAAGAATGTGAGTGAATTATCTACTACTGTCATCAGATCTTCATCGGTATAATGCCGATTTTTGCTGTGGGTAGGATATTCTGAGGCTAAAACTCCTTACCAAAAAATACTACCAGCATTAAAACTACGAGGCTGAATTTAGCTTCTTTTCCACCTTAAATAGGGCAGCATCTGTGACTAGCTATCACAAACATTAGCAAACGAGACAAAATACTCACCTGTTAGTTCTGTGAAACAGCAAAAATATGTTAATGTTACTCAGCTGTTCAGCGGAAATGGAGAAACCTCTTCATATCAGGCCTTTCAACCCTCCATGAAGCTGAAGTCGGCTTCTTTTTCACTGGCTGCTTGTTCGAATTTCCCCGTTCCACCTTAAATGGTGCAGCATTTCAGAACGTGACTGCTGCACCATTTAAGGTGGAACAGGAAAAGTCAAACAAAAAGCTGGCGAATGTCCTGAGAAAATGTCCTCAGAAAAATGTTACCAGCATTAACAACCTCGTAATTCAGAGGATCCAGCGGTATTCGAGAGAAGAATGTTCACAGGACAGAACGTGTCGGGCTCTGAACATGTTTATTTAACACAGGGGGGCGATAGAGGTGACTTTTCAAAAACCCTATTCATTCTGGCCATAGAGAAACGGAGCTCAGACCCGGAGCTCCTAATATGGGCATAAGAGCATGGCGACTACAAAATAACGACACGACTACAGTGGTCGATGCATAAAGACGTATGATGTGGTCTGGAAAACTCCTGCCAAATCTGTCCTGGTACCTCTGACTTTTAAAAGATTATTTCAGGCTTTACAGGGCGACTCACCGCAGCGCACACTCACCATATTTTAGTGTGTTCTTTTTACTCCATAAGTATTAATGCTTCTGTTTTAGCAAAAGATATTATATAATGCTGCTTTAAACAGTAACACTATATAATAACAGGCGCCTGTAAATAGCAATAATTAACCATTAACACTTACATAAATACAGCACTGCAAATAATAAATGATACAATACATAGTTATAAACATATTGTAATGTCACAACTTCATATTCGGGGTCCAATTAATGCTTATAAATATTTAAAAAATTATGTATTAACAACTAAATGATTAAACAAGCATTGAGGAAAATGTTATCACAGTAGCAAGATAAAACAAGACCTAGACAATCATTAGTTATTAATACTGATTATTATATATATATATTGATTTTATGCATGTACTTAATATTTACAGCCATATATCAGTTATTAGTATACATAACTATATTTATATTAGTATAAATAACTATATCTTTAGAGTAGACTGATCTTTTCATATGTGAGTGCTTTTTGAATGAGACAGTCAAAACAGAGGTCATTTACACATACAGAGTAAAAGAAACAGCCTGTTAAATTATAGGGGATAATAATGGGTTGAAAAATGGTCATGGAAATTTGAATTATGTCTGTTTTTGGTGCATAAAAGCTCACATAGTATAAGAGTACTTTAGGGGAAAATATAAAATAAAACAAAATGTAGAATATTAATGCATATCTAACTAATATATCATTATTAACAGCCATTAACAAATTATTAGATAATGATTAAATTGTTGTTTATTAGGGCCACTTATTATAAAATGTTACCATTTAAATTTTGTGTCTCAGTCTGATGGAAGTGAATCAGCAAATGCTTACCAAAATATTTAAAATAAAATTATAAAATAAATTTGTTTATTTTATTCAGATTGAGTGCCACCCCTACCTGACGCAGGAGAAGCTGATCAACTTCTGTCAGTCTAAGGGGATCACAGTGACTGCGTACAGCCCACTGGGCTCTCCTGATAGACCATGGTAGGTGTTGTTTCTCGTCAGACTGTGATGATGGTTGCTGTGCATTTTTTTCGTTTGGTGTTTTTATTTTATGTAAACAAATGGATAGTTGATGGCCTATAAAAATCAGGGCTGCGTTAACTTAAAGGCCCAGTCCCATTTCTTATTTTTTTACCCCTACCCCTTGTTTTTGAGTGTCACCCAGATTTGAAATCTTCCCTCTGAAATGGGACCCTCAAATAAAAAGAGCATCACTTCATTAACAGCTACCAGCGCTGCTCTGTAGGCGACCCTGCCAGTCTGCAGTGACAGCAGAGGAGGGTAAAGTTCAGCTCTTCACTGCTGGGCTTTAGTTACATTTAGGGAATCATATGCTTTTAAAGAGGGGGGCAATTATTTATTATCACCCACCCCTAATTCTTCAGTGATATGAAGCTGAAGTCAGATATTCACCAGATTCTTGTTTTCCATTTCTAACAACCTACTGAACAAGCTGCCGCTCGTATTCAGTCAGTGACATATCTAGAACTTCCAGAAGAAAAATTAATTAAAAATTATAGACATGTAGTTTCCAGACAACATTAGACCTTCTGAAGGCCCTGAGGATTCCTGACTAAACTGCCCAGAGCAGGTTAGTTGGGCAGCAATCCACCATCATGAGCAAATCCAGAGTTAGACAGAACTTTAAAGTTTAAGGTTGCTTGGCTAAGCAATAAATTCTGCTTACGAGGAAGTGAAATTGCACAGAACAGTCCTAAAACATGAAACAGTTTAAGCAACAGCGGCTGCAGGGACGGCTTTGATCACCTGAAAAAAAAAAGTGATTTTGACTGACTGTTTTCTCGTACTTTTTAATTTTTAATTGATATACATTCACCATTTGTAGAAATTCGCTGTCAGGACTAAGATGACGCTGCTGAAAAGTGAACAGAGAGCCACGTTTAGTGCGCGGTGAAGTTTAATTTTTATATAGTCAGATACTGTTTTCTCAGTATCTTTCAAACACACACACACATCCTCTAAACCACTTATCCTTCTGGGTCGCGGTGGGGCGCTGGAGCCTATCCCAGCTGTCATCGGGCAGAAGGCAGGATACACCCTGGACAGGTCGCCAGTCCATCGCAGGGCAATCTTTCAAACAGTAGGAGAAAAAAAGGGGAAAATTATAATTGTTACAATCCAAGACAGTCAGCTTCCTTTTCAGTTTCCATCTGAAGCTGATATATAACACCTTTATTTCTGTGGACAGTAGCTGCTATAAGAGATAAACTATTGTCAACACATTATGCTGCAAATGGTGATCATCGGGGTCCAAGCACTATGCGCTATAATGGAGCTGGCCTGTTTGTATTAGCTGTGGGGTCTCAAAAGGAGATGTCTAATTTTGTACACGTTGATTTGTTGATCTTGGTATCAGAAACAGATTTTCAATAAATAAACTGTACGACTTGTAATTCTATAGTTGTTGAACTCAATAGACTAAATAATTCCACTGCAGCTACCTCTGTGTTGTAGTCTGTTGTAGTGTAATGTTAAATCCATTTTCTAAATTTCTGCATAATTAGAGAGTTAAGATGTGAACATTTTACAGTCATGGGCTGGAGGTTAGGGAACCAGCCCTGTGACCGGAAACCAGCCCAGAGGTTAGGGAACCAGCCCTGCGACGGTTCGATCCCCTAAGCCGACAGTACGTGACTGAAGTGCCCTTGAGCAGGACATCTAACCTCTAACTGCTCCCCAGGTGCCGTGGATAGGGCTGCCCACCGCTCCGGGCAAGTGTCTCACTGCCCCCTAGTGTATGTGTATTCACTAGTGCATATGTGGTGTTTCAGTTACTAATAAGGGTCACTTAATTTAAAGTCCTTCAGAATGGTTTGATGTGAAATGTGCTAAGGTAAAGAAACTTAGCAACTAAGATTTCTTTACAGTGGTGGTGATAGGAACCAGACGTCCAAGGTGTTAAATGCCTCTAAAAGCTCCCTCAAAGAACTTTATCACATGAAGTGGTTAGAAATGCATTGCTTAATTCATGAGACTTTGTTTTTTATGATAATTTTACAATAATGTTACAATTAACATGAGATAATCCATAAAGCAGAAAAAGACAATGGAAACTACTACAAATGCGTGAGAAACTAGAAACGGGAACCAGAAAACAGGGAACAGAATCACAGATTTGCCAGTGCATGACGTTTCGAAAGGACAATAACACAACAGTCACTGTTTACAGACATGAAGATGATCTGACAACAAGACACAGGTGAAAAGAATGATGTAGGGGAGGAGCTAGAACAGAGCCAGAAAGTTCTAGAACAACAATGCTCGAGGCCAGATCAGGATTTAAATAAATGAGTTGTTGCATTCTTTGTGATTTAAACTTAAATAAATTAAATTTGACTTAAAAAATTAAATCTAACATCAAAACTGAAATGTACTACTAGTAGGAATTATAATTTAGAATTTGAGAATTTTTTAGAATTTTTGTTTTTACCTGCTATCTCATAGCCTCATAACACACCTATTTGTTTTGTATTTAATTAGCCATAGATTTTATCATCCACTTTTGTAACAGAACTATAGATCTCACTGTAAAAGGCTCAGATGAAGAGAGAATTAATGTTGGTCATCTACGTTTCCCACATCAGGGCCAAACCAGAGGACCCTTCGTTGCTGGAGGAGCCAGACATCAAGGCCATTGCCCAGAAGTACAATAAGACCACTGCTCAGGTAAGGAGACTGCAAACAACACTGCACTGCAGTAACGCTGACGTGGTGGTGGTGTGTTGGTGTGTGTTGTGCTTGTCTGAGTGGATCAGACACAGCAGTGCTGCTGGAGTTTGGACCTCAGTGTCACTGCTGGACTGAGAATAGTCCACCAACCAAAAACATCCAGCCAACAGCGTCCTGTGGGCAGCGTCCTGTGACCACTGATGAAGGACTAGAGGATGACCAACACAAACTGTGCAGCAGCAGATGAGCTATCGTCTCTGACTTTACATCTACAAGGTGGACCGACAAGGTAGGAGTGTCTAATAGAGTGGACATTGAGTGGACACAGTGTTTAAAAACTCCAGCAGCACTGCTGTGTCTGATCCACTCGTACCAGCACAACATACACTAACACACCACCACCACGTCAGTTTTACTGCAGTGCTGAGAATGATCCACCACCCAAATAGTACCTGCTCTGTGAGGGTCCATGGGGGTCCTGACCACTGAAGAACAGGGTAAAAGGGGGCTAACAAAGTATCAGAGAAACAGATGGACTACAGTCTGTAACTGTAGAACTACAAAGTGCACCTATATAGTAAGTGGAGCTGATAAAATGGACAATGAGTGTAGAAACAAGGAGGTGGTCAGAATGTTATGTCTGATCGGTGAACCACAGATATTTTACATCTAGGACAGTTTCCAGTAGTGCTAGAGGGGGCGACAAAGTCCAAGGCACACAGATTCTGAGTTTTACACATAAAAAAAATGATGAATTGATGTTAAAAAAGAGAGGCACATTTTGGAAATGTGCACATTAACAGTAACGCTGTCTCTCACATCAGAGGTCATGGTTGTTATTGGTTTGTTTGCTTCTTTTAATGGTCAGAGCTCTGAGCTAAAGCAGAACCTTGACCTCCATCACACACAGCACCTGAGTTTCAGCAGAGTGAGCTGATACCCATTGTGTCTGCCTTTGAGTTGTACTGGTTAAAGAAAAATGATAATTGCTATTACTACTTGATAAATATTGTTTGTGTTAAACAGAAAAGTGCAATCAGAGTGAAAGTTTGAGTGTGTTAATGACTGTATGCACATTTTCTATGGGAGGCAAATCCGGCCAAAAATCGAAATTAAAATTAAAACAATAAAATGTAAACGCAAACCTCTTTTTGCCATTTCTTTTTCCAAACATGTGCGCAAATATTCTGCCAAAATGAAAATGAAATACCTACATTTGCAATTTCATTTTTCACATAAGCCCGAGCCATTTGTGACAAAAATAAAAATAAATTTAAAACAGCTGTTTGTAATTTCATGTTAGTCGTTATTCTGGTATTTCATGGGCGTATCTAAAATGGAAAAGCTAATAAAGAAAAGAAAATACAAGCTTCACTTTGGCTTTTCTTCATGAAATGCGTAATACGCGTCAAAACTAAAATCAAATTGCAATGTTTAAGTTCTTATTTCTTTTTCACAGCAATCGGCTTCATATCCAACAAAATGAAAATGCAAAATGGATAAATCAACAGCAAAGTGACAGTTTGTGATTCAGTTTTCGGCGTCGACGCGCTTTAAGTGTCAGAATGAAAAGGCAAATGCAATTCAACATCAGCGCCACCTGCTGGTGATGTACCTTTCATTTCCCACTTTGCTTTTCCATTTTCAAATGGACCAACATGCAAATATATGTTAATTAGCACTAGGCGGGGCTACGGGGTACATTTTAGGACATCCTCAGACCTCAGAGTCAGAACAGCATCGTTCCTCAAGCTAAACGTCTTTGAGTCTCGGGAAAACCACCATCAGGTCTCAGATCTGGTAAAACTGAACATCAGACCAAACGCCGTCAGACCAAACGGCCTCAGAAAAAAGATATCGGACCAAACGCAAGTCTGGTCAAGCAAATATCTATAGATCCAAACCAGAAACCAGCATGAGGCCCACTGGCAGTGTAACATGACCTCACACACCCTGACTGTTCCTAATAAAGGGGAACTCCACCGATTTCCCCAATTTTCTGAATAATTAAACAATTAAGATGTAAACAGAGTCGTTCAGACTGGTTTGGTGTGAAACGCTCTGTTCTAGAGAAACGTACAATCAGAACTGTTCACAGTGGTGGTGATAGGAACCAGACGTCCACCTCTAAAAGCTCCCTCACAGAAAGTTACTCCCTGATGACTGAGATATTTTTTAGAGAAGCTTTTTGGCCTTTTCTGATTTTCCATTATTCTGTTGTCATCAGAAGACTCGTGTAGGTTCGCTGGTGTTTTTGGATGGTAAATAAAATGGCAATATTTGTACTGTAGTGATGGTGACGCCTGGTTCCTATCACCACCACTGTATCATTTTGTAGAGTCACAAACATTCCATTGTTCAAGTGAGAATAAAAATGTGATTTTCTACAATCAACCATTTCACAGGAAAGCAATGGTGGAAATAAACTAGGCCAAAGTCCTCTGCTGCTGAAAGCTTCAGTGTGCTTTGCATTTCAAGTGGGCTAAAGTGGGATTTAAAATGTCCTTTTTTTTGTTCCACGTAAAACGCCTCGCAGGTCCTCATACGCTTCCAAATCCAGAGAAACGTCGTTGTGATACCCAAGTCTGTCACTCCCTCACGCATCCAGGACAACTTTCAAGTAAGCTCATCTCCCAGAACAGTAAAGTTCCAGAAGTCTTGGATCTCTTAATGCTGAATAGTTCAAACTCATTATTACTTTATTTATTCATGTCCAAAGGTCTTTGACTTCAACCTGACTGATGATGAGATGAAGACCATTCTAGGCTTCAACAGGAACTTCAGGGTTTGTCCCATGCAGTGGTGAGTTTGTTATTCAGTGCACAATATCAAACTCAAGACATATATACAGCACGACCACAAGTATATGGACATCTGAACATCCACCCTGTCTGAGCTTCCTGAACATCCCACTCCAAAATCATGGTCATTAATATGGAGTTGCCTTGGCTGCAGTAACAGCCTGTGATGTTGGATTATTAGTTCTAGGTCACAAAGGCCACTCCCACTCATCCCAAAGGGTTGGCATCCTATCATACACCGTGACTGACCGTGGCCCTGTAACAAGCTTACTCTGCAGTTCTATTCTGTGAACTTGTGTGGCCTACCACACTGAGCTGTTGCTGCTTCTGTACATTTCCACTTAACAATAACCGCAATTACAGTGAGTGGAAACAAGTATTCAGATACTTTTGCTGTTATTTAATATACTTCTAATGCAAATATCCAATTCACATTTACACACACAATGTATTTGGACTTTATATTAATACATATGAGCAAAAAATTTGTATTCAGAAGCAAAAACAAACATAGATTTAGAACATAAGTGTGTGTATGTGTGTGTGTGTGTGTGTGTGTGTGTGTGTGTGTGTGTGTGTGTATGTGTGTATATATATATATATATATATATATATATACACACACACACATACACACACACACACACACACACATACAAAATGTCTTACACGCTTCAAATGTCTGTGTTTCAGTCAGAAGTTGCGTCAAACCCAGGCTGAATCCCAAACAGCTCCATACTCCCTAGCTAATTAGTGAGCTGTGTAACATTAAATTTAGAAATTTTAGCTTCTGGTGTCAAATAATGCACTGCCTGTCGAGTATGAATGTAGATGAATCCCAAATGACCGTTTTTAGCTATATTTTGCACTGTTGTTCTGCAGGAGTCAGTATTTAAATTCCTACGTAGTGCACTATGTAGGGAGCAGGGAGCCATTTGAGATTCAGCCCCAGTGTGAGAAAAGTGGCGCCGTCAGACTGGCAGAGACTCGCGGTGGTAATTTGGTGACCAAAAGTTCTTATAAACTGATAGTTTTTGCATTAAACAGTGCTGTGTTATCATATGTTCACTGTTATATGAAAAAAGTTTTAAAAATCATGAAATGTCTGCAGTTTACAGTGATTGGCGACCGGACGTTCTTCTCCTCATTCATTCAGCGGTCAATGGTTGCTTAGCAACATTACCGTACTCTAAAGGAACTTCATTTCTAGGCGGAATACTTGTTTATGTCGGTTGTTATTAATAACAACTTAAATAATAATCTAAAACATTGTTTGAATATATTTTGTGTTGGCCGCCGTTTTTGTTAAAGCAATAAGCCACTCGAGGCAGTGGGTTACTGCGATTTTATCACGGGGAAGGGAGTTTAGGTGCTCTGCTTCACGTCGTGCCAAAGAACACCTTCCCCGTGATAAATCCGCAGTAACCCACGGCCTCTCGTGGCTTATTGCTTTAATATACCAACGCTCTGCTGACTCAATAACTGCAGAGTTCCAAACCTCCTCTGGTTTTAACTTCAGCACAAAAATTGAGCTTCTTGGCATGAGTTTCTTGGCTGAGCAGCTCCATGCAAGCCTCACATCACCAAGCACAATACTTTACAGCACTCCATCCAGGCGTCTACACCCCACACTAAACTCCTCTGATAAACAAGAAGCTCAGAGATGAGTGTCTAAAATTTACCCACCAGCATTTAGACAAATCAGAACTGCTTCGGAACAGTGTTCTCTGATCAGACGCAACATAAACAGAAGTTAGGCAGTAATTCAGCTCATCGTGTTTGGAGAAAGAAGGGCTGAGTGTTTGAGCTATCAGAGGCACCCTCGTAACTTTGGGGAGCTGACGACTGTTTGCTGAGAGGAATGGGCCAAAACTGAACAACAGCGCTGCAAAAAGCTGATTACTTTTTACTGTAGACGTCTCAAAGCTGTAATTGTAAACAGCTTTGCAAAAGAATTTGTAATGTCTGAATACTTTTTTCACTATCAGTGCTTTTAAAATATTTTTAAACATCTTTGTTTTTGCTGATGAATACATAACTTGTGCTCATATTTATGAGTACAAAGTCAGAATACATTGTGTGTGAATTTGAAGTGGAAATATGCAGTGGAAATACAGGGTGATTCAAAAAGATTCATCTGATGATTTAAATTGATTTATTTTACTTGTAAATCATTACAGAACAATGCAGTAAACTGTAAATAGTTTAAGTGAGAATAAAGTTTATTATGTAATTGTGCTCAGTATGAGCTCCTCCAGCTGTACGGACAACATCAGCCATAGTCAAACTCAATTGAGCATGTCGGGTGTCACTGCACTCACAGCTCTTTCACTGCGATTTCGAAGATCATCCAGTGTTGTTGGGAGTGGTTCCTCGGCGCCTCACAGTTGTAAAAATATGGCACTTGAAATCAGATGAATCTTTTTGAGTCACCCTGTATATTAAATTACAAAAACTGGTTTTGAATGCCTGCCCTGCGATGGACGGGCGACTTACCACTGTGGGGCTGAACCTACTAAATAGAAGGGGTGTCCACATACTTTTGGCCATGTAGTGCCTCCACAAGTTGGACCCTTAAGTAATTATTCAAGGACAATTAAAGTAAGGATTCAGATTTTTCTCCTGGTTAATAATGTTTTTATTGTGTTTCCTCTGCAGGGGTGTGAAGCACAGAGACTATCCATTTAATGCTGAGTATTAAAAGGGAAGAGGTCTCGTTCAAGATGCTGCCTAAAAGCTTCAACTCCAGTTCTTTCTGATTTCTTTACATTTTCCCCCAATCTGTGGTTTTCGTGGAGATCTGGCAGAGCAAAGGGCGTTTACTCTTCCGGTGGTCTGTGATGATATTTCAGTGGTTTTGATTTTGGAAGAATAAAAGAGGTTTTTGAAAGTTCTCTATGTCTGCATGGAGAAAATATATGTTTACGTAAAGTAAGATCACCAGTGGCCACTCGGTCACATTTGTACTCCCATACACTCCCATACAGAAAGCTTATAGTTCTAGAATTTGTAGTTACTGAATTTATTTGATATTCAGGTTGAAACTCATGTCATAACCCCACTCCCATGAAAAAGAGAGAGTTTACTTCCTGATGTTCCTCTATAAAATCTACCAAAGAAATCCCATTGTTTTACTGTTGTATAAGTTTGGGCGCCCCTGAACAAATTCCATGTTGTTGTTGATTTTCTAAGTGAAGATAACCTCGTCCTCCACAGAGAACACACTTTTGCACATTTTAGTACAGAATTACTGATTATTTGCTGAAGTTCAAATAAAAACATAAAATACACAACGTGTAACTTTTGAACAGGCCACAGTTTTGTTTTTTTTTTATGTTCAGTTCTGCAGATAAACTAATTGTGCACTAAAATGTGCAGAAGTGTGTTCTCTGTGGAGGATGCACTTTCTTTTCACTTAAGAAATCAATAAAACATGGAATTCGTCTAGGGGCGCCCAAACTTTTGCAAACGACTGTAGATACACTATATTGCCAAAAGTATTCGCTCATCTGCCGTCACACGCTGCGATGGACTGGCGACCTGTCCAGGGTGTATCCTGCCTTCCGCCCAATGACAGCTGGGATAGGCTCCAGCACCCCACCGCGACCCAGAAGGATAAGCGGTTTAGATGATGTGTGTGTGTGTGTGTGTGCGCCTTCTCACGCATATGAACTTGAGTGACGTCCCATTCTTAATCCATAGGGTTTAATATGATGTCGGCCCACCCTTTGCAGCTATAACAGCTTCAACTCAGCTGGGAAGGCTTTCCACACGGTTTAGGAGTGTTTATGGGAATTTTTGACCATTCTTCCAGAAGCGCATTTGTGAGGTCAGACACTGATGTTGGACGAGAAGACCTGGCTCACAGTCTCCGCTCTCATTCATCCCAAACGTGTTCTATTGGGTTGAGGTCAGGACTCTGTGCAGGCCAGTCAAGTTCTTCCACACCAAACTCGCTCATCGTCTTTATGGAACAGGAAGGAGCCGTCCCCAAACTGTTCCCACAAAGTTGGGAGTGTGAAATTGTCCAGAATCTCTTGGTGCTGAAGCATTAAGAGTTCCTTTCACTGGAACTAAGGGGCCGAGCCCAACTCCTGAAAAACAACCCCACACCATAATCCCCCCTCCACCAAACTTTACACTTGGCACAATGCAGTCAGACAAGTGCCGTTCTCCTGGCAACCGCCAAACCCAGACTCGTCCGTCGGATTGCCAGATGGAGAAGCGTGATTGGTCACTCCAGAGAACACGTCTCCACTACTCCAGAGTCCAGTGGCGGCGCTTTACACCACTGCATTCAACGCTTTGCATTGCGCTTGGTGATGTAAGGCTTGGATGCAGCTGCTCGGCCATGGAAACCCATTCCATGAAGCTCTCTACACTGTTCTTGAGCTGATCTGAAGGCCACATGAAGTTTGGAGGTCTGTGGCGATTGACTCTGCAGAAAGTTGGTGACCTCTGCGCACTATGCGCCTCAGCATCCGCTGACCCCGCTCTGTCATTTTACGTGGCCGACCACTTCGTGGCTGAGTCGCTGTCGTTCCCAATCGCTTCCACTTTGTTATGATACCACTGACAGTTGACTGTGGAATATTTAGTAGCGAGGAAATTTCACGACCTTGTTGCACAGGTGGCATCCTGTCACGGTACCACACTGGAGTTCACTGAGCTCCTGAGAGCGACCCATTCTTTCACTAATGTCTGTAGAAGCAGTCTGCAGGCCTTGGAGCTTGGTTTTATAAACCTGTGGCCATGGAAGTGACTGGAACACTTGAATTCAATGACTTGGATGGGTGAGCAAATACTTTTGGCAATATAGTGCATAACTGAGAAAAGGTATTTGGAGGGAAAAATGTTGTTCCTTTAAAAAGGAAATGAGGTTGTCAGACAGATGAAGTGATCTGCCCTTTTCATGCATCCTCTCTCTGACAAAACACAGAAAAAAATGAAAATAGTTTATGTTACCAAGAGACACCAGAACAGATCAAAACAAGTGCAGAAAAGTACAAATCAAAGTGTTTCTCACTGAATCAAATGAGTTACTGCTAAGAAAGTTGTTACTGAATAAGTTACTGAGGTTCTTTAGAGTGGATATGGACGTTATTTCTCCAGGCTGTTGTGCTCCATACTTTGTTTCCAATTAACGAAGCACTTACGAATAAAGAGGTTACCCTTCAAATGAATATGTGTGAAATACGGCTACACAGGAATGTGTATTTGAACATTTGCATTCTTGGCAATATGTTGTCTGTTTTGGCTTTGTTTGAACACTCCCTGTTTTCTGGAATGATTCAGCTCTTCCAGCTTTGCAAACTGTGAAAAACTCCTCTGAGTTCTTGGCTATAAAATAAAATTAGTTTTATATAATATTCAAAATGAAGCCAATGCCTCAATCAGTTTCTGCCGTTTATTCTTCAGTGTGAAAATGTCGTGTTACTCATGAAACGACTTTGACGAGCTCACCAACTCATAAAAACCGTGTTTGAATGCAAACTGTGTCGTTACACAGTTATGTTTTAACCTCTGCTCATTTAAAGGGCATAACACTTTATTTATTTGTTTGTTTATTTTTTTGTTTGATGGATGGATGGATGGACTGTAGTATTGTAAAGTATTGTTACTTGAGTAAAATAATGACATGTTGAAGTAAAAGTACCTTCCTAAAAATCAACTTGAATAAAAGTACAGAAGTGTCAGGACAAAACTTCAGTACTGAGTAACGTCTAGAACTGCAGTGGAACCTCTCAGTAAATTCAGCATCTTTCGGCTCCGGAACTGAAGACTGTACGGCTCTGTTCTTTTTAGGAATGAATTGCTGAAGCTCCAAAAGTGAGAAATGTGATCAGTCACAAAGCAGTACAGATGTTGTTACCAACAAAACTATGAAATAAAACACATAAAAATAACTAAATATGAATGAAAAAGTAATTGAGTAAAAATTCTATACCTTTACTCACTAATCTACTTGAGTAGAAGTAGAAGTAAAAGTATTATGATGTGAAAATACTCAGGAGAGCACAAATCCATCAGTGTTCTACTTAAATACATGAACTGAGTAAAAATAACTAGTTACTACCGTCGTCTCATTTCATGTAAGCATTGTTGAAATTCAATTGTAGCTAATATGTAAAAAAGCCTGTTTTGAATTTGTTTTATTTGATGTCAGCTCATTTACATATATCCTATTCAGCTTAAAGCACTTCAGCCCCGCCCATTCACACTGACATTATCAAGACTAAATCAGATTCATAACTCACTCTTTAAGGTACAGTAATGAACACAGCCTGTTTCAGTCTGAGTCATGAAGAGAGGTTTGAAAAAGGTCATGTAGAAATGAATTATGACTTTTAATTTGTTTTTGGTACGTAAACTCTTATAAACGTCAAAGGTGCATGTCAGGGGGAGAGAAAACAACCAAAAAATTAGGATAAGGCCCCTTTACAACCTTTAATATTTAAAGGGTTTCATTCCAAAATGCTGTATATTAAAAACAAGTTTTTAAAAAGATTAACAGCTGGTGAATAATGAAAAACACATTTTTATTTCTCTAATAAAGATGGTATTAATCATTATATGGCATTTAAATTTCTCATATGTGTAAAAGCCACTTCCACATCATATATATTTAAAAATAAAGTAACACGGTTGTTTAAAAGTGGTCTATAATGTGAATAAATGAAACCCTTCAGGCATGACAGTGTTATTATTCAGTGAGTGTAGTGTCTCCACCACAACACAGTTAAGCAAGGACAGTTTCTGGGGTCTGTATTCAAAAATAGTAATAAATGTGCTTATAACTCTTTCTAACCTGGTAACAATACTGTGTAAGCATACTTATAAACTCTTATAATGCCTCATAAGGCTGTAATGATGTACTATAATGAGTTCTTTGTTGACTTGTAAACATGTAGTAACATGTCACTATCCATTATAATGCATTTATACAGACAATGAAGTGGACATAATAATATAGCACCTATAATACTTATTAACATTTAACTTATTAACAGTGTGCACTATAATATATACTGTATATCTTTAATTATTGCAAGTTCAGCTGCGATAGCTTGAAAGGTAAATTGGGTCACTTACTTGAGGCACTCAGTGATGCTTTTTAAATGTTTATAATGTTTTTAGAATTGTTAATAAGTATTATAAGTGCTTTATAATTATGCATAACTCATCCAATTAAAAGGCATTAAAATTGGATAGTGTCACTAGTGTTACTACTTGTTTATAAGTCACACACAAACACACACCCACACACACACTTTCCTAAACCGCTTATCCTACTGGGTCACGGGGGGTGCACAGTAGCATAAGCCCCAGCTGGGAGCCTATCCTAGCTGTCATTGGGCGTAAAGCAGGACACACCAGTTCATCGCATGGCATGTTTATAAGTCACTAAAGAATTAATTATAGAGCCTTATGAAGCATTATAAAGAGTTTATAAATATGATTAATGATACATTGTTACCAATGTTACAAAGCATCACAATACAGGCATCATAGAAAATGTTACCAAAATGATTTCCTGGTTTACATGATGTTTTCACTTGACTGTGGAACAGAAGGAACGTCCAGGCTGTGCAGCTGAGGGGCTCAGTACTCTGCGTTCAGTGGGTAGTCCTTGTGCTTAGAAGCCCTAAATGAAAGGATAAGAGAACCAGTGAGTTTCAAACAGATCAAAAAAGAAACAAAAACACCTACTCTGCTCTCCTTATCAGTACTCGTCTCTAATGCTGGCTCAAATGACATTTTACAGGCTCTGAATGCTCGTCGATATTTTCTAAATGAGTACTTAAAGACTGGTTCTCAAAATCACCCTTAAAAACAGTAATATTAGAAGTATTTTTAGTTCTGACGGAACAGATACGCTTCCATTTTAATCAGTGTTTCAGTCACACCGGCTGCACCAGACATGAATCTCACCTCCATGAAAACACGGATTCTTTCAACCAGTGATGTTTGGTTCACTTGTGTGTGACTGAGGCATAACCTCCCTAGAGATCCAGTCAAATACCCACTGCCACCTTCTACAGCGTTTTAAACTAGATTTAAAATAGTATTTACTAAAATGTGCTGATGCTGGTGTGGTGGTTTCAGAGCAGCTCCTGTGCTGTACTAACACTGTGTGCAGGACAGTCTTCTATGATACAGCTGTAAAACTTCTCTGATTGTGATTTTGTCACAATAAACACATCTACTGTTTGTGGTCTTATAAAACTGTTTAATTAGAAAAGAAAAGAGCTGATATTCCCGCTAGAAGTGGGTACATGACTGAGCTGGAGATAGAGTGGATTGGATGCACGGCAGAGTTTAAATCTATTACTATACGTACATATTTGAGATAGTTCATCACATTTTTCACTGAGCATTTTTCTTATCGCCTGATACGCCGCCGTTCAGAAATGACATAAAAGACTATTTTATTAAAATGACTACATACACTGATCAGCCATAACATTATGACCGTCTCCTTGTTTCTGCGCTCATTGTCCATTTTATCAGCTCCACTTACTATATAGGTGCACTTTGTAGTTCTACAATTACAGACTGTAGTCCAACTGTGCATCTGATCCACTCAGACCAGCACAACACACACTAACACACCACCACCATGTCAGTGTTACTGCAGTGCTGAGAATGATCCACCACCCAAATAGTGCCTGCTCTGTGAGGGTCCATGGGGGTCCTGACCACTGAAGAACAGGGTAAAAGGGGGCTAACAAGGTATGCAGGGAAACAGATGGACTACAGTACGACCCTCTACTGCCAGTGCTTGTCTCTCGACACTGCATGACTGTGTGCTTTATTTTATCCACCTGTTAGCAATGGGTATGGCTGAAATACCTGAACTCAATAATTAGGAGGGATGTCCTAATACTTTTGTCCATATAGTGTGTATACTAAGATAAAGACTACTTGTCTCAGCATTGCTTTGACTCACCAGTCCATTGGAAAAACTCTCCAGTTCCTGTTGAAGCTCAGAATGGTGTTCATATCTTCCTTACTCAGCTTAAAATCAAAGACCTGTATAAAAACACAATATTCACTGCCTGATTTTTTATATGAACAATTACATGCAGTAGCTCAGAGTATACAGTGCAGTACAATCACCTGGAAATTTTCTTTGATTCTCCCTGGATTGGAGGATTTGGGAATAACTGCAACATTCCTCTCAATGTGGAACCGGATTAGGATCTGGTGATAAAGTTCTCAGATTAGCAAGTCATGTGGTCAGAGGCGAGATGGTGATACGACCTTCAGAGTATGTAACGTAAACTGTGTGTGTTTGAGAGACTTTGCCTGAGCTCCTTTTGAAAGCTGATGAAGGACATTGCTTACGGTTACTTCCGTTCAAAAATGACATTCAATCTGAACTTAAAATGAGTGCATGCACACGCGCACTACACCGACAGCTGGTTTGAGGTTAATCAAAGCTATAAAATAAACCACAAAATAAACAACACAAAACACAGCTAGTGTCATACACTGGAATAATATGGTATTTAAAATGTGTTATTTTAGGAAAATAATCACAATCACATCATTCTACCATCCTAAAAAACTAATGCTAACCGTACACTAGAAGACTTTGAAAGACTAAAGTCTGACACTCTCTCACTTCCAGTTTTTAGTCACAGACTATGATTCTGCAAAGACTAGAAATCTTGCAGTGTCACTATTTGCAAGACTGCAACTAGATTACACATCAACACAACATGCAGCGATTCAGCATTGGTGATTGGGTGTTATGAACTAAACCATAAAAAACAAACAAAATAAGAAACCAGTGTAACAGGAAGCAAAAAAAAATGCGTCTTCAATAAGCAGTTCTTAAAGTCCTCCATTTCCTTACAGTAGTCACACACTCAGTGAACCTGAAATATTAAACAGTTTACATTGTTAAGTCAATATGATTATTGGTTTAAAATAGAGCAGATTTAATTTTTTACAGAGATTTCAGGCTCTCACGCATGCATTCTCTCTCTCTCTCTCACGCTGAGAGTATGCGCTTGCCTGCTCGCCCTCTCTCGCTCCCCGGTGCGTCACTATTTGCATGATCCAAGACTTAAAACCTACGATAATATTAAACACGGTTTTGACGAGAAAAAGATTGAGTTAATCCTCTATTGCATGAATTATTACTTAAACATGATAGAAAATGTTTAATGTGTTTTAGTTATTTAAAATTGCTTAAAACATGAAAATATTATTATTATTTTTTTTTAAGCTGGATATTGGGTAAATTGTTGCCATATGGCAACAATGCGCAATTGAACCATAGCACCATAAAATCTAAAAAAAGCACCATAAAATCTAATTTTTCTCTAAAAATATTTTATTGAAAACAAGACCAAACAAATCCAAAAACAAATACGACCCAATAGTTACAAATATTGGAAATTAATACAATTTCAGTATTTGGAATGTATGGTAATAACAACACCATAATAAAAATTCCTGGTCATGTGATGTCATCAAGGACTTGTACTTTCAAAGTAAAAGACCCTTTTTCCACAATAAATAGGAAAACACAAATCTTATATTACTGCTTTTTAGGAAAATTGAGATAAAGTAATTGTTGCCATATGGCAACACCATGCAATAGAGGGTTAAGACAGCCACCCTGACCACCTCACACTAAATGATCGAGATGACGTGAGCGCGACGCAACTCCAGCAAGACTCTCATTATTTAATTCCGACACTGGAAATTTGTCTGCGACAGTGAAATCGCTTGAAAAGTCGTTTGGTATAAGGCCGGCATAAGACATTTTGTTTATCCTTTGCAGTGTCATAATTTTAACACTATAGAGCAGAGGTCACTAATAGGTGGACCGCGGTCCGAGTCCTGACCCAGACGCTGTCCTATGCAGACCTGGACCTATAACTGATAAACTATGGAGAATTATTTAATTTGGACGGGGTGGTCCTGTGTTAATCGGCGTAACATTTCTAGCCTTTATGGTACCGATTTAGCGGCCCGGGAGACTCGCAGACCAATCGCATGCATTGTAAATATCACACGTGACGCTACTCAGCCAATCAGATCTGTGCATTACGATGAGCACTGAGACTCGAGTGAGTGACGCACACACAGGGGAGGGATGAGGCAAGAAACAGCAGTCGGAGAAGAAAGTGAGTCAGAGGGAAGTTATTTCACATGTTGTGATCTGAAAACAGAAAACTGACAATTAATGTTGTTGAAATATGACTGAATTGGACTTTATTTGGTTTGATATTCAGTTGTTGACTGTATAAGATGTTGATATACCTACTAGGCTACTTCAGTAAACAGTATATGGCTCTGAATCATAATGCAGGTTAGACATTATGATGTTCTGGACCTTTGCTTGAGGAAATTTTCTCTAACTGGGCCTTATTGAATTTTAATTAAATACCCCTGCTATAGAGTTTGGTCAGTAGGGGGAGCAGCACGCTCATTGCCTGACTTCAGACTCCTATGAGCACAGCGGTTGGCTCATAAGCCGCTAAATACTATCATTTTGTTGGCTCCCTACTGAAACATCTGCATGAGTTAGGGCGTTTCATGTAAATGATATGTAAATGAGGTGCTGGTAGGCTGGCGCTTGATTTCACGCACTGAAGCTGATGCATTATTTGCGCTCAAATCTCTGCTTGGTTCCACGTCATATAAAGGTTTCATGAATCAGACGCAAATTAATATGCATGCCATTAATGGTCAAATCTGCACTCTTTTAATGAAACTTTGATGAATAAGTGCCACTGAATCCAAGAAGAAAAATTGGATCCCAAATAAATTATATAGAAACATATATATATATATACACACACACACACACACACACACACACACACACAGGTACCTGTGCTGTTGTTTTATTATATTTGTCGGCTATGGCTCTGATCTGTGGGTCCTTCAGGAGGGACAGTTCATCTTCATTCGCCCTGTAAAAGCAGAGCACTCAGCAGAGTTAGGATGCAGGCTGAGATGGGTTCACTTCAGTTCTGCAGTTGTTGATGATTTAAAGATGACAATACCAGTTTTTGTTTTCTGATACTCAGGGTTTCATTTAAGGTGGGATGCAAAGGGAAAAAACACCCCCCCATCTTCTAAAACCACCATCCTTTTATCCATCCATATGTAAGATTTACACACTGCAGGAGTTCTTTGTGTAAAACATCACGTAAATAATATCAGAATCATGTAAATAATAAAATGTGCTTTTATTTTTTCATTGCTGACACTGTGAGGGTTGCCAGGTTTGCGGTTTTCCTGCCAAAATGGGCTAGTTCAAAAATTCAATTCACAGGAGAAAATTGAAGTTTCAGCTTCAGGTTGACGGCTGGAGATTATTGCTGAACCTGGCAACCCTGCACCGCTGTAGAAAACGATGCAGATACTGCAAGAGTTGCAGGCATCCTAGTGGCTTTTTCCAGCAGTATTTTTTATTAATATAAACAAATAAAATAGTGTAATGAAAAATATCATTATTGAAGGCTGAACTGATTGACCTATAAAAAAAAAAGACTGAAATAGCATTTCACAGCTACTGTGAAAGAGGTTAAATAAGTTAAGAGCTCAGTCAGTTTGGCCATGAATTTTAATATTTAATTTTTTAACATTTCTAATCAAGAATTTTTACAAAATTATATTAAATCTTAATTTAATTTTGAATTAAAATACTTTATTAAAATATTTAATCGTATTTAATTATTACTCCAGAATGAGATTTTCTAAGCTTACGCAGTGATTTATTACTGCCAGCAGTGTTGCTGATGTTACGCTCATGTGCAAAATCACTACTCAAAACAGTTCTGAAGGCAGCGCTACCCTGAGGCAGAACAAACGTAATTGGCTCAGAGAACAACCAATTAAAATAACCAATAGGTGGGGCTTATCTTTAGAAACATCTCCAGAGCCGGTTTATGAGGAGCCTGGCCACTTCCTATTTCCCCCGTTATATCAAAAATAGGACTGCTAAACAGCAGAGGGCGCCCACGAGCGAGTCCTCAATGAATGGGAGTAAATGGAGCTCAATGGCTAAAAACGAAAAGTTAAAATAGTTTCTAATCACTGAACCAGAACTTTCCTTTAATTTTAAAAAGTAGAAGCATGTATTTCACTAAAAAAGCAAAGAAATCTCACCTGTATGTTTCCTTTTTATACAGCAAATGGGTTTTGGGCAGCAGAAGGCGGGCCTTACTGCTAGTGAGTGCTGATTGGTTGGCGAGCGCAGCAGCTCATTGGCTGTTCGCGCTCACTGACGTCATGAACATACATGATGCGCCGTTTTAAACTCCTATAACTCGAGTTTGTAAGCTCTTAAAAATATAACAGCGGTGTTAAAATGTTTTATGCTGTTCTGTGTTCAGGAAATGATTGTATTCTTTTACATTAAAAATGTTTAAGTATTTATAAACTATAATTTTACTCAAAGGCTCCATATCAACCCATTCATTTTGGACTCGCTCGGGAGCGCCCTCTAGCGTTTGAGAAACCCGCAAGACATTGCAGAGTGGACATTCTCCTCTCTACAAGTTCTCTGACGTCCCTCTGTTCCTCAGTGCTGCTAATGTGGATTCAGTGCATGAAGGGTATGGAATTCAGTTTCTGGTGTTGTTAGTTTTTCAGGACATTCTTATTACATGTTATTAGTTTCTCAGAAAGCTGCCTGGAAAACTAGCAGCTTCTTCTTTGACTGCTTGCTTGTTAGCAAGCAAAGTAATGTAAGTAGACTAGTAAGAATGCCAGCTATTAAACATGAGCGACAGCAGCTTCTTTACTAACACTGCTTTTATATGTTGGAACTGAGGATGTACCTCTTGCAACAATTGCAGTATTCAGCCACCAAACTTTGCTTGTTTCCATAAATACATCTCCATGTCTTCTCCTAACTCGCTCAAACTGCATCCAAGTCTTCATTAAGGTCTCACAGGTTTGTCAATGTGGTTTAGATCACAGTATGACTCACTGTGAGCTATGAACATGAGTAAAATGCAGTTTTAGGCAAGTGTTGTGCCGAATTCTGACTCGCCTGCAGAATCCGACTCCTCTTCCCCTTCATCACTCAGGCATACGGACACTAGATTTTCGTTATTTCAGGATTGAATCAGATTCATTCCACTTTTTCCCTCCTATAACTGATCTACTGATTACGGCCCAATATCAATGGTATTGGATCGGTACTTGATAATTACATTTCGGTGCACGTCACCCACCCAACCCTGTCCTTATTGTTTCCTACCATGGCCTTTCAGGGGACCCCAGAGGGCTGTACGCAGTCACTGTGATGCCCTTAGAGTGACAGAAGTTGATCACCTTCTCCTGCGTCAGATAGGGATGGCACTCAATCTGGAGCAGGAGATAAAAACTGTATTAATCATTTTATTCATACTTTTCTACTGGAAAACACTAGGCCTTCTTAAACTCTTTTAAAGCAACACTGTGTATAATGTGGGGATTTGGAGACCTCTCTGGTGGAAGTATGTAATTGCACACAACGTGCAGAAGAATATTTTGTAACGTCAGTTGCGCTTCGGACCCCCACAAGCGGCAGAATCTTCAGACCGATGGAAAATGTGCTGTAAATGTTTCTGTAGATGGAACCTTTTTGAAAATGGTTTCATATAGCCCAAAAGGGTTCTTCTATTGTTATGATGTCATACAATGTTTTTCAAAACGGTTCTATGCAGAACCAGCTGTAGCACAAGAAAACGTTAATCATGCAAACGGTTCTGTGAGTTCATAGTTCTATACAGAACCATTTTTGGTAACACTTTCTATGAATGTCACATTTGTAAGCATCTATAAACACATTTATAACATGTTATAATGCATTCATATGGCATTATAAACATGATTATAAACATTTATAAAAATGAATTACACTTTATAGTCATGTTTATTATACATTATGAATTGTTAATATAATGCATTATAAGTAGTGTTAATAACATGTTATACTGCCAGTGCTAAAGAAGTCAGTCCCAGCTTGGAGAGTGTAAAGTAAAAACAAATACCAAGCTAACGGTGGTGAACATTACCTTTCCCACATTGGGTAAAACACTGATGCAGCTCTAGTTTAAACTCTGACATTTGAAGCCTGTAATGTGCTTTACTGTGAATGTTTTAGTGTTTCAGTAAATCCTTCAGTAAATACTTCAACTTGAAGCCTCACTCTGAACACTGGAGGAGGCTTTAGTACAGTACGCTTCACTTTACTTAGAGCGGACAAATACAACTTATGAGCTCTTATAATTTGTTATGATCAGTACTTATGATGTATTATGTTAACAATTCATAATGCATAATAAGCATGGCTATAACGTGTAATGCATTTGTATAAATATTTATAGCCATGTTTATAATGCCTTATGAATACATTATAACATGTTATGAAAGTGTTTATAGATGCTTACAAAGGTGACATTCATAGAAAGTGTTACCCCATTTTCTTTCCTAAAGAACCCTTGAAGATCCATCTCTTTTAAGAGTGTACTTCTTTCAGTTTTGACAAAAATATTACACAGTGCTGCTTTATAAAAGTAAGTATTACAGATTTTAATCGGCTCACCTGGTTGTTGACAGGTTTGTATTTGAGGCCTGGCTTGTTCAGGATGGCTTCAATCTGCTCTCGGTTGAAGTTGGAGATGCCGATGGCCTTGACCAGCCCAGCGTCCACCAACTTCTCCATTTCCTTTATGAACATCATATTAAATCATCCAGATTCACAGAACGTCTTTCAGGGAATACATACGTATGTATTAGTTTAATAAGGCAGTCATTTGTTTCTGTTCCAGAATAGGCTGTTTACATTTAATTACCTCCCATGTGTCCAGAAAGCTGCTGTTATCTGGAATCACTTTGCCCTCAGCATCAAAAGGAAAGAGCTCTTCTCCAGGCTGCAGATTCAAATCCAGCAATCAGTGCTCATTTAATGCTTTTCACATGTTGTACACAGTGTTGGGAGCAGTGAACTACTCACACTAGTACTTTAACTACTTTTACAGTAGTTTGCTGGTATTTCAACTACATTAATATTTGTATAGTGATTCAAGTAGTTACATTTTTTTGCCATTTATTGTGTATTTAACTACTGAAACGACAAACAATTTTGGGCCATAAAAAGCTGACGTTCCTTGCACTTTCCTGTGAATAGTGGGGTATTTTATTTTTGTGGTTTATGTATGATTTGTGAATAAGTTTGGGATTTTTTGCTGGCATGTTTTTTTTTCCTGGATTATATTTTGTTATCATTTTGTATAACGTACATTGTCAATTTGATAATTTTTCACAAAGTAATTTGAACTACTTTAAGTAGCTTAAGTTAACCTAGAATAGTTTGCACAATAGATACAGATGCATACACTGCTGATTTGATATGATATGACTGTATGACTAATATATATATATATATATATATATATATATATATATATATATATATAGTTTTTTGTACTGGTATGAGTGGATCAGACACAGCAGTGCTGCTGGAGTTTTAAACACCTCAGTGTCACTGCTGGACTGAGAGTAGTCCACCAACCAAAACTATCCAGCCAACAGTGTCCTGTGGGCAGCGTCCTGTGACCACTGATGAAGGACTAGAGGATGACCAACACAAACTGTGCAGCAGCATCTGCATCTACATCTCTTCTAGGGTAGCTTTGCTGTAGTTCAGCTTCTTCCAGTGTGAAGTAATGGGACGTTTGCAAAGCTATGCTTTCAAAGTAGCTTCCCTAACACTTGTACTTTATAAATACTATTATTGATTAATATTACCTTAAAGCCCATAGGGAAATGCATCAGATAGAGATCCAGATAGTCCAGCTTTAGGTCACTCAGGGTTTTCTCACAGGCTCCTCTAACCAGAGGTCTCTCATGATACGTGCACCACAGCTGAAAGGATTAAACACGGATAGTGAGACATGGACACAGCCAAGAACTGATGGAACGTCACAGAGGAAGCTCTGCAGTAATCGACTGCATTCCTTGAACAGCAACAGCGATTAGCACTGGGAAAGTGACCGTTAATCTGAGCAGTTTTGAGCAGCCTGTTGTAGTGATGGGGTGGAACTGCCCAGCATTCCTTCCGACTTTGTTTTGGTTGATTTTGTCTACAGTTCATTTCACAGTTCATTTGTTTGAACATACACTCTTAAAATGATGGTTCTTTAAAGAATATGGTTCTATTTATAGAACCATGAACACTGAAAGACCTTTTTGCATGATTAAAGGGTTCATGCATCATTAAAGGCTCTTCAGATTGGTGGAGAATGTGCTGTGGATGGTCCCTTTTTGAAAAGGGTTCTATATAGCACCTAAAAGGGTTTGATGTCAAACCTATATCTGAAGAACGCTTCAACAATGCAAGGAACCCTTTCATCATGCAAAGGGTTCTTTGAGTATACATGGTTCTATATACACACTTAAAAAAGGTGCTTCTCTTTAAGGTTCTATACAGGACCATGTCAACGTGTAAATGGTTCTTTGCATCATTAAAGGCTCTTCAGGTTGATGGACAATGTGCTGTGGATGGTTCTATATAGAACCTTTTTTGAAAATGGTTCTATATAGCACCAAAAACATCAAGCCTGTAACAGTAGAAGAACCCTTTCCAAAAAGGTTCTATATAGAACCATATAAAACAAATTCTCCATCAATCTGAAGAACATTTCAACGATGCAAAGAACGCTTTCATTATGCTAAAGGTTCTTTGAGTATACATGGGTCTATACACACTTAAAAAAGGTGGTTCTCTTTAAGGGTTCTATATAGGACCATGTCTATGTGTAAATGGTTCTTTGCATCATCAAAGTGTTATTTAGATTGATGGAGAATGTGCTATACATGGTTCTATATAGAATCTTTTTGAAAAGGGTTCTATATAGCACCAAAAAGAGTTTTTCTATTGTATACAAGTTTGACATCATAACAATAGGAGAACCGTTTGGGTGCTATATAGAACCATCTATAGCACATTCACCAACTATCCGAAGAATCTTTTTGTAGTGCAAAGAACCCTTTAATCATGCAAAGGGTTTTTTGAGTGTTCATGGTTCTATATAGAACCATTTTCTTTACTAAAGAAAGTTTAAAGAATCCTTGTTTTTTAAGAGAGTAGAACCAATTTTGAATTTGAACGTTTTTACTTCTCACTTTGCCACAAACAGAAAATGGACACTTTTAAGATCACATTTGACCAACAGCTGATTTGGTCAGACTCTGAAGATGAGACGACACTAAATTTCCAAACTGTCATCACCACTGAGCAGCTTTTCAGTCGGCAGCTGTGACAGAAGAACAGCTAAACAACCTGGAATCAGCCAGAAATGAACCCAACACCATTCGCCAAACTAAATGGGCTGTAAGATGCTTTACAGACTGGCTGGAACAAAACAACATTAATACTGATCTGGCAAAAAATTACAAAACTGAGCTAAACCTGATATTGCAGCAGTTTTATGGCTCAGTCTGATTTGGTCAGACTCTGAAGATCAGACTACACGTTTGGCGAATGGTGTTGGGTTCATTTCTGGCTGATTCCAGGTTGTTAAACTGTTCTTCTGTCACAGCTGCCAACCGAAAAGCTGCTCAGTGTTGATGACAGTTTGGGAATTTAGTGTAAGGAGCTGGAGAACGAACTGCCAGCTGTGCAGCGAGTGGGCGGAGCTCGTTACTCCGACGTAGCAACAAGCTGCTTGTTAAGGAACTATAATTTGGTGAAGGAACTGCGAACATTAAAACATATTAAACGCCGCGTTCACGGCCCAGTTTATTAATTTATTACTTTATTTATTTAACTGTTGTATAAAAGCAATAGAACACTCGAGGAGTGTGTTATCGCCAATAACATCACGGCTGTGATGATCTACGGCGACCAAATCACAGCCGTGATGTTATTTCGCGATAACACACTCCCTCTGTGTTCTACTGCTTATATATTTGGTAACTGCTGTAGTGTGGTGTTCAGTTCATGGTGTGATTAATAAACAGTACTACGTTGTTTTTTCATAACTGCGCTCTGAACCACGCTCAAGCACTTCTTATCATTTACATCTATGGCATTTAGCAGATGCTCTTCTCCAGAGTGACTTACAAAGTGCTTCGTTGTCCATTCAGAGTCTTCTGACTGGGATTTGTTTTTCTGCTGGTAATGGAGGCTCTGAATTTGAATTATCTTTGACTTAGACATTGTTAGTAACAAGGCTGTGTTGTTGAAACTAGTGTTTCATTCTAATTCCAGGTGTGAAGACCTGAGGGTCCACAGACAGTTCTGGGTTCACATTAGAGCACATATGAGCTTTGCATTGCACAAAACAGTACGAATACAGTAAACAGTAGATTGCTGAGGAAACAATTAATAATCACACCTCAAAGCCAATAGCAGCAAAACATTGGGGCAGTCATGGGCTGGAGGTTAGGGAACCAGCCTTGTGACCGGAATGTCGCTGGTTTGATCCCTTGAGCCGACAGTACGTGACTGAAGTGCCCTTGAGCAAGACACCTGACCCCCAACTGCTCCCCAGGCATCGTGGATAGGGCTGCCCACTGCTCTGGGCAGGTGTGCTCACTGCCCCCTAGTGTGTGTGTTCACTAGTGTGTTATGTGGTGTTTCATTGCATGGATGGGTCAAAATGCGCTGAAATTTCCCCGTTGTGGGACTAATAAGGGTCACTTAATCTTATAAATTCTGCAGGTCGTCAGTGACTTGCCAGTTTTTTAAAACACTACACTGTGCTTTTGTGTTGCGCCCACCTTACTGACGATGAAGAGCTCCTCTCTTTTAACCACTCCTTGGTCAATCATGGCACGGACGCCGGCCCCAACCTCCTTCTCGTTCTCATAGACATGAGCCCCATCGATGTGACGGTAGCCAGTCAGGATGGCTGCCTTCACGGCTTCTGTGACCTGTCCTCGGGACGACTGTGGAGAAACACCACTGACACTTTAACACTGTGAGCCACGTAGTTCTAAACTACCACTACACTCTTAAAAAAGATGGTTCTTCAAGGGTACTTTAGTAAAGACAATGGTCCTATATAGAACCATGAACACTTAAAGAACCCTTTGCATGATTAAAAGGTTCTTCACATTGATGGAGAAGGTGTTTGACATGGTGCTATATAGAACCCTTTTCAAAAAGGTTCTATATAGAACCATTCAAAGGGTTCTTTGTATGGTGAAATAGTTCCTCAGGTTGGAGAATGTGTTGTATGTTTCTATTTATTTCTATATCGTCTATATAGCACTAAAAAGGGTTCTGCTATTGTTATGATGTCAAGATTGTAACAATAGAGGAAACTTTTTGGTGCTATGTAGAACCCTTTTCAGAAAGGTTCTATATAATACACTCTTCATCAAACAATCAGGAACAATTTTACCATGCAAAGACCCATTTAAGTATGCAAATGGTTCTTTTAGTGTTCATGGTTCAATGAAGAACCACTGTCTTCAGTAAAGAACCCTTGAAGAACCATTTTTTTTTCATTTAGAGTGTTTAATGTTGTCGGTGCTCTGACATACTGAATTCAACATTTGTATGAGTTTAAACATTTAGTGGTTTTATGTGAAACGCTCTGTTCTACACTCTTTAAAAAGGTCCTTCAAAAGTCTCTTAGTAAAGAAATGGTTCTATATAGAACCATGAACACTCAAATAACACTGTGCATGATTAAAGGTTCTCTGCTTTGCAAAATGGTCCTTCAGACTGATGGAGAGTGTGTTGTATATGGTTCTATATACCACCAGAAAGGGTTCTGCTATTGTTATGATGTCAAGACTGTAACAACAGAGGAAACTTTTTGGTGCTATCTAGAACCCTTTTCAAAAATGTACAGCACATTCTCCATCAATCTGAGGAACCATTTCCCCATGCAAAGAACCCTTTAAGCATGTGAATAGTTTTTTGAGTGTTCATGGTTCTGTATAAAACCACTGACTTTACTAAAGAACCCCATCTTTTTTAAGAGTGTTGTCAGTGCTCTGCACACTGAATTCAACATTCTACACTCTTAAAAAAGATCCATCAAGGGTTTCTTCGTAAAGAAAATGGTTCTATATAGAACCATGAACACTCAAATAACGCTTTGCATGATTAAAGGGTTCTCTGCATTGTGAAAGGGTTCTTCAGATTGATGGAGAACATGTTGTATATGGCTCTATATAGCACCAAAAAGGGTTCTTCTATTAAGTTACATGCCTGACATCATAACAATAGAAGGTGCTATATAACAAGTGTTCATGGTTCTATATAGAACCTGATTCTTTACTCAAGAACCCTTGAAGAACCATCTTCTTTAAGATTGTAGAGAACTTACTTGCATTTATTCTAATATGTGGTGATTTTACCAACAAAAACAAACCTACTGCCAAGATAAATAGCTTTAAATAATCTGCTTATGTGCCTAAGACCTGCACAGTGCTGTGTTTCTGCTGCTGAATAAATACATTCAAACAACAATAACTAGAAGTTTGAAGTCTCTTACCTTCCATGTCCCCAGACCCACAACAGGCATCCGTGCTCCGGTGCTGAGAGTGAGAGCAGATTCCATGATGAGGCAGTTTCTTTGACTTAGATGTACTAAGCAGTGAAGTGGGTTCCACCAGCAGTTTCCCTGCTTTTTCACAGGCAGCTCCCCAGACAAAAGGCCAGTGTCAGGATTTGATTGGTCATGTCTGAAGTCCACCCAACAGCCGCTGAAGCTTGGAGCTAAGGAGGAGGAGTTAGTAGCCAGTCTAACAGAAGCTTGCACTCAAAAAACAGTCTGGCCTTCGATGAGCATATTACCAATATTACCAGAACAGCTCTCCTCCACCTTCATAACATCGCTAAATAAAGAACTGCACTGTCGCTACAGGACGCAGAAACGTTAGTCCACGCCTTTATCACGTCCAGGTTAGATTACTGTAACGCTCTGCTTTCTGGCTGTTCCAGCCAAAACCTTAACAAGCTTCAGTTAGTCCAGAACGCTGCAGCCAGAGTTCTCAGCAAAACCAGGACATTTAGACCACATTAGCCCGACTTTGTGTACCTTACATTGGCAGTTAAATTCCGCATTGAGTACAAAATTCTTCTGCTGACGTATAAAGCTCTGAACGGCCTTGCTCCTCAGTACCTCAGTGACCTTATTTCCTACTATCAACCGACACGCCCACTTAGATCACAAGGTGCTGCTCATTATTAGTACCCAGAATAAATAACGTTACGTCAGGGGGAGGAGCCTTTTCATACAAAGCCCCCCAGCTTTGGAATAGCCTACCAGTCAGTGTTCGGGACTCAGACACAGCCTCAGTTTTTAAGTCTAAGCTAAAAACTTACCTGTTTAGTCGAGCCTTTGGTTAATTTGTTTTCCTAACTATGTCCCTCTTATCCCCCCTACCCCCCCCCCTCTTCCCCCCTCCCCCTCTTTTTCCCTGAGCTGAGCGGCTGCCTGTCCTAAGAGGGTCTGATGTGAGATGCGGCCGGTGCTCTGCACAGTGGTGTTAAACTGTATCCACTTCTACTGTTTTGTGTCTGTGCTGTTATCCGGTGTCGACCAGAGGAGGATGGGTTCCCCTATTTGAGTCTGGTTCCTCTCAAGGTTTCTTCCTCCTGTTGAGGGAGTTTTTCCTTGCCACTGTCGCCGAGGCTTGCTCACTGGGGGACCCGGATTCTTTGTAAAGCTGCTTTGTGACAACATCTGTTGTAAAAGGCGCTATAGAAATAAATTTGACTTGACTTGACTTTTTGCCCTTTCATGTACATTATAGGTACAAAGGTGGTAGAACTGTTAATGTGAAGACTTTTAAGAAGTAAACTCATCAACAAAGCATCATAAATGCATGAATAAAACGGCTGAAGTAACTGTATGAAAGGAGTGATTTGTTGAGTGACCATACCTAGCATGATGTCCACATCCTAAAAACATCCTTATATAACCCAGCATATTAAAACGCCCATACCAGAAATTACCCATCTCTATGGATATATATATATATATATATATATATATATATATATATATATATATAAACATATATGTGTATACAATATATGTTATGTTTTAAATGTTTCAATAGAAAGCTACTCTTTATAGCTACCTGAATACGAGTGGGTCAGTGCATCTAACCTAACAGTTGAAGGGAAATTCCACTGACTTTTAAAATTAAATTAACTAAGATGTAAACAGAGTCATTCAGAATGGTTTGATGTTCAATGCATCTTTGTAGAGAAACTTGCCAAGTCAGAATTGTTGCCTGAGACATTGTTTTATGATCGTTTTGAGATAATGTGTTGGCCTAAACTGTATTTATTAAACATATTTATGGTGGAGAGGTACATGCAAGACATTATGAGGAAAAATAGTCCTGAAAGAAAGTTTATTTTTCAGATTTTCCACTACTTTGCCAACATCAACATTCCGTGTAAAACAGACTCGTGTAGGTTCACTGATGATTTTGGATGGTAAATAAAATGTCTATATTTGTGTTGTAGTCATGACGACCCCTGGTTCCTATCACCACCACTGTAAAGACATCTGAGTGAGTAAGATTAAAAAAAAGCTCAGGGGCAGGTGGTGGTCCCAGTCTTGCTGATGTCAAGATGGCCAGTTGTGTTGTTAGAGTCCTTTGCGTCCATTGAGTCCTGTCTCTTTGTGGATTAAGTGGACTCAAAGTTTCCAGGCTCAGTGTCTGGAAAGGATCCCAGGACATCCACTCCTACTCACTCCATCGGGACACCATGGATTGTATGTTTTGAGCTGTGCTGGTGTTGCAACAGTGGATGATGAGCTCCACATCTGTGTCAACAGTGTCTTGATTACCCCGAAGTGGGCCACCCATCGGCCGATAGACTCCACATAGCATCCCCTGTTGAAATGCTATGATGTAGCAGGGCTGTTGCACAGTCCAGAGGGCATGACCCGGAACTGCCATAACCCCACCCCTAGGATGAATGCTACTTTTCTCCTTGGCCTCTGGAGTGACCTTTACAGGTCCAGGGAGCTGAACCACTGCAAGCCAGTGATGGTGTCGAGGTCATCGTCACCCGCTGAAGCTCATCACTCTTCAGTGACTTCTGTGTTCTTCTTGGAGGGGCTGCGACGAGGTCTCAGGTTGCAGTGTGTGCCTGCGTTGCTGCTACATTGCATGGTAGCCAAAGGCTCCTCTGCTGACCCAGCCTACCCACTGTGAAGCCCTTTCTAAGGGTCTTGCAGAATGGGGGCCACCTGCCCCTCACAGCACAGTGTTTTCCGTTGATGCTGGCACCAGTTCTTGGCAGTGACAATCTCTAAGGGATCACCTCCACTCTCTGCTTTAGCCAGGGATGATGGCACCAGTAGTCTCAAATGGTGTTGTAGGCTCTCTAGCATTAGGGCACTCCGGAACACCTGAAGGGCCGGGTCCTGCCGCACTGCTTCCAGGTAGCCATGTGTTTATATGCCTGCCTCACCAAACACCCCCAGCTTCTCCTCTTTTTCCCTGCATTGACTCAGCAATGATGTTGAGCTGCAGGGTCCAGTGCTCCTCCAAAGCGCCATTGAAGGGCCATCTTCAATCCTGGCAGGTGCCAACGGTCCTCAGGGTGAACAGCAGCACTTGCAGTGCCTCCCCCTACAGGAGTGCACTGCTGCCGTCTCATCTGACCACCTGTAGAAGTCAGTCACCAGCTGCACCCTCGCCTCAGAAAGCTCCCAGGGGGTCTTGCCATTATATCGGAGGAGGCTGGCAGGTTCGGCCATAGGGAGGGCTCCATTGTCGCCATCTCCAAGCAACTCAACACCAGATCAGGGCCACACTTTCCACTTTGTGACGCTGGTCCTGGCTCCAACTGCAGCCTCTGCTTTAACTCATTGAGCTGACACAGTGTCCCACTTCTGACACCACTGTAGCATTGATCCAAGGGGGAGCCATGCTCGGAGGCTGGGCACATGACAACATTGCTCTTTAATCAGCTTTGAACAATAGCAGTAGCAAAAAAACAGATAGAAAACACGATACACTTCTCACAGAGAGTAGATAGCCCAGTACACATTAGCATGAATAATTGTCAGGAACCAATTAGATGCTCACGTCATTACAATATAAATACATAAAACAAAAATTAAGTCAAGTGAAAATGCTATTGTTAAAAGTATTATAATTAGAATAGCAATTTTGTTATTATTTTATAGCAGTTGCTGTCCTTGAACACTTCCCAAATCCCTGATATGACTGTACATGACTCCTATGTAAGCTTTCATTCACTGGTTGATTAGTTGATGGTAACACCTTCAGTCATGAGATAGCAACCAAAATTTCCAAGCAATCAGTGACTTTTCTGGAAAATACGAGGTCATGTGTCTTGTCCCATGAGTCCTTTGTGAATTTGGGTCTTGTGTCTAATGTGTCATGCTACATTTTCATGCCACTTTACCACTCCTTGACCAATCGTGACAGAGGCGAGACCTGACCTCGGCCTCATTCTGACCAAATAGGATGGCTGCAGCTTCTTCTACCTGCAGAACTTTGTCCCATGTGTTTTTCACTACTATTTACCACTATTTTACCATCATCAACCCTACATTTAAAAACTCAGAAGACACGTGTAGGTCACCACTGCTGTAAAGGAATCTGAGTCGGTACGTTTTTTTTACAATAAAGTATTTCACATCAAACCTTTCTGAATTATGAGTGATTGAATTATGCAGAAATTTGGAAAAATTGGTGGAATTCCCCTTTAAATACTTACACTATACGAAAGAATGTTATTGGTTAGTAGATTTTTTCCCGCCCGCTGGAACACAATGACGCAGCCAAACGTCAAACAACGTTTAGAGGCAGCAAAAGTTACACTGCCATCAAAGAAACAAGAATTTTGTCTTGAATTATACGACATGATGGACTGTAATTAATGTGACCATGAACATGAACTAACAAGGTAAAAAGGTCCATTTTGTTTTCAGGTTGACTTTAATAGTGTACAGAGGGAGAACAGGAGACTTGTGCGCCAGTCTCGCACGGCTTAATTGCATCAGATCGCATTTCAAAATAAAAGTCATAAAAATCTTTGCAATAAAAGTTTATTGCATTTTCATTTAGCAAAGATATAGTTTTATTGCATGTGAACTTCAAAACTTTAACCATTTGATGTCCAACAAATAAATTAAAGTATTGCAAGAAAATAGAACTTGGGATGAAGTTTGTATAGTTATAACTTGGTTGATCATCATCCTTTTGTATGATTTTCATAATTTTATTCATAATTAAATTAGAATTTTCTATTGTTTTGAGAAGAATAAGTAGTCTAATGTAGCCAAAAGACGAAATTTGTATAATAAGTGATAAAAACTGTGATAACATTTTTCAACTAGCCAATACAGTAACCCTGTATAGGAATGATATTTAAATAATTAAATAAATAAATAAATTATATATATATATATATATATATATATATATATATATCCCTTCATGTGCACGCATGTCATGTTAGCCATCTCCACCCCAATAAGCATCACGTCACTTTGGAAGGATGATGTATTTATTGACTGCAAAAATGGGATCAGGATGTCCAAAGGGACACACTAGGAGTAGATATAAGGCTGTATACAGTACACAGTACAGTAATCCTCCTTTGTTCTGCTGCTTCATTTAGTTCTATTTCTCTTCTTTCAGAAACTTAATTGGAAACTTACAATAAAAAAAAAAATACATTCTTCAGTTTTTCAGCTTCCAGTGAAATGGTTTATATTAATTATTGCAAGACATTAAATCAAGAATATGTATTCTCTTATGGTCTAATTATATCATGCAGACATTTTTCTCTAGTAGCCCCTTTAATTACAGTATAAATGTCTAGTGGTGAAAATGTAGTACTGCAGCTGCACAACAACATACGTCACAGTCCAACAGTCTTTTAACTATTCATCTAAACAGTAAACAAGATACAAACATGAAACATAGGTTATCTGGACAAATGGGATCAGAATGCACAAAAGGGTCACTTCGGAACACATATAAGGCCGCAGCACACCTAAACACACCTAAACGGCTGGTCCGAGCATTTCTTCCTCAAAACTCAAAATGTGTTTGACCCTTAATTCTGACAAGTATGTAACCAAATAGTACAAAAACAAAATGTACCAATAAAATGTCCATTGGACCCTAATATGGATTTTACAGCTTTATCACAGGACTACAATCTGCTCCACTTTCCCTGCTCCCCCCAGTAGATGGAACTGAAGTCATTTCTGCAGGTCTGAACCTGAAAACTTCTGGAGTTTACCAGAGAACTACCAGAGCCGGTTTGTGAGGAGCCTGGCCACTTCCTATTTCCCCAAATATCAAAAGCAGAACTGCAAAACAGCAGGGGCACAAGGGAGTTCTCAATGAATGGGGGTGAATGAAGCTAAACGGCTAAAAATGAAAAGTTAAAATAGTTTCCAATCACTTTTCCAGAACTTTCCTTTAATTTTAGAAAGTAGAAGAATGTATTTCACTAAAAAAGCTGAGCGTCTGTCTTTAAATGCAAAGATTTTTGACAGAAAACATTCCAATTACAGTTTAGACTGAAGTGTTTATGTGCTTACTCCACTCAACGATCTGATAAAAAATCTCAGTTTACATGAGCACTACAAGTAATCCGATCCAAAATGACGCTCATGTATGGAGAACCACTCAGTGTAAACGTTACCATGACAACCAGCATCACGTGAGTCCAGTCAGAGTGAGATGAGCAGCAGTGAGCAGTGCTTGTGTTTTTAAGTAATCTAAAATGATGTCAGACTTAGGAAAACGTCCTCCACATGTCCTTATTAAAGAAGGCCGAGAGGAAGACGTCGTGTTCTGAGACACATAAGCTGGACGTCCGTCCCACCGCCGTCTTTTAAAGATCAGAGCATAAACTTCGTCTCCTCTGCAGACCAGTTTCTGCTCCGCCTTGCTGAACAGTATAAACTTTCACACAACATGACACGACGAACATGATCAGAACGTACTTAAACTTTCCGATTGGGAATGTAATCAGATACAAGCGTTTAGACGGATATTATTCTTCTATTTAATGGATTATGGCCTCAATCGGAGTAGACTCCTCTGATTAAGGTGTATACATGGACGTATTTTATTCCGATTAAGCTGTTAGTCAGATCAGTCGGGCTAATGAAGAATCACACTTCTCTATCTGTCAGTCTGATGGACGAGTCTGGGTTTGGCGAATGCCAGGAGAACGTTACCTGCCTGGCTGCACTGTGCCAGCTGTAAAGTGTGGTGGAGGAGGGATGATGATATGGGGCTGTTTTTCAGGGGTTGGTCTAGAACCCTTAGTTCCAGTGAAGGGAAATCTTAATGCTTCAGCAGAACAAGACATTTTGGACAATTGTACGCTTCCAACTTTGTGGGAACAGTTTGGGGAAGAACCTTTTCTGTTCCAGCATGACTGAGACCCAGAGCACAAAGCAGCTCCATAAAGGCATCACTGGGTGAGTTTGGTGTGAAGAACTTGACTGACCTCAACCCCATCGAACACCTTCAGGATGAACTAGATTGTGAGCCAGGCCGTCTTGGCTGGATGAATAGGTCAAAATTCCCACAGACACTCTCCAAAATCTGTAGAAAGCTTCCCAGTATAGTGGAAGCTCTTATAGCTGCAAAGCGGGGACCAACATATTAATGCCTATGGATTTAGAATGGGATTCATAAAAGCCTCTGTGGGTGTAATGTGTAGGTGTCCCAATACGTTTGTCTATATAGTTTAGGTTAAGCAACTAACAACAAAAAAGAGTGGTTTAGAATTAAAAAGTTCAAGAATTGCTGCCTGACACTACGTTACCACCAGTCTACCCATGTCACTCTCTGCCTGGGTGTTTCTAGTCGCAGGCCTTAACAATAAACCGTGCAGCCCTACAAATATAACAAATGGTTGAAAAATCCTGATGTATTTCTCAGTCAGTGTTAATGTTACTGTTAAGGGAAGACACAAAACACTCCAAGAAGTTTCACACAGAAATGTATTTTAGTCCTTATTAAGTAATGATAATTTCAGGAATAAGTATTTAATAAAAAAAACAATGAGCATCAAATTATTTCTTAGTTTAAATAATATTTGCACTTGATATCAGCACAGAATGAACATTCAGGCCGTGCAGGCGAGGAGCTCAGTACTCTGCGTTCAGTGGGTAGTCCTTGTGGTTAGTAGCCCTAAATGAAAGGATAAGAGAGCCACTGAGTTTCAAACAGATTTTAAATATATAAACACAGCTACACATATTCTCAGTACCTCTTAACTCACCAGTCTAGTAAGCTTATTCTCCAGTTCCTGTTGAAGCTCATAATGGTGTTCATATCTTCTGTACTCAGCTTAAAATCAAAGACCTGAATCAAAAAGAAAACAGCAATATAATAATAATAATAATATGTTCCTTCATTATGAGGAGATTTACATGCAGTAACATACAGTACACAATCCAGTAAGATCACCTGGAAATTTTCTTTGATTCTTTCCGGCTTGACGGATTTGGGAATAACTGCAACATTCCTCTCAATGTGGAACCGGATCAGGATCTGTTGATAAAGCATATCATGATACGACCCTCTCAGCGTGTAACGTAAACCGTCTTTCTACACACATGATGATGTCATAACGACACACACAGGTACCTGCGCTGCTGTTTTCTTATATTTATCAGCGATGGCTCTGATCTTTGGGTCCTCCAGGAGGGACGGGTCACCTGGCTTTGCCCTGTAAAAAGAGATCAATCAGTAGAGTTAATGGGTTCAGTTCAGTTCTGCAGTGATGGGTGGGTTCATTGATTACGCAAAGGGGAATTCCACTGTTTTTTCAAAATTTCTGCATAATTAGATAAGACATTTTAATTACTGTCCAAAACCACCAGTGAACCTACACGAGTCTTCTGAGCTTTTATACAGAATGTTGATGATGGTTATTTATGCCAATCTCTCCACCATGAATGGGTTTAAAGACACGTTTAAGGCCAAAATCTTATTTTGCCATCAGGCAACACATTCATAACCATTTCATGTAATAACTTACTGTAATCTTTTAGAGGCATTAAACTCTTAAGATGTCTGGTTACTATCACCACCATTATGACTGATTTAAGGCCTTCAGGAAGGAGCATTTCACAACCACTCTTAATAACTTTGTTTACACTTTAACAATTAAATTATGAAGAAATTTGGAAAAATCAGTGAAATTCCCCTTTAAGGACAAAAGGGGAATCTGGAATCTGGTGGTATCTGGTAAAGGTTTTATTTGCCCACCATGGTCTGTCAGGGGACCCCAGAGGGCTGTACGCAGTCACTGTGATGCCCTTAGAGTGACAGAAGTTGATCAGCTTCTCCTGCGTCAGATAGGGATGGCACTCAATCTGGAGCAGGAGATAAAAACATCAGCTGTTTTCTACTGGAAAAACACAAGACCTTCTTAAACACTTTAAATAATGATTATTGAATATGGTGTAATTCTGGATTGTGGAGAATGGACTTTCAAAAATTAGGCTGTGTAATGCGACTGCATTGTTTGAACAACGATCAGCACTAATCAGCACCTCACTCCAGCTCTCCTCCTGCTTCCTGACTGTAGCATTGCTTGTAAGCATTATTGCAGTCATAATTTGTCTTCACTCGAATTTAGTTCAAAGTATTATGAGAATACAGAATTGTGAACCTGGTTTTGTAAACCTAATTACATTGCAGGCTGAGCGTATTGTTACAGTCCTGTTACTGAATGTTAACATAAGAAATACAGATGCAAAATGCTACCTGGTTGGTGACAGGTTTGTACTTGAGGCCTGGCTTGTTCAGGATGGCTTCAATCTGGCTTCGGTTGAAGTTGGAGATACCGATGGCCTTGACCAGCCCGGCGTCCACCAGCTTCTCCATTTCCTTTATGATAAAATTGGAACCATTTATATGATCCAAATTCACAGAACCTTCCATGTGCGTTTTATGAGAATGTACAATCTGACTAATTTTGATATTTGACTATTCGCAGTGACACTGACGTGGTGGTGGTGTGTTAGTGTGTGTTGTGCTGGTGCGAGTGGATCAGACAGCTCATTAAACACCTCAGTGTTGCTGCTGGACTGAGAACCAAAAACATCCAGCCAACAGCGTCCTGTGGGCAGCGTCCTGTGACCACTAATGAAGGACTAGAGGATGACCAACACAAACTGTGCAGCAGCTGATGAGCTATCGTCTCTGACTTTACATCTACAAGGTGGACTGACAAGGCAGGAGTGTCTAATAGAGTGGACAGTGAGTGGACACAGCAGCACTGCTGTGTCTGATCCACTCATATCAGTGCAACAGAATACTGGAGTACATACATATGCATTTAATGAGGCAATGATGAGGTCCAGAACAGTCTTTGTATTGAAATATAAAGTTTATTACTCTGTAATTACCTCCCATGTCTCCAGAAAGGTGCTGTTATCTGGAATCACTTTGCCCTCAGCATCAAGAGGAAAGAGGTCTTCTCCCGGCTGCAGATTCAAATTCAGCAATCAGGACTTTTGCACATGTAATGCTTTTCACATGTTGTACATTATAAATGTTTTTTATTAATATTACCTTAAAGCCCATAGGGAAATGAATCAGGTAGAGATCCAGATAGTCCAGCTTTAGGTCACTCAGGGTTTTCTCACAGGCTCCTCTAACCAGAGATCTCTCATGGAACGTGCACCACAGCTGAAAAGATAAACAGGTAAAATGTTCCCGCCTATTCTGTTTGTTTTGGACTGTGATTAGTGTGACTCATCAGCTAATGATCACTCATTTAAAGGCCTGTAGATAACAGCAAAAATTCTGCAAGGTGTCAATGACTCAGCAGTTTTTAAACTACCATGTGTTGCTTATGTGCCGTGGAGAAGTGTAAACTTCCAAAGCAGAGTGTTTACGACCCATGTAGGAATTCTCATCACTTCTGTCCTTGTAGTGTTTCCCACCTTTCCCATTTTCTCCCATAATCCACTATTCTCCAGTTCTCTATGTGATCTACTGCACTCACCGTAACCAAATTTGACCTATGATGTTATTCATGCTAACACAAAACCCACACCACTCACCCCTGCACAACCCCCCCCCCAAGGTTTCTGCATTAAACATTGTTATGTAATAATTTCCATTGCTGTGTGTTCATTTATCAAGATTAAAGTCAGAATTAAACAACAGAAAAGAAACCTCATATCTCCAAAACCTTCACTGGAGCAGGAAAAGCATTACTTGCATTTAATGGAAGTGAAAGGAGGAATTTTCTAATTATATTATAATGGTTCTGCCCACCTTGCTGACAATAAAAAGCTCCTCTCTTTTGACCACTCCTTGGTCAATCATGGCATGGACGCCGGCCCCAACCTCTTCCTCATTCTTATAGACATAAGCTCCATCGATGTGACGGTAACCAGCCAGGATGGCCACCTTTACAGCTTCTGTGACCTCTCCTGGGGTGGACTGTGGAGAAACACCACTAGTTTAATGTAGTCTGTGCTCTGAGTCCAACTGATCAGCTACCAAACTCATCTTTCAATCCCCTGATTGCATTTGCATGAGTTAAAGTGGGGGGCACTATAAAAGGCCATGAGGTTCCACGATTAGTACAGATTTATGGTGACCTAAATGCATGTAGGTGGTAAGAATTGACTGAGAATACTGGAATACACAGGTTCCGCTCAACACAGTAAGAAAGGGATTAAAGGAGAGTCAGAGAAGAGGAGTGAGAGAGATAGAATAGCCTACAACTGTGCAGTTACAATGGTGCAAGAGAATAACTGCAAGCTGTTGCTGAAAAGCTCGTTTAAACAAAAGCAGTCTGGAATTCAGTAACACAATACTTTTGAGTCTCTTACCTTCCAAGTCCCCAGACCTATAATGGGCATTCGTGCTCCAGTGTTGAGAGTGAGAGCGGATGCCATGATGAAGCGATGTTTTTTTTTTTACCAAGATGTATTAGACAGAAAAGTGGCTTCCAACAGACGTCTCTCTCCTTCTTTACACTGTGGCAGCTCCCCAGATAAAAGGCCAGTGTCAGGATTTGATTGGACATGTCTGGAGTCCACCCATTAGCTGCTGGAGCTTGGAGCCAACAAGGAGGAGGAGTTAGCAGCCGGTGCAACAGAAGCTTGCACTCAGTAAACTTGACAAAAAGCTAATTTGGACGCTGCTCCTCAGTCTGTGGAAGTAAGAGCTTTATAACACATTTACAAACTTGTAACTGTATGAATAAATAGGCTGAAATACAGAATCTGCTTCTGCGCAATGCATCAAAAAGGAGTTTGTTGTTTACATGTTGTCTCCACCCACATTCTTATGATAATGTAACCCAGCACAGTGAAACTTTGACACAAGCAAACTGAGAAATAATGGATTACGGTAAATACAGTATTGTATGGGTAAAATAAAGGTGAAATGGCAAAGCCTTGAAATATTTCAACAGAAAATGAATTGAAAATGTACCATTGTAACAAGCTGACTTGTGTGGATGCATAGCAATACAGCTTTTTATGAGCTGAAACAAGGATTTTAGAAAGAAAGAAAGGATGCACTGGCTGTGTTTGCATGCAAAGATTTTTGCCAATCTGATTAAATACATTCTGATTGCAGATTCAGACTTTCCGATAGGGAATGTAATCAGATACAGGCGTTTACACGGATATTATTCTTCTATTTAACAGTTTATTTGCACGATTACCCACCTCGTTCAGTTGGATAGAAATTGTATTCTGAATGGCCTCAATCGGACGAGCCTATTCTGTTTGAGATGTTTACATGGACGTATTCTATTCCGACTGAGCTATTAGTCGGATTATTAACGGATTATTTGGCTGCATGTAGACGTGGCTACTGTTTTCTGTATGTTTTTTTTCTTTACTTTTTAGCACAAGAAATAGTCTTACAGATATCTCTCATCTTATACAGTGATGAGATTACCTAGACAACGTTGTGCAAACCTCACCTGCATACCACTGACCATCATGATGACATGCTGCATCCAGATTTAAAGCATATATGCGTAGACATTGCTTAACCTGCCTCACAATACTCTGAGCTCTTCTCATGTTCATACTAACAGATCTTCACTACAGTGTTCTAACAGTAGTCATTAACATTCGTAGTTGTCTGTAATTAGCTTCTAACAGTAGTTACTGGTTTTCACTGGTGACAAAGTTACTCTCATAGGCCTCTAACAGCAGTCATCAGTTATCACTGCTTAACTGAAATACTTCTGTCCAATGACAGGGTTTTTTTTTATATAAATACATTATAAATATCTACTTATTAATAGTGCCTTAAAGCCCATTGGGAAATGTATCAGGTAAAGATCCAGATAGTCCAGCTTTAGGTCCCTTGGGGTCTTCTCATAGGCTCCTCTAACCAGAGATCTCCCACGATTCGTGCACCATAGCTGGAAGGATAAATATGTAAATATGTAACACTGAAATACACTCTACTGTCTGTTTTGGACTGTGAGCAATAAAACTCTCACGCCCTTAAATCATGAGATAACAACAAAAATTCTGCAAGTTGTCAATGACTCGGCAGTTTTTGTGTGTGTATAATGTCATGGCCGTGCCGTTGTGCTACATAGAGAATAAGCTTTTACAATATGTGCAAATGTGGAAATTCACAAGGAGGGGCTAGAAAAAATATTCACATGTAGGAGGAATATTTATCAAAAATACAAAACCATAACAAATACATGAATGATAAATGACCATAATGCAAGTGATGCTAAGTACATTCTTAAAGAGACAGTTCCTCAATTTATCTGTAATAAAGACAATGGTTCTGTTTAGAACCATGAACACTTAAAGAACCATATGCATGCCTAAATGTGTCATGCATTCGGCTCCCTCTATGGAGGAAACGGACATCATCTACCAGAAGTCTCTGGGAGATCATGTGACTGAGCAGCCGCACTCGGAATCCGACTCTGACGAGAACTCCATTTCCCAGGATACTATGGAGTCTCATGTGACTTCAGACTCTCACAGGCGCTCCTATCAGCGCTCACAATCCCCTGAGTTTTGACTGCTTGCACCTGTGTTGATGATCATATGACAGGTAGTTTAGAGTAGATAAACCCAGTAGATAAACTAAAGCCCGGGCTTTAGTTAGAATCACTGCGAGGTATTGTTTCTCCGAGACTACTGAGCGTTTTTCATCCTGATCTGATTGTTTACCGTGTTTGACCTTTTTGCTTCGTTTGACTCCGTTTTTGCCTCTTGCCTATTCCTTTGGTAATTTCGCTTGTGTGTATGATCTGTGTTTTGACTTTTGGACTGTTTTTTGACTACGATCTCTGTTTTTCCCCTTTTGACTACGGCCGCTTGGTTTATATTAAACCACCTGCACTCACCATCCGCACACGTCTGGTTTTCTGTCCGAGCGTTACAAAATGGTTCTTTGTATGGCGAAATGTTGTAGATGTTTCTGTATAGAATCTTTTTGAAAATGGTTCTATATTGTACTAAAACGTGTTCTGCCACTGGTACAAGCTTGACATTGCAACAACAGAAGAACCTTTTTTGGTGCTGTATAGAACCACATACAACACATTTTCCATCAATCTGAAGAACCATTTCACAATGAAAAGAGTCCTTAAAGCATGCAAATAGTTTTCTGAGCATTCATGGTTCTACACAGAACCATTGTCTTTACTAAAGAATCCTTAAAGAACCGTGTTCTTTATGAATGTACATAATGCGTATTCTGTGCAGTCATGATGCTACACGTGGTCACACGCTCCTGCTGTGTTCTCTTGCTAGATTATTTCACAATCACAGGTAAGTATTTTTGAACTCTGAATATCAGACTACTATCAGATTCTTTTAACTAGGGGTGGGTAATATGGCAAAAAATATGTATAGTAATATTTCAAGAAATTTATCATAAGGTGCCATGATGTTCATTGTTTTCTGACATTTGATGAGACAAAAAGCCCCAAAAGTGCCACAATTAGTGTTTCACACACTGCACTGCACTAAATCCACTGATAAAGGTCTAATCATGCTGTGTTTGTCTGGTTGGCCAGTGTTCTTCAAGCACTAACGATCACCCGAAAAGCATATTGTGACTTAATGTTACTGGCTCTCTGCATCAGCTCTGCACTCTATTCTCTGTAACTGGAACTCCTCCAGTAATATTCAGAGATGGGCTTTCGTTTTTGAAGTAAAACTGCAAAACAGGTGAAACACATGACATGTGAAATGGCTTGCAGATATATACACCGATCAGGCACAACATTATGACCACCTCCTTGTTTCTACACTCATTGTCCATTTTATCAGCTCCACTTACTATATAGGTGCACTTTGTAGTTCTACAGTTACAGACTGTAGTCCATCTGTTTCTCTGCATACTTTGTTAGCCCCCTTTTACCCTGTTCTTCAGTGGTCAGGACCCCCGTGGACCCTCACAGAGCAGGTACTATTTGGGTGGTGGATCATTCTCAGCAGTAACACTGACATGGTGGTGGTGTGTTGCGCTGGTCTGAGCGGATCAGGCACAGCATATATCGCTTTTGTTGGAACAAAACCTGTCCAATCATCTCCAAAACATCTCCAAAATAGTAATAGAAGGAAAAAATCATCAAAGTCATTTTGGGCCATTTTTTTTATTCATACATCATGAACTTTATACAAAATGTATAGGGCCATCTGGTACGTTTGACTTACATTAAAAGTTAAGTATGCTTTTTCCTTCTTCTGTAAAGTTACAGTTTTGGACCTATGAGGTTTTCTTCTGACAACAGTGAGATAATTGCGAGAATATTGATCTTAACATAAATCCTCTAATGTGTTAAACAAGCTGTTATCTGTGTTCGTTTCAGCTTTAAACTTCACCTTGTGATGTAATCAGTTGCGATGTGATGTAATCTATCTATCTATCTATCTATCTATCTATCTATCTAATTTATCTACCTATCTCTCTCTCTCTATATCTATGTATCTATATATATCTGTCTATCTATCTATCTATCTATCTATCTCTCTCTCTCTCTATATCTATGTATCTATATATATCTGTCTATCTATCTATCTACCTATCTATCTCTCTCTCTATATCTATCTATCTATCTATCTATGTCCAAATGAGAGGATACAGCCTACAGTAACGTTCTCCTTTGTTAAACTCAGATAAACCTTTCTATTATTATTAGAGATTCTTTTCTTTTGGCTCTCTTTTTCTTTTTTCTCTTTTGAAGCTGCTTTGTATTTTCTTTTCTTGTGTCTCTCTTTTCTTTGTCTTTTGTTTGGAGCATTTGGCTCTCTGTTCTTTTTCTCTTCCTTTTCTCTGACACTGTACCGGTCACCCCTCTACAAAGGGGCTGAGGGCCTTTGCTGCTGTCTTAAGAACAGCACTCAGCAGGTGAGCCCAGTAGGCCTGATTAACCCAGGGAAGTCTGGGAATTGGAGTTTCTCTCATCCTCAGAGAGTTGCCTACGCCCTCTGCTGGCTGCGGACGGCATGGGCTGATTCCTTACAGATACATACTTCAACAAATAAATGAATAAATAAATAACGAATGAAAACAAAGTCAGCTCATCGGCCACACCGCACATACGCAACACCCCAACTTAAAAACCTTCCTGCGCCCCTGCCTGCTTATCATTTTAGCTATTTAAGAACTTGTTATTAGTCATGCTCAGTTCACTGACCAAGTCGGTCGTTTACCTCTTCATCTCCCTTCAGTTCACACTAGTTGGGGGGGGTTGTTGTGTGTTTTCAGTGAAGGTTTTTCCAGAGCCGGTTTATGAGGAGTCTGGCCTCTTCCTGTTTAGCCTGTTATGTCAAAAACATGACTGCGAGTTGTCAATGAATGGGGGTGAATGGAGCTGACTGGAATGACTTCCTTAGAACTTTCCTTTCATTTTGAAAAGTAGAAGTTTGTATTTTCACTAAAAAAGCAAAGATAACCTACCAGCATGTTTCATTTTTCTACAGCAAACGGGTTTTAGGAAGCAGGACGTTAGCATTACTGCTACCTTGTGCTGATTGATTAGGATTAATTCCACTGAGTGCTGATTGGCTGGTCAGTGGAGCAGCTTATTGGCTCACTGAAGTCATAAATGTACATGAGGCACTGTCTCAAACTCTTATAGCTCGAGTTCAAAAGCTCTCAAAGATATAACAGCAGTGTTAAGATGTTTTATGCTGTTCTGTGTTCAGGAAATTAACATAAAAAATATTTATATATTTAATATTTAAAAGTATTTATAAACCATGATTTTGCTCAAATGCTCCATCTTGACCCATTCATCTAAGACTTTCTCAGGAGAGCGCCCTCTAGCGTTACAGAAACCCGGAAGACATACTGAGTGGTAATTCTCCTCTCTACAACCAGATACAGGCCACTTATCTGCAGCACTGGCAGTGACTGACTAGCTAGCTCACTCTCTCTCTCTCTTGAATTAGAGTAAATCACAGCTGCCAGTTTGTTTTTAATCATTAAAGTTGGATAAGTGTGAAACTTTGAGCATTCAGGCTCATCAGTAGGCTGTTTTGAGGAGATGTAGAAATGTGTGAGAAATGCTGGGTGTGGTGTGAGACTAGGTCTACATGCATTAGTCTCATGGACAATGTGTGAGACTTGGCAGCCCTGTAACCAGAGGTGTAAGTAACAAATTTCATTTACTCTCGTTACTATAATTACAGTTTTCCCTGTTATGGTACTTTTTGGAGTAGAATTAAATTATAGTACTTTTACTCTTACTTGAGTTCATTTTTACTGAAATACTTTCACTTCGCTACTTTAATTTTCATAACGTTAGAGTAAAAATAAATGAGTGTATCAGCTCAGAAACCAATAAGAACGAAGCGTGGTTAAATTTAAAAGATTCACCAAATCAAAAAACAGCAGCTCTGGCAGGAAAAACACTACAGAGAAGGACAGAGGAGAACCGAACCAGCACACACGAGGAACAGACCGCGTCCAAACGGTCATCTGTGTTCATTTAACATGAACTAAAGAAAACGGCATTATTGTCAGCAGCTGAACGCGAAACCTGATCAGATCTCTGCTCTCACAACTTGACTCCAGCCTAAGGGAACATTAGCTGAGTTAGCTGATCCGAGCTGAACAGGTACCGTGTTTACGCTTTTCTTCTGTCTTTAAGATGCTTCTGTTTATGAAACTTAAAATCTGCTGCGTATATTTTATTACAAGTGTCTGTCAGATACTTTAGTTAACAGGTGTCGCCCACAGACTACAGTTTACCATTTATACAGCCTATTTTAGCTGCTGTTTTGGAGAGAAATGGCCGTGAATGGCTGTGAGACAGGGAATCTAGTCTAATACAGACTCTTCGTAAACTCTGGCAGTGATTCTGTTGCGGTGTTGTTGAATGGCCTGATCTGATCTCTCCTCGCCTTCCCGCCCTTTCTCTGTCTCTCTCTCTCTCTCTCTCTGTGTTTGTCTTTAACTGTGAGAGGCTGTGTAGCTGTTTAACTGTGAAATGCAGTAATAATGTCTGATTCTGTATGAAGTGATCAGCATGATTAGTGAAATATATTACAGTAAAAATCAAAGCTGGGTACTTTGCTGATGTTGCTGCTGATTTTAATGGTGTAAATGTTCTGAACAGATATCAGTGAAAATATACAGTGTGAAGGCTGTGAATGTGTTTACTGTCTGTAGAGGTTCACACCTAAGCTAGAGTCCAGGGAGCTGATGGGCAGCAGGACTCTCACTAAAATTACATATTAATTAAGCAGTCTACTCATGATTTGTCTTAAATGAACTTAATTAAACAGCAACATCCTCTGTACAGCCTTTCAGGGATTCTAAAATACTTTATTGGAAACAGATCAACTAGGAAGAAGGAACCTAGTTCCTTACACAGCTCACAGAGAGGTGTGTAGATGTGCTCTAGCAGAGCGAACTGTGATCAGTCTCAGCTCTCAGTGTTTTCTGTACAGATTGTGGTCTCACTTTATTTGGATAGTCCACTATAGTCCCCTATAGATGATCGACAGATGTTCAAATTGTGCACAAACCATCTGTTGAAACTCAGTTGATTCTAAACAGTGATGGAGTTAGGGTTAGGATTTGGACCAGGGTTAGGGCTAGGACCTGGGTGAGGGTTGGGTTTAGGTTTTGGGTTGAGGTTAAGGGTATTTAGGACAGAGGTGTAAAATTCAGGTCCAGATAGTAAAAATCCTTCCCAGGATTTTGTTCCAACTGCCTGGACAGCTCTGCTGGTGGTTTGATCTAACTAGAGAAGCCAGGCCTTTGGAGCAAAATCCTGGGAAGGACTTTTACTTTCTGGACCTGAATTTTATGTCTCTAGTTTAGGATTAGAGCAGGTTTACAGTTAAAGAAAATGATGGTCAATTTAGTAGATATTTAGTTGAACATAACTTGAAAGTAAATTAAGTATCTACAAAGCATCTAAAGTGGACTGTCCAAATAAAGCGTTACCCAGATTGTTTTCAATGATGTAGCCGAGTCAGCTCAGATATATGTTCAGGTTGTGACAGCGGAAATATGAAAAAGTAACTAAGTAACTCTCTGATACAGGAATACTTTGTCAATGTAACTTCAATCAGCTTCAAACTTAAAAAAAGATGGGTCTTCAAGGGTTCTTTAGTAAAGACAATATTTCTGTATAGAACTATGAACACTCAAAGAACGCTTTGCATGCTTAAATGGTTGTTTGCATGGTGAAACGGTTCTTCAGGTTGATGAAAAATGTGTTGTATATGGTTCTATATAGAACCTTGTTTTTGAAAAGGGTTCTGTATAGCGGTCAAGTATATATACACAATAGAATAGAGGAGCGAGAGACCGACGTTGTACTCTGAGGGTTTCATACATACATTTTCTCCACTAACGGTCATTCTCAGGGCGAAGTGTGTGAGTGTGGATTGATCTTCAGGTCTGAAAACAGACGGTAAGGTTGTGGCTGTTCTTCCAGTGAACCCACAGCTTCATCATTCAATGCTACATGAGCTAACAACTGTCAGGCTCGAACAGAATTCTGCCGTTCGCAGACCTCGCTTAGGTAAAAAGGGTTTATTAACAAAGGGAGTATCCGAAATCAAAGTTGGCCAGTTCAATGTCAAAAAACAATAGACCAAAACAGTAACCACGAGGAGAGTCCAAAAAGCAATGTCCAAAAAAACGGAAACAGGGTCAAACCAGAAATCACAACTATACTGAGAGGGCAAGGCCAAAGAAAAACAAAGCAAGATTCATACACGAAATGGCAAACAGACCAATAGAAGGCTCAGTAAGGCTCCGATAACAAAGGCAATACTTCGCAATGAGCTAAACTAAAGCCCGGGCTTATATACTGAACTCACAGGTAACTGTAACAAGGAACGGGTGTGAGTGATCAATACTCAGGTGAGGCAGAATGTTGGAGAGTCATGTGAGGGAGGTTGGTGGTCATGTGATCAGGAGTGGGGTTCTGGGCAATGAAGTCTGGAGGCTGGGAGGCGGAGACAGCGGGAGGGGAGGGAAGTGTGACAACAACAAGCCACATGTTATTTTTGGATGGCTGTGGCAGCAAAACCAATGGAAACAGTTGTTTACAGCGCATGAAGCATTACAATGTCCGTGTCACTGGCTTCTCTGTCCACACAACACATCTGTTCAAGAGCTAAAGACACAACTGGACTGAAACAGAACATTACTGAGGAAGATTTTAATAGTATGCGAAGTAAGAACGACAGCCCCCGGCAAAATACTGGTGCACTATATGGACAAAAGTATTGGGACACACCTCTTAATTATTGAGTTCAGGTGTTTCAGCCACACTCATTGCTAGTAGGTGGCTAAAATGAAGTGCATAGTCTTGCAGTCTCTATAGACAAACACTGGCAGTAGAGGGTTGTACTGATGAGCTCAGTGGCTTTAAACATGCCACTGTCACAGCATGCCACCTCTGCCCAAGTCAGACTGTGAAGTTTCTGTCCTGCTAGATCTGCCCCAGTCAACTGTAAGTGCTATTATTGTGAAATGGAAGCATCTAGGAGCAACAACAGCTCAGACACAAAAAAAAAATAAAATAAAATAAAATAAACGCTTGAAGAAGTTTCACACAGAAATTTATTTCAGTCCTTGTTAATTAATCATCATTTCAGGAATAAGTATTTATCAAAACACAATGAGCACCAAATTATTTCTTAGTTTACATAATATCTGCACTTGATATCAGCACAGAATGAACATTCAGGCCGTGCAGGTGAGGAGCTCAGTACTCTGCGTTCAGTGGGTAGTCCTTGTGGTTAGAAGTCCTAAATGAAAGGATAACAGAGCCACTGAGTTACAAACAGATTGTAAATATATAAACACAGCTACACATATTCTCAGTATCTCTTAACTCACAAGTCTAGTAAGATTATTCTCCAGTTCCTGTTGAAGCTCATAATGGTGTTCATATCTTCTTTACTCAGCTTAAAATCAAAGACCTGCATCAAAAAAGAAAACAGCAATATAATAATATGTTCCTTCATTATGAGGAGATTTACATGCAGCAACATACAGTACACAATCCAGTAAGATCACCTGGAAATTTTCTTTGATTCTTTCCGGCTTGACGGATTTGGGAATAACTGCAACATTCCTCTCAATGTGGAACCGGATTAGGATCTGTTGATAAAGCATATCAGGTGGTCTGAGGTGAGAACATCACACGACCCTCTCAGCGTGTAACATAAACCGTCTTTCTACACACATGATGATGTAATAACGACACACACAGGTACCTGCGCTGCTGTTTTCTTATATTTATCAGCGATGGCTCTGATCTTTGGGTCCTCCAGGAGGGACGGATCACCTGGCTTTGCCCTGTAAAAAGAGATCGATCAGTAGAGTTAATGGGTTCCGTTCAGTTCTGCAGTGATGGGTGGGTTCATTGATTATTAAAGGGGAATTCCACTGTTTGGTTGTCAAAATGTCTGCATAATTAGATTGTTTAGATGTAAACAAAGTGAATCAGAGTGGTTTGGTGTGAAATGGATGATTATGAAGACTGAGATTTCTTTACAGTCGTGATGATAGGAACCAGATATCGCCAGGACTACAACGCAAACCAGTGAACCTACACGAGTCTTCTGAGTTTTTATACAGAACGTTGATGGCTGTTATTTATGCCAATCTCTCCTCCATGAATGGGTTTGAAAAACATGTTTTAGGCTAAAGTCTTATCTTATAATGTCTTCGCCTTCAGCCAGAATATTCATAAACATTTCATTATAATACCTTAGTGTAAGACAGGCATTAAACTCTTCAGATGTCTGGTTCCTATCACCACCACTGTGATTCATTCAAGGCCTTTAGAAAGGAGCATTTCACAAACACACTGAATGACTTTGCTTTACACTTTAACAATTGAATTATGAAGAAATTTGGAAAAAAAAAAATCAGTGGTATTCGCCTTTAAGGACAAAAGGGGAATCTGGAATGGTGTTATACAAGTTTTAATTTTTGCCCACCATGGTCTGTCAGGGGACCCCAGAGGGCTGTACGCAGTCACTGTGATGCCCTTAGAGTGACAGAAGTTGATCAGCTTCTCCTGCGTCAGGTAGGGATGGCACTCAATCTGGAGTAGGAGATAAAAACATCAGCTGTTTTCATTTATTTTACCAAAATGATTATTGAATAGGTGTAACTGTGCATCATGAAGAATGGACTTTTGATTAATTATGCTATCTAATGTGATTGCATTGTTTGAACAACAATCAGCACTAATCAGCACCTCACTCCATCTCTCCCCCTGCCTCCTGACTCTAGTGTTGCTAGTAAGCATTATTACAGTCATACAGAATTGTGAACTTGATGAGTGTATCATTATCATTCAATAACAGGGGAGTAAAGTAAGAACTATAGATTGGAAAATGCTACCTGGTTGGTGACAGGTTTGTACTTGAGGCCTGGCTTGTTCAGGATGGCTTCAATCTGGCTTCGGTTGAAGTTGGAGATACCGATGGCCTTGACCAGCCCAGCGTCCACCAGCTTCTCCATTTCCTTTATGATAAAACTGAAAACATTAGAATGATCCAAATTCACAGAACCTTCTATGTGCGTTTTATGAACATTTATAATCTGACTAATTTTGATACCTGAGTATCTTCATGGGTTAATGAACGGATGATCGGTTAACCGATGGGAAGAAAACACAAGGCAAAAAACTTCTTGGATGGCAAATGCAGGACTGTAGGTGTAGCTTTTTAGGTGAAAATACTGGTGTTACACAGAAATTCACCAGCACACATTTGTATCTGCACTCATTGTCCATTTTATCAGCTCCACTGACCGTATAGTTTCACTCTGTAGTCCATCTGTTTCTCTGCATACTTTGTCACCCTGTTCTTCAGTGGTCAGGACCCCCACAGAGCAGGTATTATTTGGGTGGTGGGTCATTCTCAGCACTGCAGTGACACTGACGTGGTGGTGTGTTAGCGTGTGTTGTGCTGTGTGAGTGGATCAGACACAGCAGTGCTGCCAGAGTTTTAAACACCTCAGTGTCGCTGCTGAACTGAGAACCAAAAACATCCAGCCAACAGCGTCCTGTGGGCAGCGTCCTGTGACCACTGATGAAGGACTAGAGGATGACCAACACAAACTGTGCAGCAGCAGATGAGCTATCGTCTCTGACTTTACATCTACAAGGTGGACTGACAAGGTAGGAGTGTCTAATAGAGTGGACAGTGAGTGGACAGTGTTTAAAAACTCCAGCAGCACTGCTGGGTCTGATCCACTCATATCAGTGCAACAGAATGCTGGAGTACATACATATGCATTGATTTAATGAGGCAATAATGAGGTTTTGATCTGTTCCAGAACAGTCTATGTAAATGTATTGAAATTTCAGGTTTATGACTCTGTAATTACCTCCCATGTCTCCAGAAAGGTGCTGTTGTCTGGAATCACTTTGCCCTCAGCATCAAGAGGAAAGAGGTCTTCTCCCGGCTGCAGATTCAAATCCAGCAATCAGGACTTGTGCACATGTAAGGCTTTTCACATGTTTTATGCTATAAACATTTATTGATTAATATTACCTTAAAGCCCATAGGGTTATGCACCAGGTAGAGATCCAGATAGTCCAGCTTTAGGTCACTCAGGGTTTTCTCACAGGCTCCTCTAACCAAAGATCTCTCATGGAACGTGCACCATAACTGAAAAGGTAAACATATAAAATGTTCCACGCTGTTCTGTTTGTATTTGATTGTGATTAGTGTGACTCATCAGCTAATGATCACTCATTTAAAGGCTTTTAGATAAAAGGAAAAATTCTGCAAGGTGTCAATGACTCTGTGGTTTTTAAACTACCATGTGTTGCTTATGTGCCATGGAGAAGTGTAAACTGCTATAGCAGAATGAGTTTTTATAACCAATGTGTGGAATTTTCGTCACTTCTGTCATTGTAGTGTTTCCCCCCTTTCCCATTTTCTCTCACAATCGACTATTCTCCAGTTCTCTATGTGATCTACTGCACTCACTGCACTAACACAAAGTCCACACCAACCACCCCTGCGACTGCAGGACACACCCTCAAGGTTTCTGCAGTAAACATTGTTATGTAATGCCTTGCACTGCTGGTATGTTCATTTGTGAAGAGTATCTGGTTCTCAGTGTAGTCAAAATTACAGAAAAGAAAAACAGTTTTGTTACATAACAGCTGGCAAGAAGACACCAAAAAAAGAAATTCACCAAAAGTGGTGGACTTTATAGGAGAAAAAAATACATGACTAACTTTTAATGGTAGTAAATGGAGAAATTATTTGTTCCAAGTAATTGTGGAGCACCTATGTTGGTCCATTCATCCTGACATTTTGTAATGTAAAAGGTGATGTAAAAAAAGGAGAGGTTTTGTAGCGACAGCAATGATGTATTTGATCAATTGCTTAAAAACTACAGTTCTGAAAGGCTGCAAAAAGAAGACCTGTAATAGATAAAAACCAAATGACAGTAATGGTTCTGCCCACCTTGCTGACGATGAAAAGCTCCTCTCTTTTTACCACTCCTTGATCCATCATGGCATGGACGGCGGCCCCGACCTCTTCCTCGTTCCGATAGACATAAGCCCCATCTATGTGACGGTAACCAGCCAGGATGGCCACCTTTACGGCTTCTGTGACCTCTCCTCGGGAGGACTGTGGAGAAACATCACTGACACTTTAACACTGTGAGTCATGTAGTTCTAAACTACCACTAGTTTAATGTTGTCTGTGCTCTGACATACTGAGTCCAACTGATCAGCTACCAAACTCATCTTTAAAACCCCTGATTTCATTTGCATGAATTAAAGTGGGGGGAACTATAAAAGGCCATGAGGTTCCACGATTAGTGCTGAGTTATGGTGACCTAAATGCATGTAGCTGGTAAGAAGTGACTGAGAATACTGGAATACATAGGTTCCACTCAACACAGTAAGAAAGGCATTAAAGGAGAGTCAGAGAAGAGGAGTGAGGGAGATAGAAAACACTACAACTGTGCAGTTACAATGGTGCAAGAGAATAACTGCAAGCTGTTGCTGAAAAGCTCGTTTAAACAAAAGCAGTCTGGAATTCAGTAACACAATACTTTCGAGTCTCTTACCTTCCAAGTCCCCAGACCTATAATGGGCATTCGTGCTCCATTATTGAGAGTGAGAGCGGATGCCATGATGAAGCAATGTTGTTTTTCTACTTAGATGTACTAGATAGTGAAGTGGCTTCCGACAGACGTCTCTCTGTTTCTTTACACTGTGGCAGCTCATCAAATAAAAGGCCAGTGTCGGGATTTGATTGGACATGTCTGGGGTCCGCCCATTACCTGCTGGAGCTTGGAGCCAAAAAGGAGGAGGAGTTAGCAGCCGGTCCAGCAGAGGCTTGCACTCAGTAAACTGACTTGACAAAAAGCTCCTCAGTCTGTGGAAGTAAAATCTTTAGAAAACATTTACAAACTCATAACTGGATGAATAAATAGGCTGAAATACAGAATCTGCTTCTGCACAATGTGTCAAAAAGGAGTTTGTTCACATGTTCTCTCCACACACATTCTTATGATTATATAACCCAGCACAGTGAAACTTTGATACAAGCAAACTGAGAAATAATGGATCACGGTCACTACAGTATTGTATGGGTAAAAGAAGGTGAAATGGCAAAGCCTTGAAACATTTCAAGGGAAGAATAACTGAAAATGACCCATTTTAACAAGCTGGCTCCCGTGGATGGTCTCTCTCCTACTCAGGAGTTGCGCAGGGTGAGAGGCACTGAGCAGGTGTGGTGGTACTCATGTGTCCCCGGCTGGCTGCCGTGCAGTTGGAGTTTATTGGCTCGGGAGCGGTTAGGGAGTCGGGGTCGGGAGGATGGGGTGCCGGGGCTACTACTCCAGGCCATTCATTCTCTGTACTCCCGGAGTGAGAGTTGTGTTCCTATACTCGGCATTAGGTCAAGCTCATTCTGTGTTAGAGTTGGACTCCGCCAAGGTTGTGCCTTGTCTCCACTCCTGTTCGTGATATTCATGGACAGGGTGTCAAGGCGTAGCCGCGGTCAGGAGGTCATTATGGGTGGAGGCCAGAGGGTGGCATCTCTACTATTTGCAGATGATGTGGTCCTTTTGGTTGGATTGCATGGATGCCTCCAGCGCTCACTGGAGCGGTTTGCAACTGAGTCTGAAGCCAATCAGCACCTCCGAGTCCATGGTCCTAGCCTGGAAAAGGATGGCATGCCCACTCCAGGTCAGGTTAAAGGACCTGCCCCAGGTGGAGGAGTTTAAGTATCTTGGGGTCTTGTTCACGATTGATGTGAGGAGGGATCGTGAGATCGGCTGCAGGCTGGGTCAGGCGGCAGCGGTAATGCGGTCACTGTACCGGACTGCAGTGGTGAAGAGCTGAGCCATAAGGCAAAGCTCTCTGCCTACATCCCAACTCTCACCTGTGGTCACAAGCTATGGATCATGACCGAAAGAATGAGATCCCAGATACAAGCAGCGGAAATTAGGTTTCTTTGCAGGGTGGTGGCTACACTCTACTTGATAGAGTGAGGAGCTCGGTCATCTGGGAGGAGGTCAGAGTAGAGCTGCTACTTCTCCACACTGAGAGGAGCCAGTTGAAGTGGTTTGGGCATCTGGGAAGAGACCCCAGGGTTGTCCTAGGACCTGCTGGAGGGATTATATCTCCAAATTGGCCTGGGAGCAGCTCGGGATCCCCCAGAATGAGCTGGAGGAAGTTGCAGGGGAAAGGGCCGTCTGGGATTCTCTGCTCTCCCAACTGCTACTGTGACCCTATGTGGATTAAGCGGTTAATGATGATGAATGAATGAATGAATGAGTTCAATCAAGGATATTAGAAAGAAAGAAGATGCACTGTTTGTTGTTTTTTTGTTTTTTTTTTACTTTTTAGCACAGAAAATAAAGCCTTATCACACCTAACACTAACACACCACCACCATGTCAGTGTTACTGCAGTGCTGAGAATGATCCACCACCCAAATAGTACTTGCTCTGTGAGGGTCCATGGGGGTCCTGACCACTGAAGAACAGGGTAAAAGGGGGCTAACAAAGTATCAGAGAAACAGATGGACTACAGTCTGTAACTGTAGAACTACAAAGTGCACCTATATAGTAAGTGGAGCTGATAAAATGGACAATGAGTGTAGAAACAAGGAGGTGGTCATAATGTTATGCCTGATCGGTGTACCTATCTCAAATCTTCCCTTTATATCAAAGTTTTTGGAAGCAGCTGCGGCGCAGCAACTAATTTCCTACTAGCATAGGAATTACATACATTAAAAACCTCAGCCTCTAACAGCAGTCATCAGTTATCATTACTTAACCTAAATACTTCTGTCCAGTGACTGTTTTTCCCTTTTCTCTATTTGAATCTATTATATTAATGGTAAAATCTTATTCTCTGCTCATATTGCACTTATGATTGCTTTGCTATCCAATGTGGACCAGAGGAGGATGGGCTCCCCTTCTGAGTCTTGTTTCCTCTCAAGGTTTCTTCCTCTTTATGCTCTTAAGGAGTTTTTCCTTGCTACTGGCGACACTCATGGGGACTCAGACCCAGATTTTTCTATGAAGCTGCTTTTTGACAACAGCTGTTGTAAAAAGCGTTATATAAGTAAACTTTGACTTGACTTCACTTGTTCTCTAGGCTGCAGATTCAAATCCAGCAAGCAGATGCTTCTCACATGTTGTACATTATAAATATCTATTTATTAATTTTATCATACAGAAGTGTATTAGCTAGAGATCCAGATAGTCCAGATTTAGGTCCTTCAGGGTTTTCTCGCAGGCTCCTCTAACCAAAGATCTCTCATGGTACGGGCACCATAGCTGAAAGGATAAATATGTAAATATATAACACTGAATTACACTTCGCTCTCTGTTTGTTTTGGACTGTGAGCAATAAAACTCTCACACCCTTAAATCATGAGATAACAACAAAAATTCTGCAAGTTGTCAATGACTCTGCAGTTTTTGTGTGTGTATATAATGTCATGGCCGTGCCGTTGTGCTACATAGAGAATAAGTTTTTATGATATGTGAAAATGTGGAAATTCACAAGAAGGGGGTAGGAAAAAATATTCACATGTAGGAGGAATATTTATCAAAAATATAAAACCATAACAAATGAATGATAAATGACCATAATGCAAGTGATGCTAAGTACATTCTTAAAGAGACAGTTCCTCAATTTATCTGTAGTAAAGACAATGGTTCTGTTTAGGACCATGAACACTCAAAGAACCATTTGCATGCTTAAATGGTTCTTTGCATAGAGAAATGGTTCTTCAGATTGATGGAGAATGTGCTGTGTGTGGTTCTGTATAGAACCTTTTTGAAAAGAGTTCTATATAGCACCAAAAAAGGGGTCTGCTGTTGGTACAAGCTTGACATCGTAACAACAGCAGAACCCGTTTTAGTGCTGTATAGAGGCATACACAACACAAGAGCCCTCAAAGCATGCAAATAGTTTTTGGTTCTTCATAGAACCATTGTCTTTACGAAAGAATTCTTGAAGAACCATGTTCTTTATTAGTGTACTTAAGGCATATTCTGTGCAGCTATGATGCTACACGTGGTGACACACTCTCTCTCATGCTGTCTTGCATAATATTTTACAATTATGGGTGAGTATTTCTGAACTCTGAATATCAGATGTCTACATGCTATTAACTAGGGAAGGGTAATAAATAAATATAGTAAATAAATGTATATAATAAAATTATATATATATATATATATATATATATATATATATATATATATATATATATATATATATATATATATACACACACACACACACACACACATATTTTACAGGCTCTCTGTAGCTGCTTCACACTCTGTAACTGCCAATTGTCACGGGGAAGCACAGGCGAGAACATGAAACACACCTCAACGAATGGGATCAAATAAAGGCTGAGACAGAAAACTGAAATAAAAGATAATCTGAAAACCAAAAACAAATACTGTGTGATTACGAGAGGTAGATCAGCTTTATGTTTCACCTGTTTGCTCTTTGTGGAACAAACACTTTTTGTATGGCTTGGAGCCGTTTCTTATTTAAGCCTTCTTTTTGGCTTTTAAGTAGTTTTGGGGCAATGTATTTTTTTTTTTGCCCTCTTTTTCTTCTTTCTGTTGTTTTGGGCCAATTTCTTTTTTTTCCCAGCCCTCTTTTCTTTTAACCCACCTGGGCTAAGTACCGTACCAGTCACCCCTCTACAAAGGTATGACAAAGGGCTGCCGTTTGCCACAGCCTTAAGTAGAGGAGTCCACAGGTGTGCCAGGTTGGGCCTAATCAGCCCGAGGGCTTCTGGGATTTGGAGTTCCCTGAACTTGTGGCACCTCGCTGCCGTCGCCCTCTGCTGGCGGCCGGCAGGACAGGCTGGGCCTTTACAGCAAAACTTTAGAATAAATGTCATAAAATATGAATAAATCCCATTACTAGTTTGGCACTAACATAGTTTAGGGATTTCCATAGCAATGTAATTGTGACAGCAACAGAGAGTAAGACAGTAAGGCACAGCAGAGAAGCCCATACAAAACACTGAACTCGAGGGGGAGGTCACCACTAGCCACACACTTCACCCCGAAGGTGATCTCCGCCCCCACCCCACTCGACTCGTTATAGCTCTGTATGACATGTTCTGCTTGATGTAAGGGGAGGCAAGGGGAAGGGCGGGGGCAGGGGCAAGGGCGGGGGCAAGGGCAGGGGCAGGGGCAGGGGCAGGGGCAGGGGCAGATACTTGTGAATGTACAAGATGTGCATGTGAATGTTGGTGTGACCGGTTTGGGGAAAAATTAGGATTTTTTTTGAGAAAATTCAAACAAAGGAATGCCAGAGCAGCATGTTCAAACGTCTGTCTTGCTGTCATTCTGATCACCCCTCTACAAAGGTGTCAGTGCCGTTTGCCTGTCCTAAGTACAGCACTCAGCAGGTGAGGCCAGTTGGCCTGATTAACCCAGGGAAGTCTGAGAATTGGAGTTCCCACGGCCACTGGCTCTCATCCTCAGAGAGTCGCCTACGCCCTCTGCTGGCTGCAGGCGGCATGGGCTGATTCCTTACAGATACATACTTCAACAAATAAATGAATAAATAAATAACGAATGAAAACAGTCAACTCATCGGCCACACCGCACATACGCAACACCCCAACTTAAAAACCTTCCTGCGCCCCTGCCTGCTTATCATTTTAGCTATTTAAGAACTTGTTATTAGTCATGCTCAGTTCACTGACCAAGTCGGTCGTTTACCTCTTCATCTCCCTTCAGTTCACACTAGTTGGGGGGGTTTGTTGTGTGTTTTCAGTGGTTTTTCAAGGTTTTTCCAGAGCCGGTTTATGAGGAGTCTGGCCTCTTCCTGTTTAGCCTGTTATGTCAAAAACATGACTGCGAGTTGTCAATGAATGGGGGTGAATGGAGCTGACTGGAATGACTTCCTTAGAACTTTCCTTTCATTTTGAAAAGTAGAAGTTTGTATTTTCACTAAAAAAGCAAAGATAACCTACCAGCATGTTTCATTTTTCTACAGCAAACGAGTTTTAGGAAGCAGGACGTTAGCATTACTGCTACCGTGTGCTGATTGATTAGGATTAATTCCACTGAGTGCTGATTGGCTGGTCAGTGGAGCAGCTTATTGGCTCACTGAAGTCATAAATGTACATGAGGCACTGTCTCAAACTCTTATAGCTCGAGTTCAAAAGCTCTCAAAGATATAACAGCAGTGTTAAGATGTTTTATGCTGTTCTGTGTTCAGGAAATTAACATAAAAAATATTTATATATTTAATATTTAAAAGTATTTATAAACCATGATTTTGCTCAAATGCTCCATCTTGACCCATTCATCTAAGACTTTCTCAGGAGAGTGCCCTCTAGCGTTACAGAAACCCGGAAGACATACTGAGTGGTAATTCTCCTCTCTACAACCAGATACAGGCCACTAATCTGCAGCACTGGCAGTGACTGACTAGCTAGCGCACTCTCTCTCTTGAATTAGAGTAAATCACAGCTGCCAGTTTGTTTTTAATCATTAAAGTTGGATAAGTGTGAAACTTTGAGCATTCAGGCTCATCAGTAGGCTGTTTTGAGGAGATGTAGAAATGTGTGAGAAATGCTGCGTGTGGTGTGAGACTAGGTCTACATGCCTTAGTCTCATGGACAATGTGTGAGAGTTGGCAGCCCTGTAACCAGAGGTGTAAGTAACAAATTTCATTTACTCTCGTTACTATAATTACAGTTTTCCCTGTTATGGTACTTTTTGGAGTAGAATTAAATTATAGTACTTTTACTCTTACTTGAGTTCATTTTTACTGAAATACTTTTACTTCGCTACTTTGAATTTTCATAACGTTACAGAGTAAAAATAAATGAGCGTATATGCCACTGTCACAGCATGCCACCTCTGCCCAAGTCCGTTTGTGAAATTTCTGTCCTGCTAGATCTGCCCCAGTCAACTGTAAGTGCAATTATTGTGAAATGGAAGCATCCAGGAGCAACAACAGCTCAGCCACAAAAAAAAAAAAACGCTTGAAGTTTCACACAGAAATTTATTTCAGTCCTTGTTAATTAATCATCATTTCAGGAATAAGTATTTATCAAAACACAATGAGCACCAAATTATTTCTTAGTTTAAATAATATTTGCACTTGATATCAGCACAGAATGAACATTCAGGCCGTGCAGGTGAGGAGCTCAGTACTCTGCGTTCAGTGGGTAGTCCTTGTGGTTAGTAGCCCTAAATGAAAGGATAACAGAGCCACTGAGTGACAAACAGATTATAAATATATAAAAACACAGCCACACATATTCTCAGTATCTCTTAACTCACAAGTCTAGTAAGATTATTCTCCAGTTCCTGTTGAAGCTCATAATGGTGTTCATATCTTCTGTACTCAGCTTAAAATCAAAGACCTGTATCAAAAAGGAAACATAATAATATAATAATATGTTCCTTCATTATGAGGAGATTTACATGCAGCAACATACAGTACACAATCCAGTAAGATCACCTGGAAATTTTCTTTGATTCTTTCCGGCTTGACAGATTTGGGAATAACTGCAACATTCCTCTCAATGTGGAACCGGATTAGGATCTATTGATGAAGCATATCAGGTGGTCTGAGGTAAGAACATCACACGACCCTCTCAGCGTGAAATGTAAACCGTCTTTCTACACACATGATGATGTCATAACGACACACACAGGTACCTGCGCTGCTGTTTTCTTATATTTATCAGCGATGGCTCTGATCTTTGGGTCCTTCAGTATGGACGGGTCACGTCGCTTTGCCCTGTAAAAAGAGATCGATCAGTAGAGTTAATGGGTTCCGTTCAGTTCTGCAGTGATGGGTGGGTTCACTGATTACTTAAAGGGGAATTCCACTGTTTTCTCAAAATGTCTGCATAATTAGATTGTTTAGATGTAAACAAAGTGAATCAGAGTGGTTTGGTGTGAAATGGCTGATTATAAAGACTGAGATTTCTTTACAGTGGTGATGATAGGAACGAGATATCGCCAGGACTACAACACAAACCAGTGAACCTACATGAGTCTTCTGAGTTTTTATACAGAACGTTGATGGTGGTTATTTATGCCAATCCCTCCTCATATTTTAAAAATATGTTTTAGGCCAAAATCTTATCTTACAATGTCTTCGCCTTCAGGCAGCACATTCATAACCATTTCATGTAATACCGTAGTGTAAGACAGGCATTAAACTCTTCAGACGTCTGGTTCCTATCACCACCACTGTGATTGACTTAAGCATTTCACAACCACTCTGAACGACTTTTCTTTACACTTTAACAACTGAATTATAAAGAAATTTGGAAAAAGCAGTGGAATTCCCCTTTAAGGACAAATCTGGAATCTGGTGGTATCTGGCAAAGGTTTTAGTTTTTGCCCACCATGGTCTGTCATGGCACCCCAGAGGGCTGTACGCAGTCACTGTGATGCCCTTAGAGTGACAGAAGTCGATCAGCTTCTCCTGCGTCAGGTAGGGATGGCACTCAATCTGGAGTAGGAGATAAAAACATCAGCTGTTTTCATTTATTTTACCAAAATGATTATTGAATATGGTGTAACTGTGCATCGTGAAGAATGGACTTTTGATTAATTATGCTATCTAATGTGATTGCATTGTTTGAACAACAATCAGCACCAATCAGCACCTCACTCCATCTCTCCCCCTAGTAAGCATTATTAGTCATACAGAATTGTGAACTTGATGAGTGTATCATTATCATTCAATAACAGGGGAGTAAAGTAAGAACTATAGATTGCAAAATGCTACCTGGTTGGTGACAGGTTTGTACTTGAGGCCTGGCTTGTTCAGGATGGCTTCAATCTGGCTTCGGTTGAAGTTGGAGATACCGATGGCCTTGACCAGCCCAGCGTCCACCAGCTTCTCCATTTCCTTTATGATAAAACTGAAAACATTAGAATGATCCAAATTCACAGAACCTTCTATGTGCGTTTTATGAACAATTATAATCTGACTAATTTTGATACCTGAGTATCTTAATGGGTTAATGAACGGATGATCGGTTAACCGATGGGAAGAAAACACGAGGCTTTTTAGGTGAAAATCCTGGTGTTACACAGAAATTCACCAGCACACTTTTGTATCTGCACTCATTGTTCATTTTATCAGCTCCACTGACCGTATAGTTTCACTACACAACTGTTTCTACAGTTACAGACTGTAGTCCATCTGTTTCTCTGCATACTTTGTCACCCTGTTCTTCAGTGGTCAGGACCCCCATTCTCAGCACTGCAGTAACACTGACGTGGTGGTGGTGTGTTAGTGTGTGTTGCGCTGGTCTGAGTGGATCAGACACAGCAGTGCTGCTGGAGTATTTAAACACCTCAGTGTCGCTGCTGGACTGAGAACCAAAAACATCCAGCCAACAGCGTCCTGTGGGCAGCGTCCTGTGACCACTGATGAAGGACTAGAGGATGACCAACACAAACTGTGCAGCAGCAGATGAGCTATCGTCTCTGACTTTACATCTACAAGGTGGACTGACCAGGTAGGAGTGTCTAATAGAGTGGACAGTGAGTGGACACAGTGTTTAAAAACTCCAGCAGCACTGCTGTGTCTGATCCACTCATATCAGTGCAACAGAATAATGGAGTACATACATATGCATTGATTTAATGAAGCAATAATGAGGTTTTGATCTGTTCCAGAACAGTCTATGTTCAAATTTCAGGTTTATGACTCTGTAATTACCTCCCATGTCTCCAGAAAGGTGCTGTTGTCTGGAATCACTTTGCCCTCAGCATCAAGCGGGAAAAGTTCTTCTCCAGGCTGCAGATTCAAATCCAGCAATCAGGACTTGTGCACATGTAAGGCTTTTCACATGTTTTATGCTATAAACATTTATTTAATATATATACCTTAAAGCCCATAGGGTTATGAATCAGGTAGAGATCCAGATAGTCCAGCTTTAGGTCACTCAGGGTTTTCTCACAGGCTCCTCTAACCAGAGATCTCTCATGGAACGTGCACCACAGCTGAAAAGATGAACATATAAAATGTTCCGCTCTGTTCTGTTTGTATTTGATTTAAAGGCTTTTAGATAACAGCAAAAATTCTGCCAGGTGTCAATGACTCAGCAGTTTTTAAACTACCATGCGTTGCTTATGTGCCATGGAGAAGTGTAAACTGCTATAGCAGAATGAGTTTTTACAGCCAACGTGTGGAATTTTCGTCACTTCTGTCATTGTAGTGTTTCCGCCCTTTCCCATTTTCTCTCACAATCGACTATTCTCCAGTTCTCTATGTGATCTACTGCACTCACTGCACTAACACAAAGTCCACACCAACCACCCCTGCGACTGCAGGACACACCCTCAAGGTTTCTGCAGTAAACATTGTTATGTAATGCCTTGCACTGCTGGTATGTTCATTTGTGAAGAGTATCTGGTTCTCAGTGTAGTCAAAATTACAGAAAAGAAAAACAGTTTTGTTACATAACAGCTGGCAAGAAGACACCAAAAAAAGAAATTCACCAAAAGTGGTGGACTTTATAGGAGAAAAAAATACATGACTAACTTTTAATGGTAGTAAATGGAGAAATTATTTGTTCCAAGTAATTGTGGAGCACTTCTGTCGGTCCATTCATCCTGACATTTTGTAATGTAAAAGGTGATGTAAAAAAGGAGAGGTTTTGTAGCGACAGCAATGATGTATTTGATCAATTGCTTAAAAACTTAAAACCTATAAGACCCATAAGAAGATAAAACCAAATGACAGTAATGGTTCTGCCCACCTTGCTGATGATGAAAAGCTCCTCTCTTTTTACCACTCCTTGGTCAATCATGGCACGGACACCGGCCCCAACCTCTTCCTCATTCTGATCTATGTGACGCTAGCCAGCCAGGATGGCCACCTTTACAGCTTCTGTGACCTCTCCTCGGGAGGACTGTGGAGAAACATCACTGACACTTTAACACTGGGAGTCATGTAGTTCTAAACTACCACTAGTTTAATGTAGTCTGTGCTCTGAAATACTAAATCCAGCTGATCAGCTACCAAACTCATCTTTAAAACTCCTGATTGCATTTACATGAATTAAAGTGGGGGGAGCTATAAAAGGCCATAAGTTTTCACGATTAGTGCTGAGTTTTGGTGACCTAAATGCATGTAGCTGGTAAGAAGTGACTGAGAATACTGGAATACACAGGTTCCACTTAACACATTAAGAAAGGGATTAAAGGAGAGTCAGAGAAGAGGAGTGAGAGAGATAGAATAGCCTACAACTGTGCAGTTACAATGGTGCAAGAGAATAACTGCAAGCTGTTGCTGAAAAGCTCGTTTAAACAAAAGCAGTCTGGGATTCAGTAGCACAATATTTCAAAGTCTCTTACCTTCCATGTCCCCAGACCTACAATGGGCATTTGTGCTCCAGTGTTGAGCGTGAGAGTGGATGCCATGATGAAGAAATGTTGTTTTTCTACTTAGATGTACTAGATAGTGAAGTGGCTTCCAACAGAAGTCCCTCTGTTTCTTTACACTGTGGCAGCTCATCAAATAAAAGGCCAGTGTCGGGATTTGATTGGGTCCACCCATTAGCTGCTGGAGCTTGGAGCCAACAAGGAGGAGGAGTTAGCAGCCGGTCCAGCAGAGGCTTGCACTCAGTAAATTGACTTGACAAAAAGCTCCGCAGTCTGTGGAAGTAAAATCTTTAGAAAACATTTACAAACTCATAACTGGATGAATAAATAGGCTGAAATACAGAATCTGCTTCTGCACAACGTGTCAAAAAGGAGTTTGTTCACATGTTCTCTCCACACACATTCTTATGATTATATAACCCAGCACAGTGAAACTTTGATACAAGCAAACTGAGAAATAATGGCTCACGGTCACTACAGTATTGTATGGGTAAAAGAAGGTGAAATGGCAAAGCCTTGAAACATTTCAAGGGAAGAATAACTGAAAATGACCCATTTTAACAAGCTGGCTCCAATGGATGGTCTCTCTCCTACTCAGGAGTTGTGCAGGGTGAGAGGCACTGAGCAGGTGTGGTGGTACTCATGTGTCCCCGGCTGGCTGCCGTGCAGTTGGAGTTTATTGGCTCAGGAGCGGTTGGGGAGTCGGGGTCGGGAGTATGGGGTGCCGGGGCTTCTACTCCAGGCCATTCATTCTCTGTTCTCCTGGAGTGAGAGTTGTGTTCCTATACTCGGCATTAGGTCAAGCTCATTCTGTCTTAGTGTTGGACTCCGCCAAGGTTGTGCCTTGTCTCCACTCCTGTTCGTGATATTCATGGACAGGGTGTCAAGGCGTAGCCGCGGTCAGGAGGTCATTATGGGTGGAGGCCGGAGGGTGGCATCTCTACTATTTGCAGATGATGTGGTCCTTTTGGTTGGATTGCATGGATGCCTCCAGCGCTCACTGGAGCGGTTTGCAACTGAGTCTGAAGCCAATCAGCACCTCCGAGTCCATGGTCCTAGCCTGGAAAAGGATGGCATGCCCACTCCAGGTCAGGTTAAAGGACCTGCCCCAGGTGGAGGAGTTTAAGTATCTTGGGGTCTTGTTCACGATTGATGTGAGGAGGGATCGTGAGATCGGTTGCAGGCTGGGTCAGGCGGCAGCAGTAATGCAGTCACTGTATCAGACTGTAGTGGTGAAGAGCTGAGCCATAAGGCAAAGCTCTCTGCCTACATCCCAACTCTCACCTGTGGTCACAAGCTGTGGATCATGACCGAAAGAATGAGATCCCAGATACAAGCAGTGGAAATTAGGTTTCTTCGCAGGGTGGCGGCTACACTCTACTTGATAGGGTGAGGAGCTCGGTCATCTGGGAGGAGGTCAGAGTAGAGCTGCTACTTCTCCACACTGAGAGGAGCCAGTTGAAGTGGTTTGGGCATCTGGGAAGAGACCCCGGGGTTGTCCTAGGACCTGCTGGAGGGATTATATCTCCAAATTGGCCTGGGAGCAGCTCGGGATCCCCCAGAATGAGCTGGAGGAAGTTGCAGGGGAAAGGGCCGTCTGGGATTCTCTGCTCTCCCAACTGCTACTGTGACCCTATGTGGATTAAGCGGTTAATGATGATGAATGAATGAATGAATGAGTTCAATCAAGGATATTAGAAAGAAAGAAGATGCACTGTTTGTTGTTTTTTTGTTTTTTTTTTACTTTTTAGCACAGAAAATAAAGCCTTATCACACCTTACACTAACACACCACCACCATGTCAGTGTTACTGCAGTGCTGAGAATGATCCACCACCCAAATAGTACTTGCTCTGTGAGGGTCCATGGGGGTCCTGACCACTGAAGAACAGGGTAAAAGGGGGCTAACAAAGTATCAGAGAAACAGATGGACTACAGTCTGTAACTGTAGAACTACAAAGTGCACCTATATAGTAAGTGGAGCTGATAAAATGGACAATGAGTGTAGAAACATAACATAAACATAATGTTATGCCTGATCGGTGTACCTATCTCAAATCTTCCCTTTATATCAAAGTTTTTGGAAGCAGCTGCGGCGCAGCAACTAATTTCCTACTAGCATAGGAATTACATGCATTAAAAACCTCAGCCTCTAACAGCAGTCATCAGTTATCATTACTTAACCTAAATACTTCTGTCCAGTGACTGTTTTTCCCTTTTCTCTATTTGAATATATTATATTAATGGTAAAATCTTATTCTCTGCTCATATTGCACTTATGATTGCTTTGCTATCCAATGTGGACCAGAGGAGGATGGGCTCCCCTTCTGAGTCTTGTTTCCTCTCAAGGTTTCTTCCTCTTTATGCTCTTAAGGAGTTTTTCCTTGCTACTGGCGACACTCATGGGGACTCAGACCCAGATTTTTCTATGAAGCTGCTTTTTGACAACAGCTGTTGTAAAAAGCGTTATATAAGTAAACTTTGACTTGACTTCACTTGTTCTCTAGGCTGCAGATTCAAATCCAGCAAGCAGATGCTTCTCACATGTTGTACATTATAAATATCTATTTATTAATTTTATCATACAGAAGTGTATTAGCTAGAGATCCAGATAGTCCAGCTTTAGGTCCTTCAGGGTTTTCTCACAGGCTCCTCTAACCAAAGATCTCTCATGGTACGGGCACCATAGCTGAAAGGATAAATATGTAAATATATAACATTGAATTACACTTCACTCTCTGTTTGTTTTGGACTGTGAGCAATAAAACTCTCACACCCTTAAATCATGAGATAACAACAAAAATTCTGCAAGTTGTCAATGACTCGGCAGTTTTTGTGTGTGTATAATGTCATGGCCGTGCCGTTGTGCTACATAGAGAATAAGCTTTTACAATATGTGAAAATGTGGAAATTCACAAGGAGGGGGTAGGAAAAAATATTCACATGTAGGAGGAATATTTATCAAAAATACAAAACCATAACAAATACATGAATGATAAATGACCATAATGCAAGTGATGCTAAGTACATTCTTAAAGAGACAGTTCCTCAATTTATCTGTAGTAAAGACAATGGTTCTGTTTAGAACCATGAACACTCAAAGAACCATTTGCATGCTTAAATGGTTCTTTGCATAGAGAAATGGTTCTTCAGATTGATGGAGAATGTGCTGTGTGTGGTTCTGTATAGAACCTTTTTGAAAAGAGTTCTATATAGCACCAAAAAAGGGGTCTGCCGATGGTACAAGCTTGACATCGTAACAACAGCAGAACCCGTTTTAGTGCTGTATAGAAGCATACACAACACAAGAGCCCTTTAAAGCATGCAAATAGTTTTTGGTTCTTCATAGAACCATTGTCTTTACGAAAGAATTCTTGAAGAACCATGTTCTTTATTAGTGTACTTAAGGCATATTCTGTGCAGCTATGATGCTACACGTGGTGACACACTCTCTCTCATGCTGTCTTGCATAATATTTTACAATTATGGGTGAGTATTTCTGAACTCTGAATATCAGATGTCTACATGCTATTAACTAGGGAAGGGTAATATAGTAAATAAATGTATATAATAAAATTATATATATACATACATACATACATATATATATATATATATATATACACACACACACATATTTTACAGGCTCTCTGTAGCTGCTTCACACTCTATAACTGCCAATTGTCACGGGGAAGCACAGGCGAGAACATGAAACACACCTCAACGAATGGGATCAAATAAAGGCTGAGACAGAAAACTGAAATAAAAGATAATCTGAAAACCAAAAACAAATACTGTGCGATTACGAGAGGTAGATCAGCTTTATGTTTCACCTGTTTGCTCTTTGTGGAACAAACACTTTTTGTATGGCTTGGAGCCGTTTCTTATTTAAGCCTTCTTTTTGGCTTTTAAGTAGTTTTGGGGCAATGTATTTTTTTTTGCCCTCTTTTTCTTCTTTCTGTTGTTTTGGGCCAATTTCTTTTTTTTCCCAGCCCTCTTTTCTTTTAACCCACCTGGGCTAAGTACCGTACCAGTCACCCCTCTACAAAGGTGTGACAAAGGGCTGCCGTTTGCCACAGCCTTAAGTAGAGGAGTCCACAGGTGTGCCAGGTTGGGCCTAATCAGCCCGAGGGCTTCTGGGATTTGGAGTTCCCTGAACTTGTGGCACCTCGCTGCCGTCGCCCTCTGCTGGCGGCCGGCAGGACAGGCTGGGCCTTTACAGCAAAACTTTAGAATAAATGTCATAAAATATGAATAAATCCCATTACTAGCTTGGCACTAACATAGTTTAGGGATTTCCATAGCAATGTAATTGTGACAGCAACAGAGAGTAAGACAGTAAGGCACAGCAGAGAAGCCCATACAAAACACTGAACTCGAGGGGGAGGTCACCACTAGCCACACACTTCACCCCGAAGGTGATCTCCGCCCCCACCCCACTCGACTCGTTATAGCTCTGTATGACATGTTCTGCTTGATGTAAGGGGAGGCAAGGGGAAGGGCGGGGGCAAGGGCGGGGGCAGGGGCAGGAGCAGGGGCAGGGGCAGGGGCAGGGGCAGATACTTGTGAATGTACAAGATGTGCATGTGAATGTTGGTGTGACCGGTTTGGGGAAAAATTAGGATTTTTTTTTGAGAAAATTCAAACAAAGGAATGCCAGAGCAGCATGTTCAAACGTCTGTCTTGCTGTCATTCTGATCACCCCTCTACAAAGGTGTCAGTGCCGTTTGCCTGTCCTAAGTACAGCACTCAGCAGGTGAGGCCAGTTGGCCTGATTAACCCAGGGAAGTCTGAGAATTGGAGTTCCCACGGCCACTGGCTCTCATCCTCAGAGAGTCGCCTACGCCCTCTTCTGGCTGCGGCAGCATGGGCTGATTCCTTACAGATACATACTTCAACAAATAAATGAATAAATAAATAACGAATGAAAACAGTCAACTCATCGGCCACACCGCACATACGCAACACCCCAACTTAAAAACCTTCCTGCGCCCCTGCCTGCTTATCATTTTAGCTATTTAAGAACTTGTTATTAGTCATGCTCAGTTCACTGACCAAGTCGGTCGTTTACCTCTTCATCTCCCTTCAGTTCACACTAGTTGGGGGGGGTTGTTGTGTGTTTTCAGTGAAGGTTTTTCCAGAGCCGGTTTATGAGGAGTCTGGCCTCTTCCTGTTTAGCCTGTTATGTCAAAAACATGACTGCGAGTTGTCAATGAATGGGGGTGAATGGAGCTGACTGGAATGACTTACTTAGAACTTTCCTTTCATTTTGAAAAGTAGAAGTTTGTATTTTCACTAAAAAAGCAAAGATAACCTACCAGCATGTTTCATTTTTCTACAGCAAATGAGTTTTAGGAAGCAGGACGTTAGCATTACTGCTACCGTGTGCTGATTGATTAGGATTAATTCCACTGAGTGCTGATTGGCTGGTCAGTGGAGCAGCTTATTGGCTCACTGAAGTCATAAATGTACATGAGGCACTGTCTCAAACTCTTATAGCTCGAGTTCAAAAGCTCTCAAAGATATAACAGCAGTGTTAAGATGTTTTATGCTGTTCTGTGTTCAGGAAATTAACATTAAAAATATTTATATATTTAATATGTAAAAGTATTTATAAACCATGATTTTGCTCAAATGCTCCATCTTGACCCATTCATCTAAGACTTTCTCAGGAGAGTGCCCTCTAGCGTTACAGAAACCCGGAAGACATACTGAGTGGTAATTCTCCTCTCTACAACCAGATACAGGCCACTTATGTGCAGCACTGGCAGTGACTGACTAGCTAGCTCACTCTCTCTCTCTTGAATTAGAGTAAATCACAGCTGCCAGTTTGTTTTTAATCATTAAAGTTGGATAAGTGTGAAACTTTGAGCATTCAGGCTCATCAGTAGGCTGTTTTGAGGAGAGATGTAGAAATGTGTGAGAAATGCTGCGTGTGGTGTGAGACTAGGTCTAAATGCCTTAGTCTCATGGACAATGTGTGAGAGTTGGCAGCCCTGTAACCAGAGGTGTAAGTAACAAATTTCATTTACTCTCGTTACTATAATTACAGTTTTCCCTGTTACGGTACTTTTTGGAGTAGAATTAAATCATAGTACTTTTACTCTTACTTGAGTTCATTTTTACTGAAATACTTTTACTTCGCTACTTTGAATTTTCATAACGTTACAGAGTAAAAATAAATGAGCGTATATGCCACTGTCACAGCATGCCACCTCTGCCCAAGTCCGTTTGTGAAATTTCTGTCCTGCTAGATCTGCCCCAGTCAACTGTAAGTGCAATTATTGTGAAATGGAAGCATCCAGGAGCAACAACAGCTCAGACACAAAACGCTTGAAGAAGTTTCACACAGAAATTTATTTCAGTCCTTGTTAATTAATCATCATTTCAGGAATAAGTATTTATCAAAACACAATGAGCACCAAATTATTTCTTAGTTTACATAATATCTGCACTTGATATCAGCACAGAATGAACATTCAGGCCGTGCAGGTGAGGAGCTCAGTACTCTGCGTTCAGTGGGTAGTCCTTGTGGTTAGTAGCCCTAAATGAAAGGATAACAGAGCCACTGAGTTACAAACAGATTATAAATATATAAAAACACAGCCACACATATTCTCAGTATCTCTTAACTCACAAGTCTAGTAAGATTATTCTCCGGTTCCTGTTGAAGCTCATAATGGTGTTCATATCTTCTGTACTCAGCTTAAAATCAAAGACCTGTATCAAAAAGGAAAGATAATAATATAATAATATGTTCCTTCATTATGAGGAGATTTACATGCAGCAACATACAGTACACAATCCAGTAAGATCACCTGGAAATTTTCTTTGATTCTTTCCGGCTTGACAGATTTGGGAATAACTGCAACATTCCTCTCAATGTGGAACCGGATTAGGATCTATTGATGAAGCATATCAGGTGGTCTGAGGTAAGAACATCACACGACCCTCTCAGCGTGAAATGTAAACCGTCTTTCTACACACATGATGATGTCATAACGACACACACAGGTACCTGCGCTGCTGTTTTCTTATATTTATCAGCGATGGCTCTGATCTTTGGGTCCTCCAGGAGGGACGGGTCACGTCGCTTTGCCCTGTAAGAAGAGATCAATCAATAGAGTTAATGGGTTCCGTTCAGTTCTGCAGTGATGGGTGGGTTCACTGATTACTTAAAGGGGAATTCCACTGTTTTCTCAAAATTTCTGCATAATTAGATTGTTTAGACGTAAACAAAGTGAATCAGAGTGGTTTGGTGTGAAATGGCTGATTATAAAGACTGAGATTTCTTTACAGTGGTGATGATAGGAACGAGATATCGCCAGGACTACAACACAAACCAGTGAACCTACACGAGTCTTCTGAGTTTTTATACAGAACGTTGATGGTGGTTATTTATGCCAATCCCTCCTCATATTTTAAAAATATGTTTTAGGCCAAAATCTTATCTTACAATGTCTTCGCCTTCAGGCAGCACATTCATAACCATTTCATGTAATACCGTAGTGTAAGACAGGCATTAAACTCTTCAGACGTCTGGTTCCTATCACCACCACTGTGATTGACTTAAGCATTTCACAACCACTCTGAACGACTTTTCTTTACACTTTAACAACTGAATTATAAAGAAATTTGGAAAAAGCAGTGGAATTCCCCTTTAAGGACAAATCTGGAATCTGGTGGTATCTGGTAAAGGTGTTAGTTTTTACCCACCATGGTCTGTCATGGCACCCCAGAGGGCTGTACGCAGTCACTGTGATGCCCTTAGAGTGACAGAAGTTGATCAGCTTCTCCTGCGTCAGGTAGGGATGGCACTCAATCTGGAGCAGGAGATTAAAACATCAGATATTTTCATTTATTTTACCAAAATGATTATTGAATATGGTGTAACTGTGCATCGTGAAGAATGGACTTTTGATTAATTATGCTATCTAATATGATTGCATTGTTTGAACAACAATCAGCACCAATCAGCACCTCACTCCATCTCTCCCCCTGCCTCCTGACTCTAGTGTTGCTAGTAAGCATTATTAGTCATACAGAATTGTGAACTTGATGAGTGTATCATTATCATTCAATAACAGGGGAGTAAAGTAAGAACTATAGATTGGAAAATGCTACCTGGTTGTTGACAGGTTTGTACTTGAGGCCTGGCTTGTTCAGGATGGCTTCAATCTGGCTTCGGTTGAAGTTGGAGATACCGATGGCCTTGACCAGCCCAGCGTCCACCAGCTTCTCCATTTCCTTTATGATAAAACTGAAAACATTAGAATGATCCAAATTCACAGAACCTTCTATGTGCGTTTTATGAACAATTATAATCTGACTAATTTTGATACCTGAGTATCTTAATGGGTTAATGAACGGATGATCGGTTAACCGATGGGAAGAAAACACGAGGCTTTTTAGGTGAAAATACTGGTGTTACACAGAAATTCACCAGCACACTTTTGTATCTGCACTCATTGTCCATTTTATCAGCTCCACTGACCGTATAGTTTCACTCTGTAGTTCTACAGTTACAGACTGTAGTCCATCTGTTTCTCTGCATACTTTGTCACCCTCTTCTTCAGTGGTCAGGACCCCCATTCGCAGCACTGCAGTAACACTAACGTGGTGGTGGTGTGTTAGTGTGTGTTGCGCTGGTCTGAGTGGATCAGACACAGCAGTGCTGCTGGAGTATTTAAACACCTCAGTGTCGCTGCTGGACTGAGAACCAAAAATATCCAGCCAACAGTGTCCTGTGGGCAGCGTCCTGTGACCACTGATGAAGGACTAGAGGATGACCAACACACACTGTGCAGCAGCAGATGAGCTATCATCCCTGACTTTACATCTACAAGGTGGACTGACAAGGTAGGAGTGTCTAATAGCGTGGACAGTGAGTGGACACAGTGTTTAAAAACTCCAGCAGCACTGCTGTGTCTGATCCATTCATATCAGGGCAACAGAATAATGGAGTACATACATATGCATTGATTTAATGAGGTAATAATGAGGTTTTGATCTGTTCCAGAACAGTCTATGTTCATGTACTGAAATTTCAGGTTTATGACTCTGTAATTACCTCCCATGTCTCCAGAAAGGTGCTGTTGTCTGGAATCACTTTGCCCTCAGCATCAAGCGGGAAAAGTTCTTCTCCAGGCTGCAGATTCAAATCCAGCAATCAGGACTTGTGCACATGTAATGCTTTTCACATGTTTTATGCTATAAACATTTATTTAATATGAATACCTTAAAGCCCATAGGGTTATGAATCAGGTAGAGATCCAGATAGTCCAGCTTTAGGTCACTCAGGGTTTTCTCACAGGCTCCTCTAACCAAAGATCTCTCATGGAACGTGCACCACAGCTGAAAAGATGAACATATAAAATGTTCCACGCTGTTCTGTTTGTATTTGATTGTGATTAGTGTGACTCATCAGCTAATGATCACTCATTTAAAGGCTTTTAGATAACAGCAAAAATTCTGCCAGGTGTCAATGACTCAGCAGTTTTTAAACTACATTTACATTTACATTTACATTTACATCATTTAGCAGACGCTCTTATCCAGAGCGACTTACAAAAAGTGCTTTGTCTATCCAGAGAAAGAATCTTCGCTAGCTACCGATAGGTTAGAGAGAAAGTCAGTCCTAAGCTCAGATACTGGTAGAATCAGAAGGTCATTGACACCTAGTGAAAAAGGGACAGAGTTAAACACAGAACAGTGCAATACGATAAAATACATAAGTGCTGTACAATACATTACAATCAATACTTAATTTAGTGCTCATTTAAGTGCTGAATAAACAGGTGTGTCTTCAGTCTGCGTTTGAAGACAGCGAGAGACTCTGCTGTACGGACAGCCAGTGGGAGTTCGTTCCACCACCTGGGTGCCAGCACAGAGAACAGTCTAGTTGCTTGCCTTCCACGCGCCTTGAAGGATGGCGGGTCAAGCCGAGCTGTACTCGAAGCTCGAAGGGCTCGTGGTGCAGTTCGAGATTTGACCATTGCCATCAAGTAGGGAGGGGCTGGTCCATTTTTGGCCTTGTAGGCAAGCATAAGGGTTTTAAATCTGATGCGTGCAGCTACAGGAAGCCAGTGAAGGGAGCGCAGCAGTGGGGTGACGTGGCTGAACTTTGGGAGATTGAAGATGAGTCTTGCTGCTGCATTCTGGATGAGTTGCAGAGGCCTGATGGCTGCATCGGAAGACCAGCCAAGAGCGAGTTGCAGTAGTCAAGCCTTGAGATGACAAAAGACTGCACTAGCACCTGAGTGGCCTCTCTCGAGAGAAAGGGTCGGATCCTCCGGATGTTGAACAGCAGAAATCTGCATGACCGAGTTATGTTCACAATGTGAGTCGAGAACGATAACTGGCCATCCAAAACCACACCAAGACTTCTTGCCTTTGCTGACGGAACAATCAGAGAGTTCTCGAATGAGATGGCGAGATCATGATGAGGACCTGTAGTTGCAGGGATGAACAGTAGCTCAGTCTTGCTAGGATTGAGCTTCAGGTGGTGAGCTGCCATCCATGAAGAGATGTCAGACAGACATGCCGAGATCCGACTGGAAACCTGTGTGTCCGAGGGTGAGAAAGAAAGCATTAGTTGAGTGTCATCAGCATAACAGTGATAAGAGAAGCCATGAGATGATATTACATTGCCAAGAGAGCTAGTGTAAAGAGAAAAGAGAAGAGGACCTAGCACCGAGCCTTGTGGGACACCAGTGGAGAGCCTGCATGGAGAGGATATGGACCCTCTCCATGTTACCTGATAAGAGCGATCCTCCAGATAGGACTTGAACCACTTCCACGCAGAGCCAGTGATTCCAAGGTTGGTGAGGACATCCAGAAGGATTGTGTGGTTGACCGTGTCAAAAGCTGCTGAGAGGTCAAGAAGAATCAGGACAGATGACATACTGGCTGATCTTGCTGACTGGAGCTTCTCTGTCACTGCTATAAGAGCAGTTTCTGTTGAGTGCGCTGGTTTGAAGCCAGACTGGTTGGGGTCCTGGAGCTGGTTCTGCGTGAGAAAGAGAGACAGTTGATTATAGACTGCACGTTCAAGAATTTTTGAAAGGAAAGAAAGGAGTGATACCGGTCTGTAGTTGTTGACATCAGAGCTGTCAAGCGAGGGCTTCTTCAGGAGCTACCATGTGTTGCTTATGTGCCATGGAGAAGTGTAAACTGCTATAGCAGAATGAGTTTTTATAACCAACGTGTGGAATTTTCGTCACTTCTGTCATTGTAGTGTTTCCGCCCTTTCCCATTTTCTAACAGCTGGCAAGAAGACACCAAAAAAAGAAATTCACCAAAAGTGGTGGACTTTATAGAAGAAAAAAATACATGACTAACTTTTAAATGGTAGTAAATGGAGAAATTATTTGTTCCAAGTAATTGTGGAGCACTTCTGTCGGTCCATTCATCCTGACATTTTGTAATGTAAAAGGTGATGTAAAAAAGGAGAGGTTTTGTAGCGACAGCAATGATGTATTTGATCAATTGCTTAAAAACTGAAGACCTATAAGACCCATAAGAAGATAAAATCAAATGACAGTAATGGTTCTGTCCACCTTGCTGATGATGAAAAGCTCCTCTCTTTTTACCACTCCTTGGTCAATCATGGCACGGACACCGGCCCCAACCTCTTCCTCATTCTGATAGGCATAAGCCCCATCTATGTGACGGTAACCAGCCTGGATGGCCACCTTTACGGCTTCTGTGACCTCTCCTCGGGAAGACTGTGGAGAAACACCACTGACACTTTAACACTGGGAGTTGGAAGTGGGGGGAGCTATAAAAGGCCATAAGGTTTCACGATTAGTGCTGAGTTTTGGGGACCTAAATGCATGGAGCTGGTAAGAAGTGACTGAGAATACTGGAATACACAGGTTCCACTTAACACAGTAAGAAAGGGATTAAAGGAGAGTCAGAGAAGAGGAGTGAGAGAGATAGAATAGCCTACAACTGTGCAGTTACAATGGTGCAAGAGAATAACTGCAAGCTGTTGCTGAAAAGCTCATTTAAACAAAAGCAGTCTGGGATTCAGTAGCACGATATTTCAAAGTCTCTTACCTTCCATGTCCCCAGACCTACAATGGGCATTTGTGCTCCAGTGTTGAGAGTGAGAGCGGATGCCATGATGAAGAAATGTTGTTAGATGTACTAGATAGTGAAGTAGCTTCCAACAGACGTCTCTCTGCTTCTTAACACAGGCAGCTCATTAAATAAAACGCCAGTGTCGGGATTTGATTGGGTCCACCCATTAGCTGCTGGAGCTTGGAGCCAACAAGGAGGAGGAGTTAGCAGCCGGTCCAGCAGAGGCTTGCACTCAGTAAATTGACTTGACAAAAAGCTCCTCAGTCTGTGGAAGTAAAATCTTTAGAAAACATTTACAAACTCATAACTGGATGAATAAATAGGCTGAAATACAGAATCTGCTTCTGCACAATGTGTCAAAAAGGAGTTTGTTCACATGTTCTCTCCACACACATTCTTATGATTATATAACCCAGCACAGTGAAACTTTGATACAAGCAAACTGAGAAATAATGGATCACGGTCACTACAGTATTGTATGGGTAAAAGAAGGTGAAATGGCAAAGCCTTGAAACATTTCAAGGGAAGAATAACTGAAAATGACCCATTTTAACAAGCTGGCTCCCATGGATGGTCTCTCTCCTACTCAGGAGTTGCACAGGGTGAGAGGCACCGAGCGGGGGTGCTCATGATTCCCGGCTGGCTGCTGTGCAGTTGGAGTTTATTGGCTCAGGAGTGGTTGGGGAGTCGGGGTCGGGAGGATGGGGTGCCGGGGCTACTACTCCAGGCCATTCATTCTCTGTACTCCCAGAGTGAGAGTTGTGTTCCTATACTCGGCATTAGGTCAAGCTCATTCTGTCTTAGTGTTGGACTCCGCCAAGGTTGTGCCTTGTCTCCACTCCTGTTCGTGATATTCATGGACAGGGTGTCAAGGCGTAGCCGCGGTCAGGAGGTCATTATGGGTGGAGGCCAGAGGGTGGCATCTCTACTATTTGCAGATGATGTGGTTCTTTTGGCTGGATTGCATGGATGCCTCCAGCGCTCACTGGAGCGGTTTGCAACTGAGTCTGAAGCCAATCAGCACGTCCGAGTCCATGGTCCTAGCCTGGAAAAGGATGGCATGCCCACTCCAGGTCAGGTTAAAGGACCTGCCCCAGGTGGAGGAGTTTAAGTATCTTGGGGTCTTGTTCACGATTGATGTGAGGAGGGATCGTGAGATCGGTTGCAGGCTGGGTCAGGCGGCAGCGGTAATGCGGTCACTGTACCGGACTGTAGTGGTGAAGAGCTGAGCCATAAGGCAAAGCTCTCTGCCTACATCCCAACTCTCACCTGTGGTCACAAGCTGTGGATCATGACCGAAAGAATGAGATCCCAGATACAAGTGGCGGAAATTAGGTTTCTTCGCAGGGTGGCGGCTACACTCTACTTGATAGAGTGAGGAGCTCGGTCATCTGGGAGGAGGTCAGAGTAGAGCTGCTACTTCTCCACACTGAGAGGAGCCAGTTGAAGTGGTTTGGGCATCTGGGAAGAGACCCCAGGGTTGTCCTAGGACCCACTGGAGGGATTATATCTCCAAATTGGCCTGGGAGCAGCTCGGGATCCCCCAGAATGGGCTGGAGGAAGTTGCAAGGGAAAGGGCCGTCTGGGATTCTCTGCTCTCCCAACTGCTACTGTGACCCTATGTGGATTAAGCGGTTAATGATGATGAATGAATGAATGAGTTCAATCAAGGATATTAGAAAGAAAGAAGATGCACTGTTTTTTTTTTTTTTTTACTTTTTTAGCACAAAAAATAAAGCCTTATCTCACCTTATACTGTGCTTAGATCATCTAGACAATAATCTGACTTTTTATAATATCAAACGGAGAATGTATTTTGAGTTATTGGAAAGATTTTTGAGTTATTGGAACACATTTTGTATTATTGGCTGCAGTGAAGAATATAAACAGCTTGGGACAATCTTACAATGTTGTTTTTTTGATGTCTCTTTAACTGTAACTACGTACATCAAAGGCAACTTGGTGTGTAAATTTCAAATACAGATGGAATTAAAAATGCACTGTGGACATTTCAAATGACTCCCAAAGGGAATCGAGCCTGGTACTGCCCTGTAGTGTTTGAAGTGGTAGTCAATTCCCAAAGTATTAGATCTCTCACCTACTCACCAACTGCTTGACCACCACTAAGATGAAAGGTGAAGAGCAGCACCTTTCTTACATCACCATGCATAAGACCTCTCTTAGGCTTGGCTGTACACCAAAACCCCTTAAACCAGCAGTAATTAGCCTTCTGATTACCAAAAAATACTTGTGGTACCTGCAAGTTATCAAATGATCTACACCGATCAGGCATAACATTATGACGCATTGTCCATTTTATCAGCTCCACTTACTATATAGGTGCACTTTGTAGTTCTACAGTTACAGACTGTAGTCCATCTGTTTCTCTGATACTTCTTAGCCCCCTTTTACCCTGTTCTTCAGTGGTCAGGACCCCCATGGACCCTAACAGAGCAGGTACTATTTAGATGGTGGGTCATTCTCAGCACTGTAGTGACACTGACGTGGTGGTGTGTTAGTGTGTGTTGCGCTGGTATGAGTGGATCAGACACAGCAGTGCTACTGGAGTTTTTAAACACTGTGTCCACTCACTGTCCACTCCATTAGACACTCCTACCTTGTCGGTCCACCTTGTAGATGTAAAGTCAGAGACGATAGCTCATCTGCTGCTGCACAGTTTGTGTTGGTCATCCTCTAGTCTTTCATCAGTGGTCACAGGACGCTGTTGGCTGGATATTTTTGGTTGGTGGACTATTCTCAGTCCAGCAGTGACACTGAGGTGTTTAAAAACTCCAGCAGCACTGCTGTGTCTGATCCACTCAGACCAGCGCAACACACACTAACCAAGATTAATCAATTAATCAATCCTCTGTTCAGTATTTAGGACAGCTGGTTTTACAGGCTCAGAAGTCAATTTTACCTCACTGTTGTGCCACAGTGTGCGCTATTTTATTATTATTTATGTATTTTAGGCTGCCTATTTTGTGTTTCTCCTTATATGGTCATGTCTGTCACACCTGTCACTTGTCATGTATAGGCTGAGCCGAATCTTGGCATCAGTCCAGCTGTAAAACTGTATCAGCTCAGTGTCTTACTGGCTGGCTGGGGGTCTGGAACCTGCGCGCGCAATGAATAAACTTCACTTGTCCAGACAACAGATCGAGTCCCCTGGTTTGGAATCAAGAGGGTTTGGATTCTTCAAAAGCCTAGCTATGTCCCAATTCAGGGGCTGCATCCTTCAGAGGCAGCATTTGAAGGCCGACTGCGCCACTGTGGCATGACTAGGCTGTCCCATTTCAAAGGCTCTTGCATATGTGGTCGAGAAATGTGTCCTTCTTTTCCATGGCAACGAAGGATCCAGTGGATGTGGTCTGAAGAAAAAAACTTAAACTGACATGCAGACGCTGGCAGTAAAGCATCTCCAGCTCTAATAAAAGAAAAAATGAAAATAAATAAATAAAATAAAAGTTTCTGCCTCAGCTGTGATGCAAACAGGAAATCCACCGTAGAGCAGACCGCGTCATTTCGATTCAGCCTTCGTGGGTCTACGCAGCCTTCGAAGGATGCAGCCCCTGAACATACTTCTATGAAAAACATGACTGCAAATTGCCAGAGGGCGCCTGTGAGCGAGTCCTCAATGAATGGCAGTAAATTGAGCTAAACAGCTAAAAACGAAAAGTTAAAATAGTTTCTAATCACTCGCCCAGAACTTTAATTTCAGAAAGTAGAAGAATGTGTTTCACTAAAAAGTAAAGAAAACTTACCTGCACATTTCCATTTTTCTACAGCAAACAGGTTTTGGGCTGCAGGATGCTAACATTACTGCTACTGAGTGCTGATTAGTTAGCATTACTGCTGCTGAGTGCTGATTGGTTGGCATGACTGCTACTGAGTGCTGATTGGCTGGCATTACTGCTACTGAGTGCTGATTTTTTAGCATTACTGCTACTGAGTGCTGATTAGTTAGCATTACTGCTGCTGAGTGCTGATTGGTTGGCGTGACTGCTACTGAGTGCTGATTGGCTGGCATTACTGCTACTGAGTGCTGATTGGTTAGCATTAAAATGACTTTAAAATGATTATTTCAGGCTTTTTAGGGCAATTTGCAGGAGCACAAGCTCACCATATTTTGGTGTACTTTTATGTTTGTCTGTAATTTTTATTTTTCTCCTGACTCTGTAATGTTACATCTTTCAGTTTTAACACAAAGTATTACATAGTGCAGCTTAAAGGACATGTTATGATCCTGGGGATGTATGGTGTTTGTTTTGTGCTCTGTCTTTCTCGTAATCACTTTTACCCTAGGGTTGGTGTCTGGAGGGATCTGGTTGGGTACAGCAGTGGGTGCTCCAGTTACTTATGGGCTGGTGAGGCATTGCAGAAGAGGAGGGCTATTCCAGTGGTCATCAGCCTCCATCTGACCAGACCAAGCACCCGAGGCTTTGTTTGTGAACTGTGTTAGCCTGTTTGGGACAGAAAGGTAGGTTTACAATTGTAATTTTGTTTTGTGTTAGATGAGTTTAGTTATCATTAGGTTTCTAGTTTGTTTTTGGCACTGGCTCACCTCCTGAAGGTTTCTCTTCGATAAGCTCACATGCACTTGACCAGTTTAAAGCTAGATTTACTGGCTAAGTGCCTTTTTTATTTTCAAGATGGTGCCTTTAACTTGTACAAGTTAAAAGAAAATAAATGCTGATAATTGGTCCATTATATGTAGTTGGTGTTATCGTGGTCTGGCAGTTGGATGGTGTTGGCTTAGTTTTATTATGTACGGCCTTAATTCACCTCTGGACATTTGATGTCGTAACAGACAATAAAAGTTAATCATCACCCAAACCACTAAGAAAGCTGGCAAGCTCCCCTCTAGTGCTGAAATTATAATAAAAAACAGAAAGTAAAAATACAAACTTTTGGTTTATTATTTTGTAGCAGTTGCAGTTAAATTACCCTTAAACACTCTCCACACCGCTGATATGGCTGTATACACAGAAATCTCACAGAACGTTTATGGAACCATTGTTTAATCAGTTTATGCTAACAACCTTAGGACACGAGATAGCAGTGAAAGTTTTGCTGACAATTAGAGACTTGGCAGTTTTGGAAAATACACGGTCATGCGTCTTATCCTGAGTCCTTGGCAGATTTTGGTCTTGTGCCTAATGTGTCAAGGCGCTTCACCACTCCTTGACCAATTATGACATAGATCTGACCTCTGCCTCGCTTTCATACACCGATACTCTATCAATGTGACTTCAATCAGCTACACATAGAACCATGAACCCTTAAAACAATTTGCATGCTCAGATGGTTCTTTGCATGGTGAAACGGTTCTTGCTATATATATAGAATGTGCTATATATGGTTCTGTGTAGAGCCTTGTTTTTGAAAAGGGTTCTGTATAGCACCAAAAAGTGTTCTTCCATTGTTACAGTCAAGCTTGTATACAATAGAATAGCGGAGCGAGAGACTGGCGCTGTACTCTCAGGGTTTCATAAAGACATTTTCTCCACTAACGGTCATTCTCAGGGTGAAGTGTGTGAGGGTGGAATGATCTTCAGGTCTGAAAACAGACGGTAAGGCTGTGGCTGTTCCTGCAGTGAACCACAGCTTCATCAGTCAATGCTACACAAGATAACAACAAGCCACATGTTATTTTTGGATGGCTGTGGCAGCAAAACCAATAGAAAAAGTTGTTTACAGCGCATGAAGCATTACAATGTCCGTGTCACTGGCTTCTCTGTCCACACAGCACATCTGTTCAGGAGCTAAAGACACAACTGGAATGAAACAGAACATTACTGAGGAAGATTTTAATAACGTCCCCCTGGCAAAGTATGGGTACCGTGTGCCAGTCTTGTATGATTTAACTGCGTGGAATCACATTTCACAATAAAAGCCATTTAAGTCCTTGTCAAAAGAGATTACTGCATTTTCAATTAGCAAAAATTAAAGTTGTTTTATTGCATGTGAATTTTGAATCTTTGATCATTTCATGTCCAACAACAGAATTAAGTATTGTAATTCTGCCACAGAAGTTGTTTTGATCATTTTCGTAATTTTACCCATATGAAAAAAATATATGGACATGTATTTTTATATATTTGAAATACACTGAAAATGTATTTCAGAATATATTTCCATAAAATACATTTATTTTAAAATGTATGTGGAAAATTTTACACACAGAAATGTAACATACAAAAATAATTGTATGTAAATGTGTTTATTAATTCCATTTGAAAATGTGTGAAAATATCTAAAATCCTGTCTGATGCACTTCACTGTCTGATACCTTTAGAAATGAATTTGTGTTCCAGCATCTTAATTTTAAATATGATCAAATGATCCTTTAACATGACAGAAGCGAGTGTAGTAGGTATTGATAATCTGTGAAAATGCAGTTATGATTTAATGTCTTGTTTATTTGAAATACACTGTGTTTTACTGCATATGTACATGGCTAGAACACTGTAGTCAGTACTGTTCATTCAGTTCATGTTTATTATGTCTGTAAGCTTTGTTAAAACTACATACAATTGAAAAAATATAATAACAAATTTAAATAAATGCAAAATTAAAAATATATTTAACATAAATTTTTTGGCCAATTTCATACATTGCAAAAATATATTTGATAAATTCAATGATTCTGAGAATCTGGAGAAATCTCTGTATGTAAGGGACAAGGCCAGTATTTGCTGGCCGTGATCTTTGGGCCCTGAGGCAGCACTGCATTAAAAACAGACAGGAGTGTGTAGTGGAAATCACTGCATGGGCTCAGAAACACTTCTGAAAAACACTGTTTGTGAAAACAGTTCATCACTGCATCCACAAATGCAAGTTAAAAATCTAAAATGCAAAGAACTAACCATATAAACAGGATCCAGAAATGCTGCCACCTTCTCTGGGCCCAAGCTCATTTAAAATGGACTGAGGGGAAGTGGAAAAGTGTCCTGTGGTCCGACAAATCAAATTTTTAAATTCTTTTTGGAAATCATGGACACTGTGTCCTTCAGGCTAAAGACCACTCAGCTTGTTATCAGTGCACAGTTCAAAAGCCAGTATTCATGATGGTGTAGGAGGGCATTAGTGCACATGGCATGGGTGACGTGCACATCTGTGAAGGCAGCATTAATGCTGAACGAAATATACATGTTTTGGCAACATATGCTGCCTTTTTTCAGGGAAGGCCTTGATTATTTCAACAAGACGATGCCAAACCACATTCTGCGTGTATTACAGCAGCATTGCTCTGTATTAAAAGGACTGCAGTCCAGACGTGTCACCGCTGATAACATTTAGCACATAATGAAATGAAAAATATGACAAAGGAGACCCCGAACTGATGAGCAGCTGAAATCCTGTATCAAACAAGAATGGAAAACATTTCACTTTCTAAACTACAGCAGTGTCTCCTCAGTTCCCACCACTTACAGAGTGTTGTTAAAGAAGAGGTGATGAAACACAGTGGTAAACAGGCCCCCGTCCCAACTTTTTTGGAACGTGTTGCTTGCATCAAATTCAAAATGGGCAATATTCTTCAAAAAACAATCAAATGTCTTTCATCTGATATATAATTAAGTGTTAACATCTGATATGTTGTCTTTGTAGTATTTTCTTTTAAAAATATGGTTTACATGATTTGCACATCATTGCATTCTATTTTTATTTACATTCTGCACAGCGTCCCAACTTTTTTGGAAATTGGGTTACATATTTTACTTGAAATGACTGGTTTTAGATCAAATAGATATATGTACACTTTTAAAAAATGATGGTTCCTCAAGGGTTCTTTAGCAAGGAAAATGGGTCTATATAGAACCCTTTAATTATGCAGAAGGTTCTTTTGGTGTCCATGGTTTTATATAGAACCATTTTCTTTACTAAAGAACCCTTGAAGAATCATTTTTTCTGTGTGCAGTGTTGATGTGGAAACAACTTTTTTTTGGTAATGGTTGAGGTGGAATTTGGGTGCGAACATAAGAAAATAGTTGCATTCCTAACAAAAAAAATCAAATTTTCGATTTGCTCAGTAAATGCAGAGCTTCCATCTACAATCATGAAATGTTTGAGAAAATAGTTTTACGCTGTTAAGGGAAGACGCTCGCTTACAGACACAAAACACTGAGACACACAGAGACTTGGTTCAGTCGCTGTTAAGATTCAAGATTCGAGATTCTTTATTGTCATTGCACAGGGTACAGCGAAATTGGGCAGTGACACTTTCAGGAATGAGTGGTCAATAAAACACATGAGAACCATCTGATTTCCTGGTTTATGAATTGTTTGGGCTTGACTTTGGTTCAGGCTGTGCAGGTGAGGAGCTCAGTCCTCTGTGTGCTGTTTGTAGTCCTTGTGGTTAGAAGCCCTAAATGAAAGGATGAGTGCCACAGAGTTTTATACTGATCAAATAAATAAATAAATAAATAAATAAATAAATAAATAAAACTACACATATTCTTAGCATCTCTTAACTCACTGGTCAAAAACAATTATTTTCCAGTTCCTGTTGAAGCTCATAATGGTGTTCATATCTTCTTTACTCAGCTTAAAATCAAAGACCTGCATCAAAAAGGAAACAGCAATATTCACAGCACGATCTGGTCCACGTTCCTTTTGTATATAAAGATTTACATGCAGTAACATACAGTACACAATCCAGTAAGATCACCTGGAAATCTTCTTTGATTCTTTCCGGATTGACGGATTTGGGAATAACTGCAACATTCCTCTCAATGTGGAACCGGATCAGGATCTGTTGATAAAGCGTATCATGACCCTCTTAGCGCGTAACGTAAACCGTCTTTCTACACTCATGATGATGTCATAACGACACACACAGGTACCTGCGCTGCTGTTTTCTTATATTTATCAGCGATGGCTCTGATCTTCGGGTCCTCCAGGAGGGACGGGTCACCTGGCTTTGCCCTGTTAAAAGAGATCGATCAGTAGAGTTAATGGGTTCCGTTCAGTTCTGCAGTGATGGGTGGGTTCATTGATTACACAAAGGGGAATTCCACTGTTTTTTCAAAATTTCAGCATAATTAGATTGTTTAGATGTAAACAAAGTCAGTCAGAGTGGTTTGATATAAAATGGTTTATTGTAGGCAAACTTACTGAGTCAGATTTCTTTACAGTGGCGGTGATAGGAACCAAATGTCACAAGACAAATACACACACACACACACACACACACACACACACACATTTTCTAAGCCACTTATCCTTCTGGGTCACAGAGGAGAAGGCACGAAACAACCTGGACAGGTTGCCAGTTCATCACACAGACATATACATTCACACACATTCACACCTAGGGGCAATTTAACGTGTCCAATTGGCCTGATTGCATGTCTTTGGACTATTGGAGGAAACGGGAGCACCCAGAGGGAACCCACACAGACATGGGGAGAACGTGCAAACTCCACACGGAATGGACCCTGGTTGCACAAGACAAATATAAAATATATAAAAATATAAAATTACCAGTGAACCTATACGTATCTTCTGAGTTTTTATATTGAATGTTGATGTGGTTATTTATGCCATACAACACCTTAAATTTGTACCAATCTCTCTGCCATGAATGGACATTTTAGGCCAAAAACTAATCTTACAATGTCTTCATCATCAGGCAACATATTCAGAACCATTTCATGTAATAACTTACTGTAAGCTTTTAGAGGCATTAATGTCTTCAGACGTCTGGTTCCTATCACCACTAATTTAAAACGGTAAGTTTCTTTAGAAAGGAGCATCTGAATGACTTTGTTTACGCCTTAACAATTGAATTATAAAGAAATTTGGAAAAATCTGTTTAAGGACAAATAGGGAATCTGGAATTTGGTGGTTTCTGGTAAAAGTTTTATTTGCCCACCATGGTCTGTCAGGGCACCCCAGAGGGCTGTACGCAGTCACTGTGATGCCCTTAGAGTGACAGAAGTTGATCAGCTTCTCCTGCGTCAGGTAGGGATGGCACTCAATCTGGAGTAGGAGATAAAAACATCAGCTGTTTTCTACTGGAGAAACACTAAGCCGTCTTTAGCTCATTAAAAATGATTACTGAAGGGTGGAACTGTGCATTGTGGAAAATAGGCTTTTGATTAATTAGGCTATATAATGCGACTGCATTGTTTAAACAACAGTGAAAACTGATCAACACCTCCTTCAGCTCCCCTCCTGCCTCCCAACTCTAGTGTTGCTAGTAAGCATTATTATAGTCATAATTTGTCTTCACTGCATGTGAGGAAACAGAATTATGAGCTTGGTTTTGTGAATCAAATCAAATTGCAGGCTCAACTATTATTGAATTATAAAGTAAGAAATACAGATTGTAAAATGCTACCTGGTGGTTGGCAGGCTTGTACTTCAGGCCTGGCTTGTTCAGGATGGCTTCAATCTGGCTTTGGGCGAAGTTGGAGATGCCGATGGCCTTGACCAGCCCAGCGTCCACCAGCTTCTCCATTTCCTTTATGATAAAATTGAAAACATTTATATGATACAAATTCACATCTTTAAGCGTTGATAAATGGATAATTTAGTAACAGAAAACAATGCAAAAATCTTCTTGGGTGACAAATGCAGGACTGTAGGTGCAGCTTTTTAGGTGAAAATACTGTTGTTGCACAGAAATTCACCAGAACACAGTGGTGTACATTTGACAACGTGTTTCATTATGCAAAAACAGCTGAGCTGGCAAAACGTAAAACTGGCATTTCACTGAATTGCTAGTCTGTATATTTTTTCCATCTTTCCGCAATGAAACTTGACGAATATCCAAATAGTTATTACAATATTTGAACGCTGGCACCTTGAACAGTTAACTGAATACTTGAGTACACATGCACATCCCTAACACATATGTATGCGTTCATTTAAAGAGGCTGTGGTGAGGTTCTTACCTGTTCCAGAACAGTCTATGTACATGTACTGAACTTTCAGGTTTATAACTGTGTAATTACCTCCCATGTCTCCAGAAAGGTGCTGTTATCTGGAATCACTTTACCCTCAGCATCAAGAGGAAGAAAAGATTCTCCAGGCTGCAGATTCAAATCCAGCAATCAGGACTTGTGCACATGTAATGCTTTTCACATGTTGTACATTATAAATGTTTATTGATTAATATTACCTTAAAGCCCATAGCGTTATGCATCAGGTAGAGATCCAGATAGTCCAGCTTTAGGTCACTCAGGGTTTTCTCACAGGCTCCTCTAACCAGAGATCTCTCATGAAATGTGCTCCATAGCTGAAAAGATAAACATGTAAAATGTTCCCTCTGTTTGTACTGGACTGTGAGTAGTGTGACTCATCAGCCAGTGATCACTCATGTTAAGGTCTTTATATAGCAGTAAAAATTCTGCAAGGTGTCAATGACTCTGCAGTTTGCTTATCTGCAATGGCGAAGTGTAAACTGCCATAGCCGAATATGTTTTTCTCATATTTCTCAACTCATGTGTGGAAGAGGGGGTTGGGGCTGGACAGGCAGGAAAAACATTGTGTAAGTAAACACCATGCATTTTGTGTAAATACCTTGATTCTCATTGTTTCTGTCGTTGTAGTGTTTCCCCCCTTTCCCATTTTCTCTTACAATCCACTATTCTCCAGTTCTCTATGTGATCTACTGCACTCACTGCAACCAAATCACAGCTATGTTGTTATTCATGCTAACACAAAACCCACACCACTCACCCCTGCACCAGCCCTACTGCCCATCCCCATACCCCTACCAATGAACCAGTCCTGTCTCCCCATCCCCATACCCCTACCAATGAACCAGCCCTGACTCCCCATCCCCATACCCCTACCAATGAACCAGCCCTGTCTTCCCATCCCCATACCCCTACCAATGAGCCAGTCCTGTCTCCCCATCCCCATACCCCTACCAATGAACCAGTCCTGTCTTCCCATCCCCATACCCCTACCAATGAACCAGCCCTGTCTTCCCATCCCCATACCCCTACCAATGAACCAGTCCTGTCTTCCCATCCCCATACCCCTACCAATGAACCAGTCCTGTCTCCCCATCCCCATACCCCTACCAATGAACGAGTTCTGTCTCCCCATCCCCATACCCCTACCAATGAACCAGTCCTGTCTCCCCATCCCCATACCTCTACCAATGAACCAGCCCTGTCTTCCCATCCCCATACCCCTACCAATGAACCAGTCCTGTCTTCCCATCCCCATACCCCTACCAATGAACCAGTCCTGTCTCCCCATCCCCATACCCCTACCAATGAACGAGTTCTGTCTCCCCATCCCCATACCCCTACCAATGAACCAGTCCTGTCTCCCCATCCCCATACCCCTACCAATGAACCAGCCCTGTCTCCCCATCCCCATACCCCTACCAATGAACCAGCCCTGTCTCCCCATCCCCATACCCCAACTAATGACCAGCCTGTCTCCCTGTCCCCATAACTCTACCAGTGAACCAGCCTTCATCCCAACTGAAGAAAAAGGTGAGTAGCATTATGTTGTATGACATGTGTCTTGGCATAATTGCAGGGCGTTTGTGGGATTTTTTTTTTTTTGTTAAAAGTTATTACGTTGGTGTCATGTGTAATGGTGGGGTGGGGAGAAGATGTGAAGTTTTGTTCCAACAGTGACTATAAACACACACTATTGTTGGTAAAAAAAAACTGTAGTTATCAAAAAGCAGATTGCAAAAAAACGTAAGAGGTAAAATCTAATGACAGCATTGGTTCTGCCCACCTTGCTGACAATGAAAAGCTCCTCTCTTTTTACCACTCCTTGGTCAATCATGGCACGGACGCCGGCCCCAACCTCCTTCTCATTCTGATAGACATAAGCTCCATCAAAGTGACGGTAACCAGCCTGGATGGCCACCTTTACGGCTTCTGTGACCTGTCCTGGGGTGGACTGGGGAGAAACATCACTGACACTTTAACACTGTGAGCCATTTAGTTCTAAACTACCATTAGTTTAATGTTGTCTGTGCTCTCAAATACTGAATCCAACTGAACAACCACCAAAGTCCTGATTGCATTTGCATGAGCTAAATTGAGGGAACTATAAAGGCCATGAGGTTCCAAGATTAGTTCTGAGTTACAGTGACTTAAATGCATGTAGCTGGTAATGAGTGACTGAGAATAATGGAATACACAGGTTCCACTTAACAAATGAAAAATGGGTATAAAGGAGAGTCAGAGAAAATTTCAGAGAACAACTCCAAGCACATTTCATTTGTTACTGTAAAAGTACTCTCAAGCAAAAGCAGGCCGTGTTTCAGCAGCGCAATAATTACAATTTTAAAGTCTCTTACCTTCCATGTCCCCAGACCTAAAATGGGCATCCGTGCTCCAGTATTGAGAGTGAGAGCAGATGCCATGATGGAACAATGTTTGTTTGTTTTCTTTTTTACCTAGACGTACTAGATAGTGAAGTGGCTTTCAGCAGGAGTTTCTCTGCTTTTAACACTGTGGCAGCTCCCCAGATAAAAGGCCAGTGTCAAGATTTGATTGGTCATGTATAGAGTCCACCCATTAGCTGCTGGAGCTTGGAGCCAAGTGGGTAGAGTTAGCAGCCAGTCCAGCCCCAAAAGATTCCAGCCGCAATAAAATGCAATCAAAATGTAGAACTCCAGTTCTGTGCAGGAGCCAATGGCATCACATCTGGCAACTAGCTGTCAAAATAAAAAAATAAAAAAAAAATTATGCTGAATCATGTTCATTTTTCCATTGCCTAATGCATCAAATCAGTGTTGGTGTCAGAGTTGATAATTCTGTGTTAGAATGCATTTTGGGTTACTGTCTGCAGCTAAAAATGAATATAAACAGCTTGAGACAATCTTACGATGACTTTGTGTTGTTTTTTATCGTCTGTGTTACATTACGTGCATCAAAGGCAACTTTTTGTGTAAATTTCAAATATGGATGGAATTAGAAATGCATAGGACACATTTTAAATGATGCTGAAAGTGGACACCCCCCCCCCACCCCCCAGTTGCAGCCCAGTACTGCCCTGTAGTGCTTGAAGTGGCAGTCAGTTCTCAAAGTATTAGATCTCTCACCTACTCACCTACTGCTTGACCACCACTAAGACAAAAGGTGAAGAGCAGCATTGTAAAACCATAAATAGTAATAAATAAGAAAAATGAGAACTGTAAATTTCCCATTTTGGAGATATGAGGTTTTGATATATATATATATATATATATATATCACTGCGGTCAGACCAAAAACCTTGTATCTCCAAAATGAGAACTTTACAGGAGAAGGAAAAAACATGCTTTACTTTTAATGTATGTCAATGGAACCAGACTTTTTTCCAAGTGATTTTGGGCCGTTTCTTTTGGTCCTTTCCTCTTGAAATTTACACACAATATAAAGGACAGTAGGTTTTTCCAAATTATGTCAAAAACTGAAAAACAAAAATGGAGATACAAGGTTTTGCTCCGATGGCATAATGTTCACATTCAACATATTTCACATTGAACACAATGAACAAATGAAGAAGTTTTATTTTTGGACAGTTTACACTCATATTCTGATTCACCTGCATCATTTATGACAGAAAAATGGCAAAATGTACAAGCGCACAGTTAGCTTTTAAAACATTACTCTATTGAACATTTTATTAAACATCCCACTTAATCACACACATTGTAATCTAACTATTGCAGTTGCTCTGTGACGGATCTGATCACTTTAATAAATGACTATTAAATAGTTTAAATAAATATATAAATGATGCATATATGTCATCTTCTGTCTTAGCCTTCACCTCCCCAACAAGCAGCTGCACGCCACTCTGGGAGGGGGAATTTATTTTATTTATTTTATTCACAAAGAGAACCTTCAGATATAAGTAGCAGACATAAGGCTGTATACAGTACACCTGCAGTGATCCTCCATTGCTCTACAGCTTCATTCAGTTTCTTTCAGAAAGATAAAAATGTCAAATAAAACACAACATGACTTCTTAAAGGTTCCGATGTAATATATACAGGTAACATATACAGGTTCCAGTGTTTTACAGATATATATATTATTGTGTCCTACCTCAGTCATCCCGCCCTCTTGTTACTGTGCACTCTTTTCACCTGGTCAATATGCTAATATTCTATATTTTATGTAATTTTGACTAATCTGACTGTTTTCTGTCCTCATTAGAGCAGGTTGACCAGGTCAGTGGAGAGATAACAACAAGTGATCTGCACTGAACAAAAGCAGAACTTACCAGCTTTTAGTCTTTGCTGCTCTGAAAGCTTAAATATTGTCACTTTTCATCATCACTTAATATGACAGAATATTATTTTATGAGTGAGCTAAGCTAAAAAAACAAACTGCATTTGCATATTTTGTATTTTACCCTATTTTACCATATTTTATTTTATGGTTCTTCAAGGGTTCTTTAGTAAAGAAAATGGTTCTATGTAGAACCAGGAACACTCAAAGCACCCTCTGCATGATTATATACGTTATATAGTTATATAGTTATATACTGTTAAGGGACGACACTCGCTTAACAGACACAAAACACTGAGAGAAGTTTCACACTGAGACTTGGTCCAGTCTTTGGTAAGAAATGACAGTTTCAGGAATGAGTGGTCAATAAAACAGAATGAGTAACAACTGATTTTCTGGTTTATGAATTGTTTTGGTTTGACTTCAGGTCAGTGTGTGCAGGTGAGGAGCTCAGTACTCTGCGTTCAGTGGGTAGTCCTTGTGGTTAGATGTCCTAAATGAAAGGATAACAGAGCCGCAGAGTTTCAAACTGATCATAAACAAACAAACAAACAAACAAATACATAAATAAATAAGCTACACATATTCTCAGTATTTTTGTAACTCACCACTCCCTTAAGGTTATTCTCCAGTTCCTGTTGAAGCTCATAATGGTGTTCATATCTTCTGTACTCAGCTTAAAATCAAAGACCTGCATCAAAAAAGAAAACAGCAATATAATAATATGTTCCTTCGTTATGAGGAGATTTACATGCAGTAACATACAGTACACAATCCAGTAAGATCACCTGGAAGTTTTCTTTGATTCTTTCCGGATTGATGGATTTGGGAATAACTGCAACATTCCTCTCAATGTGGAACCGGATCAGGATCTGTTGATAAAGCATATCATGACACGACCCTCTCAGCGTGTAACATAAACCGCCTTTCTACACACATGATGATGTCATAACGACACACACAGGTACCTGTGCTGCTGTTTTCTTATATTTATCAGCGATGGCTCTGATCTTTGGGTCCTCCAGGAGGGACGGTTCACCTGGCTTTGCCCTGTAAGAAGAGATCGATCAGTAGAGTTAATGGGTTCCGTTCAGTTCTGCCGTGATGGGTGGGTTCATTGATTACGCAAAGGGGATTTTTTGCATAATTAGATGGTTTAGATGTAAACAAAGTCAGTCAGAGTGGTTTGATAGAAAATGGTTCATTGTAGAGAAACTTACTGAGTCAGATTTCTTTACAGTCCATTTTTCTTGTTTTTCAGTTTTTTTAAATTATTTGAAAATGCCTGTTGCCTTTTATGTGTAAATTACATGATGAATGGACCAAGAGAAACGGCTAAAAATGACATGGAAAAAAGTCTGGTTCCATTGACTTACATTAAAAGTAAAGTATGTTTTTTCCTTCTCCTGTAAAGTTATTTTGGAGATACAAGGTTTTCTTCTGACAACAGTGATATAAAATTACCAGTGGACCAACAAATGTCTTGAGTGGTTTTATATGGAATGTTGATGATGGTGATTTATGCCGTACAACACCTTAAATTTATGCCAGTCTGTCCTCCATGAATGGGTTTTAAAAATATATTTTAGGCCAAAGTCTTATCTTACAATGTCTTCGCCTTCAGGCAACATATTCATAACCATTTCATTTAATAACTTACTGTAAGCTTTTAGAGGCATTAAACTCTTCAGATGTCTGGTTCCTATCACCACCATTATGACTGATTTAAAGCCTTCAGGAAGAAGTATTTCAGAATGACTCTGAATTACTTTGTTTACACTTTAACAATTAAATTATGAAGAAATTTTTAAAAAATCAGTGGAATTCCCCTTTAAGAACAAAAGGCTAATCTGGTGGTATCTGGTAAAAGTTTTATTTGCCCACCATGGTCTGTCAGGGGACCCCAGAGGGCTGTACGCAGTCACTGTGATGCCCTTAGAGTGACAGAAGTTGATCAGCTTCTCCTGCGTCAGATAAGGATGGCACTCAATCTGGAGTAGGAGATAAAAACATCAGCTGTTTTCTACTGGAAAAACACAAGACCTTCATCTGCTCTTTAAATAATGATTATTGAATCGGAACGTAACTGCATCATGGAGAATGGACTTTCGATTAATTAGGCTACCTAATGTGATTGCATTGTTTAAACAACGATCAGCACCAATGAACACCTCCAGCTCCAGCTCTCCTCCTGCCTCCTAATTCTCGTGTTGCTTCAAATTATTGTGAGAATACAGGATTGTGAATATAATCAAACTGCAGACTGAGTGTATCATTACTTCCCTATTACTGAATGATAAAGTAAGAAGTACAGATTGGAAAATGCTACCTGGTGGTTGGCAGGCTTGTACTTCAGGCCTGGCTTGTTCAGGATGGCTTCAATCTGGCTTCGGTTGAAGTTGGAGATGCCGATGGCCTTGACCAGCCCAGCGTCCACCAGCTTCTCCATTTCCTTTATGATAAAACTGAAAACATTAGAATGATCCAAATTCACAGAACTCTCCAATGGGCATTCTGACTAATTTTGATATTCAAGTATCTTTAAGGGTGAATTTGCAAGTTCAGACCGTGCGTTCAACATGGCGATGGTAGTATGAGGGAAGACTGATTGAGGGAGGGGGAGAACTCTGAGGACTTGGGCTGGAGTTCTGGGCAGCTTCTGCCTATAGCTAGAAAGCCAGATCATAGCTGTAGCAAGACTGATGTAGGACTGAGGAACAGGGAGGAGATCGGGTGACGGTGGGGATTGTGAACACTTCGTCACGGGAACGGAAGGTGAGGATGTGAATTTATTGGCTAATAGATTGGGAAAAGGCGGGGTTTCAGGCATGTTCCTTCCCCCAAACTTTGGTTATACCATTACTACTTTAAATGGATAATCAGTTAACTGCCGGAAGGAAAAACACAAGACCAAAAACCTCTTGGGTGAAAAATGCAGGACTGTAGGTGCAGCTTTTTAGGTGAAAATACTGGTGTTGCACAGAAATTCACCAGAACACAGTGGTGTACATTTGACAACGTGTTTTATTATTCAAAAACAGCCGAGAGTCGGTGGACAACATGCCAACATGTTTGCCAGATAAATATATTTTCATTGTTTCTGGACCTAGCTAACATCAGGGATCAATAAATTTGACATGCACAAGTACACATGCGCATCCCTAACATATGCGTATGCATTGATTTAATGAGGCAATGGTGAGGTTCTTACCTGTTCCATAACAATCTATATAGATGTACTAAAAATTTCAGGTTTATAACTCTTTAATTACCTCCCATGTCTCCAGAAAGGTGCTGTTATCTGGAATGACTTTGCCCTCAGCATCAAGAGGAAAGAGGGATTCTCCAGGCTGTAGATTCAAATTCAGCAATCAGGAGTTGTGCACATGTAATGCTTTTCACATGGTGCACATTATAAATGTTTATTGATTAATATTACCTTAAAGCCCATAGGGTTATGCATCAGGTAGAGATCCAGATAGTCCAGCTTTAGGTCACTCAGGGTTTTCTCACAGGCTCCTCTAACCAGAGATCTCTCATGAAATGTGCTCCATAGCTGAAAAGATAAACAGGTAAAATGTTCCCTCTGTTTGTACTGGATTGTGATTAGTGTGACTCATCAGCCAGTGATCACTCATGTTAAGGTCTTTATATAGCAGTAAAAATTCTGCAAGGTGTCAATGACTCTGCAGTTCGCTTATCTGCAATGGCGAAGTGTAAACTTCCATAGCCAAATATGTTTTATGACTCATATGTGGAAGGGGGTTGGGGCTGGACAGGCAGGAAAAACATTGTGTAAGTAAACAACATCTACTGCACTCACTGCAACCAAATCACAGCTATGTTGTTATTCATGGTAACACAAAACGCACACCACTCACCCCTGCACCCCACTGCACCCCCCCCCCAACGTTTCTGCATTTAAGATTGTTATGTAATGACTGGCATGGCTGCTTATTTATCAAGATTACCTGGTTCTCAGTGTAATCAAAATTAAAGAAAAGAAAAAAAGAACAGAACAGAAGAGAAAAAAAAAAAAAGAAAAGAAAAACATTTTCATCACACAGGGGTGCCGTATGGCAGGGAGAAAGTTAGGACGATTCTACACATTAGTGAAACTTGTTAGCAGTGAATTGTGAGTATCGGTGAGGCATCATGTCTCAGCTTCCTAAATATGGCTTCCAAAACCTACCAATGAACCAGCCCTACTCCCCAACCCCATACCCCTACCAATGAACCAGCCCTACTCCCCATTCCCATACCCCTACCAATGAACCAGCCCTGTCTTCCCATCCTTAATTCCCCACCAATGAACCAGCCCTACTCCCCATTCCCATACCCCTACCAATGAACCAGCCCTGTCTTCCCATCCTTAATTCCCCACCAATGAACCAGCCCTGTCTTCCCATCCCCATACCCCTACCAATGAACCAGTTCTGTCTCCTCATCTCCATACCCCTACCAATGAACCAGTTCTGTCTCCTCATCCCCATACCCCTACCAATGAACCAGTTCTGTCTCCTCATCCCCATACCTCTACCAATGAACCAGCCCTGTCTTCCCATCCTTAATTCCCCACCAATGAACCAGCCCTGTCTTCCCATCCCCATACCCTTACCAATGAACCAGTCCTGTCTTCCCATCTCCATACCACTACCAATGAACCAGTCCTGTCTTCCCATCCCCATACCACTACCAATGAACCAGTCCTGTCTCTCCATCCCCATATCCCTACCAATGAACCAGTTCTGTCTCCCCATCCCCATACCCCTACCAATGAACCAGTCCTGTCTTCCCATCTACATACCCCTACCAATGAACCAGTCCTGTCTCTCCATCCCCATACCCCTACCAATGAACCAGTTCTGTCTCCCCATCCCCATACCCCTACCAATGAACCAGTCCTGTCTTCCCATCTCCATACCCCTACCAATGAACCAGTCCTGTCTCTCCATCCCCATACCCCTACCAATGAACCAGTTCTGTCTCCCCATCCCCATACCCCTACCAATGAACCAGTCCTGTCTTCCCATCTCCATACCCCTACCAATGAACCAGTTCTGTCTCCTCGTCTCCATACCCCTACCAATGAACCAGCCCTGTCTCCCCATCCCCATACCCCTACCAATGAACCAGCCCTACTGCCCATCCTCATACCCCTACCAATGAACCAGCCCTACTGCCCGTCCTCATACCCCTACCAGTGAACCAGCCCTGTCTTCCCATCTGCAAACCCCTACCAATGAACAAGTTCTTTCTCCCCATCCCCATACCTCTACCAGTGAACTAGCCCTGTCTCCCCATACCCCTACCAATGAACCAGCCCTGTCTCCCCATCCCCATACCCCTACCAATGAACCAACCCTGTCTCCCCATCCCCATACCCCTACCACTGAATTAACCCTGTCTCCCATCCCCATACCCCTACCACTGAACCAACCCTGTCTCCCCATCCCCATACCCCTACCACTGAATTAACCCTGTCTTTCTATCCCCAAACCCTTACCAATGAACCAGCCCTACGAGTTCTGTTTCCCCATACCTCTACCAATGCACCAGCCCTACTCCCAACTGAAGAAGCAGGTGAGCAGCGATGTGTTGAATGACATGTAAGTTGGCATAATTGCAGGGGGTTTGTGGGATTTTTTTTTTATTATTATCAAATAATATTATGCTGGTGTGGCCTGTAGTGGTGGCGTGGGGGGACCAATGTAATATCTTTTCATGGGGACCAAAATTCCTGGCGGCACTCCTGAGCACCTCATCCCTTTGGAACAAAACTTTGTATCTCCATAATGGTGACTTTACAGGAGAAAGTAAAAAAAGTCTTAACTTTTATTGGAAGTTCACAGAGAAATTATTCGTTCCAATCAATTTTGGAACACTTCTGTTGGTCTATTCATCATGAAATTTTGACACAATGTGAAGGTGTGTGAAAAAAATGAAACAAAAAATGACAAAAATGAAGATGTGAAGCTTTGTTCCAACAGTGACACACACACACACATATATACATAAGAGGTAAAACCAAGTGACAGCATTGGTTCTGCCCACCTTGCTGACGATGAAAAGTTCCTCTCTTTTTACCACTCCTTGGTCAATCATGGCACGGACGCCGGCCCCAACCTCTTCCTCATTCTGATAGACATAAGCCCCATCAATGTGACGGTAACCAACCTGGATGGCCACCTTTACAGCTTCTGTGACCTCTCCTGGGGTGGACTGTGGAGAAACATCACTGACACTTTAACACAATGAGCCATTTAGTTCTAAACTACCACTGGTTTAATGTTGTCTGTTCTCTGACATACTGAGTCTAACTGATCAACTACCAAACCCCTGATTGCATTTGCATGAGTTAAATTGGAGGTAGGTATAAAAGGCAATGAGGTTCCAAGATTCATGCTGAGTTACAGTGATTTAAATGCAAGTAGCTGATAACAAGTGACTGAGAATACTGGAATACACAGGTTCCACTTAACACATTAAGAAAGGGATAAAGGAGAGTCAGAGAAGAGGAGTGAGAGAGGTAGAAAACACTACAACAGTGCAGTCTATGAGAACAACTCCAAGCACTTTGCATTTGTTGCTGTAAAAGTACTCTCAAGCAAAAGCAGGCCGTGTTTCAGTATCACAATCATTACAATTTTAAAGTCTCTTACCTTCCATGTTCCCAGACCTATAATGGGCATTCGTGCTCCAGTATTGAGAGTGAGAGCAGATGCCATGATGGAACAATGTTTGTTTGGTTTTTTTTTTTACCTAGACGTACTAGATAGTGAAGTGGCTTTCAGTAGGAGTTTCTCTGCTTTTAACACTGTGGCAGCTCCCCAGATAAAAGGCCAGTGTCAGGATTTGATTGGTCATGTATAGAGTCCACCCATTAGCTGCTGGAGCTTGGAGCCAAGTGGGTAGAGTTAGCAGCCAGTCCAGCTCCAAAAGACTCCAGCCGCAATAAAATGCAATCGAAATGTAGAACTCCAGTTCTGTGCAGGAGCCAATGGCATCACATCTGGCAACTAGCTGTCAAAATAAAAGGTCTGCAGTGCTGTGAGGCTCTCCTGGTTTAACTGTTACCTTCCACTGTTCAAAAACACAGCACAGTTCCTGTCCACCAAATTTTTATAATTTTGCTAAAGCCAACTTATTTTTCAAACCCAGATAATACAATTATGCTGAATCATGTTCATTTCTCCATTGCCTAATGCATCAAATTAGTGTTGATCTCTAGTGTCAGAGTTGATAATTGGAATTAAAAATGCAAGGTAGACATTTTGAATGATGCTCAAAGGGGACACCCCCCCACCCCCAAATTGAGCCCAGTACTGCCCTGTAGTGTTTCAAGTGGTAGTCAGTTCTCAAAGTAGTGGATCTCTCATACCCACTCACCTACTGCTTGACCACCACTAAGATGAAAGGTGAAAAGCAGCACCTTTCTTACCTCAATGTGTATAAAGGCCATTCAATCTACTGACCATAAAACCATAAACAGTAATAAATATGAAAAAGTGCATGCACACTGTATGGGAGATGGAGCTCATTGTGAAGCCTAATCACTCACCAGCCAATGTGCACATCATAATGCTGTCCATAAAAAAGCAGCAGGAAATAGTACCATATTTCCATATATTCTTGATCAATGGGGACAAACCTGCACTCCACCAGAAAAGAAGTTTACTATCCAGTGATGGTTCTATATGAACAGAAACATGTGGACAGAGTCGTTTTCACTGTAGTACATTATGCAGTTTTCTGTATTAGCCATGTTAATAACAGTATAAATGTTGCACTTCAGTGGTGAAAAAGTAGTACTGCAGCTACAAAACTAAATATATCACAACAAGTACAACACAAGTCTGTTAACTATTTAATTGAAAGATAAACAAAAAACACAATGCAAACAAATAGCATTACTCACCTGCAAAAAGAACACATATAAACAGAGGCATCACTAGGGATTTATGGATGGGGTGGGTTGCATGCAGATCGCTGACATGTTTGGTTCTCCTTGTCCATGGAGGACAAGGGAGGCTGGGTTTCGGTTCTGGGTAGCTCAGGAACCAGTGCTTAAACACTAGTGAACAGAGGGTGGGCGCTGTTCCCACCAGTTGAGAGTCTTCTCTTTTTCTCTTGGGGGGAGGAAAACTCCAATGGGCTGGCATGGCCCCTAGGGGGGCAGCTGTGTGGACCACATGGGGACAGTGGACGTGGTGCTGCTTTCCTGGGTAGGCATAGCTTAAAAGATTCATCCTCCTTCCATGTGTCAACACAGCTGTGATGCATAACGGCTGCAGTCAGGTCAAAAAGAGCCTGGACTGATTCCATGGGGGTCCCTGCAACGCATCACTTCTCATTGTCAGGGAGGAAAGATTAAGCCAATCTCCTTCCATAAGGCAGGAGAGGGAGAAACCTTTTCCAAACGCTTTCCCATTTCCTCCATAACCCAGCCACCAGGCACAGGGCCAGAGGAGCCAGGGCTGAGGCAAGGGTGCTGCAGAATATGGGTTTCATGCATAGCACATGGAACATGGGGTTGATATGCATAGAGTGCAGGAGAAACAAAAGGTACAAGACCAGGTTGACTCTACAAATGACCTTCAAGGGGCCCCATGTAGCATGTGGCCAACTTCTGGGATTCCACATGGAGGGGTAAGTCCTTAGTGGAGAGCCAGACCCACTGTCCTGGTCGAAAGGTGAGCTTGGGTTGCTGCCTCTGGTCTGCTGCTCGCTTTTGGACAGCAGAGGCAGTCCAGAGAGCAGCTTGGGCTTTCTGCCAGGAGAAGGCATTGGGTTTGGCATTCTTTGAGCCAGGTCAATATGACAAAATGCAAAAAAGAACTCCCACCTGGCCTGACGGGAAATTACATCATAATTTCGCTCCATGGGTGTCAGGCGATGTGAAAAGAAGGTGCAGAAATGTAACTACTGGGCAGAGCCAGTATGCTGAGATAACACTACCCCTACACCTATGTTGAAAGCATCAGCTTCCACCAGGAATGAAAGTTCAGGGTCTGGATCCTGTAAGACTAGAGCCATAGACATCTGATGCTTAAGCTCTTCCGAGTTGCGGTCATCCATTGAAACCACCCCATGTGCTTTTTGTGAGAGTGGTTAAAGGAGCGAACATGGTGCTAAAATTTTGGATAAAATGTTAGAAAAAATCAGCAAAGCCCAGAAGGCGCTGAACCAGTCAGAGCGACCGTCTTAATCTGATCTGTGCTCAGTCGGATCTTGGATATCATAAATCTAAGGACAGTGACAAACGGAACATAGAACAGGGATTTCTCTATGTTTATGTAGAGATGATTCTCCAGGAGTAGCTGGAGAATCCTCCTTACATGAGCTACATGTTCATCTAGGGAACCATTATAGATGAGAATGTCATCCAGATAGATGAACACATAACAATCTAGAGCTTCCCTCAAGATCTCATTGATGTAGCGTTGGAAGATGGCCGGGGCATTCATCAGTCCAAAGGGCATAACTTGGTACTCGTAGTGACCTGATGGGGTGATGAAGGCCTCTGATCTTCCTCTGATCACCTTCCCTAATCTGGATAAGGTTGAAGGTGCTGAGCAGATCCAGTGTAGTTAAAACCAAAGCCTGTTGCAGCATCTCAAAGGCTGAGGTCATGAGGGGCAGGTGGTAACGGTCTTTTACCGTGGATGGGGTGGATTTGGCCCCCAGATCGAACAGCATGTAATACACTTAAAGGGGAAATACATTTTTCCAAATTTATGCATAATTAAATGGTTAAGATGTAAACAAAGTCATTCAGAGTGGTTTGGTGTGAAACGCTTTGTTCTAGAGAAACTTACTGAGTCAGAATTTTTCCCAATATTGGTGAAAGGAACCAGATGTCCACCTCTAAATGCTCCCCCACAGTTATTGGAAGAAATACGCTGCTTGATGTCTGAGACATTGTGTTACGATAATTCTGACTTAAGCTTTTGGTCTAAAACATATTTTTTAATATAAATACTTGGAGTAATGTAGGAATGTCAGAATATCTCACAACACTTTTACTTTTAATACTCAGGCACAATAAAAAGCAAGTACCTCTGTACTTTAAAGGCCCCATATCATGGAAAACTGAATTTTCCTCACTTTTTAAAAATAAAAGAGTTAAATGTAGTGTGTAAACATTGTTAAAGTGTCAAACTGCTCCCCAGTCCATACAGTCATATATGGAAACAAAGCTACAAAAACAGCCCATTTTAAATTCACTGTTTTTGTGATGCCATAAAAAACAACACATTCACATATATCTGAGTATTCAGCCTGTTTAGCCCCGCTTATTCAGGCTGAAGTTACAAGGAGAGTTTCAGCTTTTTGAATGATGTATAATACAGGACAGTCAATCGAGACATGGCTCAATTACATATATCACACATAAATTTGATATATTTTCATGTCTTAAAAGCACAGCAACCAAAAAGCCTGTTTAATTTAGGAATAAAGAGATTGGAAAATGGTCAGGTAAATATGATTATGACTGGTTTTGGTACATAAAACAACACAAATGTTACAAAATTCAGACAAAATGTAGGATATGGGTGTTTGAACGGACGTAAAAAAAATAAATAGAGCACTTATACTTTAATTCAGCTACTATTTTACAAAGGGTATCACTCAAGTACACTCAAGTACAGTATTTGTGTATTTTATTTACCTCTGAATGGGACTGGATTACAAGACAATTTCCTTATAAGTTGGAGGTGGCGAGGTCGTTTTGACACTATAGCAGGAGCGGAGCGAGAGATCGACGCTGTACTCTCAGGGTTTCATAAAGACATTTTCTCCACTAACGGTCATTCTCAGGGTGAAGTGTGTGACGGTGGAATGATCTTCAGGTCTGAAAACAGACGGTAAGGCTGTGGCTGTTCCTGCAGTGAACCACAGCTTCATCAGTCAATGCTACACAAGATAACAACCAGCCACATGTTATTTGTGGATGGCTGTGGCAGCAAAACCAATAGAAAAAGTTGTTTACAGCGCATGAAGCATTGCAGAGTTCATGTCACTGGCTTCTCTGTCCATAGAACAAGGCTGTTCAGGAGCTAAAGACACAACTGGATCCAAATACAACATTACTGAGTAAGATTTTAATAATGTACAAAGCGAGAATGACAGACTTGCAGTCCCCCTGACAAAGTACTGGTACCGTGCGCCAGTCTTGCATGATTTAATTGCATGTTTTCACAATACAAGTCATTAAAGTCTTTGTCAAACAAAATCCACAGAACTCGTTTGGATAATTTTCGTATTTTTATTCAGAACTAAATTTTCTATTGGTTTTGTAAAACATAAGTGGTCTTATTTGACCAAAAGACTAGATTTAATATAATATAAAACATTAAAGTGCAAAATAAAACAAAACATGACTTTTTAAAGGTTCCAGTGTAAGGGCTTACTAAATATTACAAGACTTGAAATCGAGAACAGGTATTTTCTGAGAGTCTAATTATATCATGTAGAAAATTTTAGTTACTTTTTTTTCTATTAATCACACTAACAAAAATATTAATGTCGCACTCCAGTGATGAAAACGTAGTATTGCAGCTACAAAACTAAATATGTCACAGCAAATACAACAGAGTCTGTTAACTATTCAGCAGGGCCGCTGGCCATGAGACTCAATTCGGTGTTAGAAACATACGTTTTATTATTTGTGTGTAGTTAATTTGTGTTTTTGGCTTATTCAATCATAAAACTTTAACATTGAAAAAATATGAGCATTTTGGGTGGGGCAATGGTTAAAGTGGGTATCCCACCTCAACCGTCCCACCTTCTGGTTACCGTTAACTCTTTTCAACTGGTCTATATTATCTGTAACGAGACTGTATTCTGTCCTTAATAGAGCAGGTTGACCAGTTCAGTGGGGAGCCGACAACAACTGACCAGTGCTGAACAAAAGCTAAACTTACCAGCTTTCAGTCTTTGCTGCTCTGAAAGCTGAAATGCTGTCACTCTTCATTGTCACTTAACTGCATTTACATATTGCCATATTATATTTGAGCAAAAATGACTGGTTTTATATTAAATTGAATATGTAGCGTTAATGTGGAAACATTTTTTGGGGTAATGTTTGAGATGGAATTTCAGTGGCTGCAAACATTTAAAAGTAGTTGCATTCTTAAAAAAATATGTGTTGTTTGATTTGCTCAGTAAATGCAGTGCTTCCATGTAGAATCAAGAAATATTTGAGAAAATAGTTTTATACTATTAAGAGAAGACGCTCGCTTACAGACACAAAACACTGAGAGACGTTTCACACAGAGACTTGGTTCAGTCTTTGTTAAGAAATGACAGTTTCAGGAATGAGTGATTAATAAAATCAACTGATTTCCTGGTTTATGAATTGTTTGGGCTTGACTTCAGTTCAGGCCGGGCAGGCGAGGAGCTCAGTACTCTGCGTTCAGTGGGTAGTCCTTGTGGTTAGAAGCCCTAAATGAAAGGATAAAAATGCCACTGAGTTATAAACTGATCAAAAATATATAAATAAATAAAAAACAGCTACACATATTCTCAGTATCTCTTAACTCACCAATCCATTGGAATTATTTTCCAGTTCCTGTTGAAGCTCATAATGGTGTTCATATCTTCTTTACTCATCTTAAAATCAAAGACCTGAATCAAAAAGAAAACAGCAATATAATAATATGTTCCTTCATTATGAGGAGATTTACATGCAGTAACATACAGTACACAATCCAGTAAGATCACCTGGAAATCTTCTTTGATTCTTTCCGGATTGACAGATTTGGGAACAACTGCAACATTCCTATCAATGTGGAACTGGATTAGGATCTGGTGATAAAGCATATCATGACACGACCCTCTCAGCATGTAATGTAAACCGTCTTTCTACACTCATGATGATGTCATAACGACACACACAGGTACCTGCGCTGCTGTTTTCTTATATTTATCAGCGATGGCTCTGATCTTTGGGTCCTCCAGGAGGGACGGATCACCTGACTTTGCCCTGTAAGAAGAGATCGATCAGTAGAGTTAACGGGGTCGGTTCAGTTCTGCAGTGATGGGTGGGTCAATTGATTACGCAAAGGGGAATTCCGCTGTTTTTTTTCAAAATTCTGCATAATTAGATTGTTTAGATGTAAACAGACTGATTCAGAATGGTTGTATATTAAATGGTTGTAGAGACTCAGCTGTCTTTACAGTGGTGGTGATAGGAACCAGGGGTCACCATGACTACAACACAAATATAGACATTTTCTATACAAACAGAGTCTTCTGAGTTTATATTGATGTCGAAGGAGGAGTCATGGGCTGGAGGTTAGGGAGCCATCTTTGCGACTGGAAGGTCGCCGGTTCGATCCCCTGAGCCGACAGTACGTGGCTGAAGTGCCCTTGAGCAAGACACCTAACCCCCAACTGCTCCCCGGGTGCAGCGGATAAGGCTGCCCACCACTCCGGGCAAGTGTGCTCACTGACCCACAGTGTGTGTTCACTAGTGTGTATGTGGTGTTTCACTGCACAGATGGGTTAAATGTGGAGGTGAAATTTCCCCATTGTGGGACTAATAAGGGTCATTTAATCTAATGATGGTTGTTTATGCTGCTGAATTTATGCCAGTAGGTTTTAGGCCAAAATCTTATCTTACAATGTCTTCATCATCAGGCAACATATTCATAGGCATTTTATGTAATAACTTACTGTAGTCCTTTAGAGGCATTAGAATCAGTAAGGATCTTCAGAAGGGAGCATTTCACAACCACTCTGAATGACTTTGTTATTAACTGAATTATAAAGAAATTATAAAAGAGGAAAATAAAGAGGAGTTCCCTTGTGTGAGAATGAAACTGATAGCCATGCGTTGTTTTATAAGTAGAAACTTAAATCAGTGCAGAACCTCATATTCATGTGTTAGAGAGGATGATGTTTGATTACTCTGCCCTGTTAGAGAGTGACCCTCTGTACTGATTAGCTGAGACTTGAAAAAAAAAAAGAAAAGATGGAGAGAGGAGTGAGGGCTGTTGTTGTGACTGTGTCCGAACGATATAAAAGTA